>NC_080742.1:81904913-82207943 GCF_020826845.1 Diceros bicornis minor | reverse complement strand
AGAGGCAGATCAATGCTCAGTGAAACACCATGTGCAACTGGAGATCTGGTTTCTCCTGCCTTGGGGTAGAAGAAGGAATGGGGGCTTGGATTAGAGCCTTCTGTCCACCTGGTATTCTTCTCCTAGGTTCCAAGAGGATTTACCACCCCACCACCACCTCCATTAGGGGGAGGGTGTGGCTGGTGCCCAGCGTGGTCTGTGGGGCTCCCTGGCATCTGCTGCTGCACCATGCCCGTTCCTTGACTCTAGACCCTGAAGGAGGCTTCTTCCTGAGTGGCTACAGGAATTTTAGCCAATCTTAGAAGATCATATCTGAGATTGATCACAACCCTCTACTGAGGAAACTGGAACACATTTCCTACCTTCCCAAAGTCCTCTTCATCATTTCTTCCAGGGCACCTTGAGGGTCCTTATGCCAGGAAGACCTGTGATCCTGTAACTGAGTAGCCCAGGAAGGCATGAAGATCAGGCTGCACGGTAACCACCACTGTAGTCACACACTTTTGATACAGGATCAGATCTTGGCAGTCAATGGGTAATACAACAAAATCAGAATATTTCTTAATGAAAACATGTGTCCCAAATCTCCGAATCATCCTTAAGTAGCCAAAATGTAACCACCGTAGATAATTATGGAAGACATTGCTGAGCTCAGCATGCTTAGTGCCTTGTGCTTGACAATCTCCCACCAAGAGCGAATGAAAATATATGTATCTCATATCAAAGATGCACACACTCTGCTGTGGATACTGCATGTTGAGTTCATTTCACATGGCTAAAGCAGAGATTCCACAGATGCACTTTGTTGTGACAGTCTGCAGGCATTCAAATGTGCTGGTGAAAAGGATGTTACCTTCCTCTGCCATTTCCAGTACCCATACTGCCCTTGGTGGATGTGGCTGGTGTGTGGCATGCCAACCACTCGTTTTGCAAGCAGGAATAAATGATGATAAATGAAGTTTCAGAATACATGATCTATAACAAGTTATTGATGATGGGCTCTAAAGTATTAAGAATTCTTACTATTTTTAAGTGTGTTATTCTAATTAATTGTTGAGTACCACAATTCACAAATTCTGTGCCAAACTATAGAAATATCAAGCTGGAAAGACTTGGTACTAGGGGCAGGCCCAGTGGCACAGTGGTTCAGTTCACGTGCTCCACTTTGGCGGCCAGGGGTCCGTGGGTTCGGATCCTAGGCACAGAGCCACACACTGCTCATCAAGCTGTGCTGTGGTGGCATCCCACATACAAAATACAGGAAGATTGGCACAGATGTTAGCTCAGGGCCACTCTTCCTCAAGCAAAAAGAGGAAGATTGGCAACAGGTGTTAGCTCAGGGCCAATCTTCCTCACCAAAAACAAAAAACAAAACAAAAAAAACTTGGTACTAATTTTAAGGCACTTATAGTCTAATGTGGTAATTATACTTATTGGTGATTCCCACCCCCAGAGACAACTATTGAAAAATATCAGTCTATTTCATTCTAGTCTTTTCTATGCCTACATACTATATACCAAAATTAGGATCATACTAAATATACAGTTCTATGTTCTGTTTTATTTACTTAACACTGTTTTGTATGCTTTTCTTACATTCTTTGAAACATGAGTTTTAATGACTTCACGACATTCTATTATGTGGATGTTCCATAATTGAACAAATTTATTATCATTGAATATTTAACATTTCTTTCCAAACTTACTTTATTATAAACAGTGATTGCATGAACATCCTTGTATATAAATCTGTCTGCATCGATCGGCTTTCTTTCTTAGAATACATCCCTAGAAGTAGATTTATTGGTCCATAGGCTGTAAACATTTTTAGATTCTTAAAGACATATGGCCAAATTTTTGTGGATCTAAGCTTCGCATAATTCATTAGGCAAGTATTTTTTAAGCAAGCTACTATGTGCCAGGTATGGTGCTCTGGCACTAGGAATACACTGGTAAGCAGAATCAATAGGATATCCTTACAGAACTTATAATCAACTGAGAATCTAGCTCTAACCTAAGAATAAGAATCTTTGTAGATTTAATGTTAAATTTCATGCAGAATTAAGAGCTTTGAGAAAGGAAAAAATAAGAACAAAATGAAAACTTTGACTCTCAAAATACCATTTATGCAAATAATTCCAACAAATGGTATTAAAATTTGCTAAGCAATACAGCAGTTGTCAAATTACCCATAAATTACACGATTACCTGTAAATTATGTGTTCAGTTAGTTAAGGTTATGGAGGAATATTAGAAATTGGTTTAATTCCAAATGGTACTCAGAGGGAGAAATAAAAAAAATAATTATTTTACTTCCACAATTTAAAAATGAAAATAAATAACTCATGTGTCAAAGGAGTTACTTATTCTTCCAAAAAAATCTAGGAAAAACTGCCCAAAATGCTAGGAATGGAAAAATTTAAGAGGAAGGGTCTATTGGGAATTTCTATCTACTGTGATGGTTTGAGCTGACATGGATGGGTCTCCCTCCTGTTCCAAACCCATAGATTTTCCGGGGAAAAGTGTAAAAAGGAAGTGAAGAGGAAAGAAGAAAAATTAAGCTACAAACTAGGAGAACATGTTTGTAATATATATACAACTGACAAAGGATTAATATCCAGCATTTATAAAGAATTCCTAAAATCAATAAGGAAAAGACAAACAACTGAATAGAAGAACAGGCAAAAAGACATGAACAGTATTTCACAGAATAACCAACACCCAGTGGCCCCTAGACATGAAAGGATGCTCAATCTCACCAATAATTAGGAAAATACATCCTAAAACCAGAGTGATATATCATGTTACATTCATCAGATTGGCCAACATTGAAAAGTAAGAAAATAGCAGGTATGGACAAGGAGTATATATGATCAGGAACTATTCATACGCTGCTTTGGAGTGTAAACTGGCACAGCCGACTTGGCAAATAATTCGACATTAGCTTTTAAAGCTGAAAACGTATCTATCCTGGGACTAGAAATTCCACTCCCGGCTACACCCATAGAGAAACTCGGGCACATGTGTACCAGCAGACATATCCAAGATGGTGCATGACAATGCTGCTTGCTTTACAAAGAAATAGAAAAGACCAAAATTGCCATTGACAAGAGAATGAAAAAGTGGAAAAGTAATGAACGAATTATAGCCTCACTTGTCAACAAAGATGAATCTCACAAACATACCATTGAGTGTAAAAAGTAAATCTCAGAAGACGATAAACAGAATGATAGCACTTCCATAAAGCTCAAAAATTAGCAATATCAAACAATATGTACTGTTTAAAAAACACAAGGTAATGGCAAACTGAAAATTCAGGATTGTGGCTATCTCTGCCTCTAGGAGCTTACATTTTATTAAGGGGAAATACACAAAAAAACAAGATAATGAAAATAAATGTTAGATGGTGAAAAGTGCTCTAGAGACAAATGAAGCAGGGAAAGGGCATGAGTATTGGGTGGAGGGGGATGGGGCTCTAGATGGAGAGATTTTAAATCAGATGATCAGGGAGGACTGTGATGTGTGAGCAAAGACTTGGAAAGGCGAGGAAGTGAGCCGTGTGGTTACCGGGGGAGGAGCGTCAGGGACAGAGTTACAGGAAGTGCATATACTCTCATCAGTGGCTTAACTCACATGTGAAGCTCACCTATTAACACTGGTCCATTGGAACCAACCAACATCCTTCTCTTTCCTTTCTGAATCATATATTGATCGGGTTTTTAAGGACCTGCCCCAAGAATAAGCAAGTGGAGTAATTATTTAGGTAAAAACTAATGGCCCAAGCGAAATCTTTATTTGGCAGAATTCATAGTTAGATCAGGGATTTTGCTACAATTTACAAGTACCGCAATTTCAGGAATAATAGATTAGATCTCTGTACCTAATCTCAATGATCTAGTAAATATAGCATTTAAATATTCCATGATGGCAGTCGAGAATATTTTTGGCATTACAATTGGTAGGAAGTACGATTTCTAACAGCAGTTAGAGAATTAGAGGCATGCATTAGGGTAATAGAATTTTTAAGGGAACTTTATAAACTAGGGTGAAAATTAGATTTGAGGCTTTAGTGTCTGGGATTCTAATTAAACATGCTGTGGAATTCACCTCATGAAACTGTGAAACTAACCTCTCATGCCAACAACTGCCCAGGTTAATAAAAAACCTGAAGCTTTTCACTTGTTAATAAATAAGAGAAAATACAAAACTGCAGACCTTTCTCCTTCTTAAATACAAGCAAGTAGTATGTGACCTTAGCTGAGCCACTTTGATTTGATGGGGGCATTCTAATTAGTGGATCAAATTGCTCTCGTTTTTCATAGTTCTTGTTCAACAAATCTTGCTGCATAAGCTTTTTTAAAACAGTGACACCACAGATTCTGTCTGGTGCTAGGCTGATTCTTATACTGAGGAGCTGTTCTTTATGTGTTGATTTCATCATCTTTGCAAACAACTTCCTTCGTCATCAACCAAGTTTGGGATTGGGGTGCTTTCAGTAATCAGATACTGTAGGGAAGAGTTTTTACACATGACCACTTTTCAAAAAAGGATGAAAACAATAATATACAATGCTTACGCGTTTGGAGATCTAAGCGGCATATATTCAAAAACAGAGCGTCTCCCCAACACTGTAATGAGAAAGAGTTTGTTCTTCTTTGTTTAAGAGGTTTGATGTGGTTTGGGACAAGAGGGTCGGGTGGTTCTCTGAGTGCCCTCACACCTCTCCTCTCTCCAGGGACTCTGCTTGGGCCCTGCACTGTGAGAAAACCGCCTGAGCACAGAATTCTAGGAGTTGTTGCTATTCACTGGCTCCTAGCCAAGGCCTGGTTTTCCTTTTTTCCCCATTTGTCTTTTAGTTTTTGGTTTGTTTTATTAAGGAGATAAATATTATGTATCTATAACTATACTATAAATATAAACATAGGTGTGTATTGCATCCAGAGATACGTATGGTTTTAGTGAGTTTTTCTCAGTCTTTTTATTGTTTTGTTTTTTATTCTTATCCTATTTGATAATTTATCTGTTTAACCTTTGGGTTCTCTGTTTTGTCTTTTAAGATTTATTATTATATGTCTTAATGTAACACTTTTAATGATACTTATTTTGAACTTCTAATTTGAAATAGATTTTTTTTGTTTTGTTTTGCTGAGGAAGATTCGCCCTGAGCTAACATCTGTGCCAATCTTCCTCTATTTTCTATGTGAGTTGCCACCACAGCATGGCCACTGACTAGTGGTGTAGGTCTGTGCCCCAGAACCAAACCCAGGCTGCCAAAGCAGAGCATGCCGATCTTAACCACTAGGCCACAGGGCCAGCCCCTGAAATAGTTCCTTTACCATCTCAAATGTTTTTCATTTAACAAGTCCAATATGGAAACTTTTTACATTATGGTATTTATTTTTTTCTCTTTGAGTATTTATTTTTGATTTCTTGGTATTTAAATTCTTGTTCTCAAGCTTTTAAGTATTTCACTAATTCAATTTTTTATCCTTCTATATTTAAATTATTTTATTTCTCATATTGTATGAATAGAAATGGAAATACTGAATCCATATGACCCACATGGACAGTGATCATATAAATTATTATCTAAACTAGTATGCTTTTGAGAATGAAAGGGAACCCTGTTCATAATTTTGCTGGGACAATAGGCATAAACTGGGACAGCAGCAAGCAAATCTGATGCATGATCACTCAACCAACCAGGACATTTTCAGGTCTTCCCTTACCCCAGCATTCCCAGTCACCATGAAACGGAGTAGCATTTCTGGCTTTCCCTAATAAATCCTTCATATCTTCCAAACCTGTATTGCCAAAAATACTTCTTATAAAAATAGCTAATGTTTATTGAGCGTTTATTATTTGACAAGTATGTTACATGGACAATTCTGAGGTGAATAGGGTATGAACTTCCCTGAAGTAGATGTCGCTTTTTCCCAAAACTGGATTGGTGTAGCTATTCACAGTCTGCCCTTCCAGTGCTTATGTGGCTTTCTGTGTATTCAAACAGTGGTCTCTAATGTCCTTCCTGTTGGATTTGGGGCTAGCCTTGCCAACAACGTGCAACCACACAGGAGGGAAAGGTCAGAGGGAGGGTCTACTAGCAATGATTTCTAAATAGTCTTGGCTGACTTGGTGAAAGAAATATGTAGCCACAGGGAAGTGGCACTGGAGGGGACCCTGGCAGGCTATACACTTGCTCTCTACCTTCCTCTAATTGTGTATTCTTATTCTTATGCTTATCCTATGCTTATTTGTGGTTGACTCTTCTGCCTTGTTAACAAAAGGAGTTTCCTGGTACATGCAGTTCTTTTCCCTTCTTTTCCCTCCTTATGAGGGACCTGAAAGATAGCTAACGCAAGGGTTAGTGCTAGTAGGGCTTCTTTTTACAATAGGAGAGCCATATTTCTGCTGAACACCTTCTCTGACAGAACCCTAACCAGACAGCCGTGGCCCTCTTAGAGTGCTGGAAGTTTAAAGGGATCCATTCTACCTCCCCAAACAGACCGTGGCTGCCCCTGAAGAAAGGCTGGTCTCTTACAATAATTACCGCTACCCTATTTTATGGAATCTAAGATGTTATAAATTTTAATATACACCATCATTTTATATTCCACAAAGAAAAATAATGCTGCCAATTCAACTACGGCATGCCATCAATTTAAAAATGTGCTCTGATTTTAGATATTTTAAATATATGTCTCTTAGAATCGATATAATACTTTTTTTCCCGTCAATATTCCACCACTTGATTATTAATTCCCTACCCAGACCCACCACAGGGGCTTGGGACTTGAGGCTGGAGACCTGCCTGCTATTGTTCAACCTGATTTATCACTCCTAGGTCTGTGAAATGACATCTCCATCAGTCCCTCCATGACTGAGCCTAGCAGTGGAAGAAACAGAGAGTTGAGTAAACAGCCTAAGGTCCGACTCCTAGCAAATGGGTGAATCAGGATTTGAACTCAAGAATTCTGACAGCAGCCTCACACAATTAATCATTATGGTATAGTGCCTCCCTTTATACTTAGACAGGGCCTCTCAAAAAATTGCTTTGGGGGAAGGGCAGGGATTGTGATTTTGTATTATATAGTCTACTTTGGGGGACATCACAAGAAATGGCCGTGTCAAACTCAAGGCTGTATTTAATGTCTGTAAGGTATTGAGAACGTGGTCCACATGTTCACACAGCGCCCCCTTTGGGAGAACTGGGAAAGAAACGTCTCCAAAGTCTCGTTATCAAGAAAAGCTGAGCTGCTCCTGGGCAACTATTTGACTTGATCTTAAAGTCACCGTGAATCTTAAAACTGTGGAACTGACGTGCTTCTGTCTTTACTGTGAATACTAGGAAGCTTAATTTTGTGACTCACCTCTAACAATTAGCCTTGCACTTGATATATTAAACATCGTCTTTTTTCTCTTTGCCCTAATATACTTACTTTGTCATGTTTTATCTGATTGAATTGAATGTACTACTGTAAGTGTCCTCAAACCTTTTTGGAATGCAGTGGTATACAATACAATACATACAAACATACACCTTTATGAACTTTTGAAAACTTAGTCCTTTCTAGAAATTGAAATACAGAAGTCCAGGTTAATATGACAGCATATTAGCAGCTACCTATCCTAATTTCCCATACAATGAATTATGAAAGACACTCCCCTTATAAAATCCAAACAAAAATAACAAAAGTAACTGGCACAGGGCCGGCCCCGTGGCTTAGTGGTTAAGTGCGCGTGCTCTGCTGTTGGCGGCCGGGGTTCGGATCCCAGGCGCGCACCGACGCACCGCTTCTCCAGCCATGCTGAGGCTGAGTCCCACATACAGCAACTAGAAGGATGTGCAACTATGACTTACAACTATCTACTGGGGCTTTGGGGAAAAAAATTAATTAATTAAAAAAAAAAAAGTAACTGGCACTAGGAATAAAATCTAAACTTAAGCCCATATGCCAAAGTCTTGCTATATCTCCCCACTGAACATAGCATCCTGGGGAGAGCAGAAAGAAAATACATCCTGGGAATAGCAGAATAAATGTTTAAAAAATGTTAAAAAGGGCCGGCCCGGTGGCGCAAGCGGTTAAGTGCGTGCGCTCCGCTGCGGCGGCCCGGGGTTCGCTGGTTCGGATCCCGGGCGCGCACCGACGCACTGCTTGGTAAGCCATGCTGTGGCGGCGTCCCATATAAAGTGGAAGAAGATAGGCACCGATGTTAGCCCAGGGCCGTCTTCCTCAGCAAAAAAAAAAAAGAGGAGGATTGGCGGATGTTAGCTCAGGGCTGATCTCCTCACAAATAAAAAAATGTTAAAAAGTTCAGTCACCTCTCACCTCTCATTTCTCCTGTTGGAACACAGAAATCGAGCAGATTCCTCCATTGCTGTAGAACTATTTTCTGAAATATTCCCCTTCCCTCACTTTCCGTTCTGGCATTCAGATTAAGAATTTGACAAAGAGAAAGGAATCATATATAAAAATTGGTCATAAATATTGAAACTATTGAAAAATCCAGAGATAAATAAAATAAAAATAAATATTGAATATAAAGCCAAAACAGCTCTTGAAGATTTATTTGGCAAAAAGAAAAAGAGGGGTGAGGTCCTATAAACTGAGTCATAATTAAATTCCTAATTAAATTTATAATTGTGGGAATGAGAAAGGCAGGGAGAAATCAAAACATTTTAGAGTCCATGATATACATCAGACTAGGGAGAAATATACCTTCCAAACACTATAAATGAAAAGAGCAAAATATATAGCAAAAGACATAAACCAATATGTGAAACAGCAAAAAAACACAGTCTCAAACTCACTACGAAATATAAGACAAAATGATAGAAATAGGACTCAACTCAACAGTATTAAAAAGAAATAAAAATAGTTTCGCTCCACAACTGAAGTAAGAGGCAGGGACTTGCACCAGGTTCCAGAAGAACATCTAACTATCTGTTTCTTACAACAGTGAGACCAAAATCAAATCACATAGGAAAAATAAGATTGAAAGGATAGAATAAAATGTATTAGGCAAACACAAATAAGCAGAGGTGGCACCAGTATTATCAAAGGAAAGTTCAAAGCAAAAAGGATCAATGCCAAAAAGGACCTCTTTATATTGAAACAAGGTGAAATCCATAATTATGCAACACGTCAAGGAAAGAAGATTGTGTGGATGTCAAGGCAGAGAGGTGCTGAGACAGACCCCTGGCCTCAGAATGCACAAGGGAGCAGTTGGTTTATTACGTGTTTTCATAAAAAGAACTAAAGTTACATAAAAAAGAGGCTTGACACACCTGGAGTGGTCAGAATGATGGGGGTGCCGAGCAGCTACAGGCATGGACCCTGGAAAGTAGGCAAGACCCGAGACTTTCTCATTAATACAGGAACCAGATGCCCCCCCAATATCTTGAAACTCTGTAAACTCCTGGAAGTTGGATGCAATCCCAGGTAAAAAGCAAGAGAAACGGAATTGATTGAGCTTGTCCTGAATTGACTGAGAATAAGATTGTTTCTTTCACTTTCGATTAGAGTTTAAAATTAAGAGTTTGTGGCCTGAGATATTCTTACTCACTATACACGCATTATCTAGCTTAATCATCACAAGAATCCTAACAGACAATCCTGTGATAATCCTAGCTTTATAGATGATAGTGCTTTGATTCAGATAGATAGTAATTTACATTTCTAACACTTTTTTACTTTATGTACTTTGATGTTATATGACGATTCATAAGGGCTTGTGACTGTTACATCTTAGTAATGGGATGCACCTGGTTTAATGTAAAAGGATGTTTTATGTATCATTTAATGATTTTTGTCTTGACCTCTTACTTTGATTATAATATTGCTATTTTTTCATTTGTGTGATGTTACTTTTGATGCTTCTGTGAGCATTTTTTTTGTGTACCACTAACTTTTCTTCAGTCAGCCAGTAATCCAGGAAGTAGGGGTGGAGGAAAGAAGGAAGGGAGGGAGGGAAAGGAACAGAAATCCAGCCACTGTGAGAGGTTTTTTAACTTATCAGTGTAAGTAGAAAAAAAATAAAAAGAAAATAAATGATTTGAATAATGCAATTAATATGATTGAATTAATACTTCAAATTTTTGCACTGTACAAAGAAAACACCTTCCTTTCTATACTCATTCATGGTAAAACTCACAGTAAACTAGGAATTAAATGAAACTTCTTTTTCCAAAGAAGTTTATCTGCCAAAAATCTATAGCGTATATCACACTTTAATAGTGAAGCATTAGAAATTTTTTGTGTGTGTGAGGAAGATTGGCCCTGAGCTAACATCTGCCAATCCTCCTCTTTTTTTGCTGAGGAAGACTGGCCCTGGGCTAACATCCATGCCCATCTTCCTCCACTTTATATGGGACGCCGCCACAGCATGGCTTGACAAGTGGTGTGTTGGTGCGTGCCTGGGATCCAAACCGGCGAACCCCGGGCCACCGCAGTGGAGTGCGCGCACTTAACCACCTGCACCACGGGGCCGGCCCCATTAGAAATATCATTTTTAAAATCAGAAGTGGATAAGGATGCCCACTATCATTGCTTCTATTCAACATTTTATTGAAGTTTCTCTCCAGGGCACTTTTTAAAAAGAAAAAATATGAAATAAAATAAAGAGAAAAAAGAGAATAATAAGAAGAATAGAAAGAAAGGAAAAATGGTCATTTTGATGACACTATTTGGATGGAAATCCTGAAATAATCTATAAATATATTGTTAGAATACATATGATATTTATAGAAATGAATTATATTCTATACACCAGTAACAGAAAATATAATCTTAAAGAATATTCCATTTACAACAACCAAAATAAAAGGCACCTAGAAATAAATCTCACTAAAGATACATATGTCCTTTATGGAGAAAATTACACAACTTTATGAGAGGAATTTAAAAAATTGACACAAATGGAGCATGTTTATAGATAGGGAGATCCAATATCATAAAGAAGACAAACCTCCCCAAATTTATGAATTAAATGTAATTCTAATCAACTCCAAGCAAGGCATTTGTGGAGTTTGATAAACAAATTCTAAAATTACTTGGAAAAGCAAAATGTGAAGAATAGCCAAGATAATTGCAAAGAAAATCAAAGTGCACAACTTGTCTTCCCATGTTGTAAGTCTTAATATAAATGTATAGTAAATAAAACAGTAACGTAGAGCAGAGAGCCCAGAAACAGACCCATGCGTTTATGGAAACAATATGAGAGATGTGGTCTTACAGACTGGAGAGGAATAGGGATGAGACAACTAGAAAAAAATTAAATTCTACCTCACACCATATACAAAACTCCATTCCAGGTACAGCAGAGACCCAAGTTGGAAAAGCAGAACTTTTTTTAAAAAAAGCACTTAGAAGAATATCTAGGAGACGATATTTATCAGTATGGGATAGGGAAGGAATTTGTAAGACATAAAAATTACAAACCATAAAGAAAACGATTGACAAATTTGGCCAGATTAAAAACTTTTATTCATTAAAAGATAACATTTTAAAAAGTGAAAAGACAAGACACAGTCTTGGAAAAGACATTTGTAATTTACACAATTAACAAAGAATTAATAACCAGAATATATAAATAAATCCTGCAAATTGATAAGAAAAAGACAATTATCCAACTTAAAACTAGGCAAAACATATAAATAGGCAATTCACAGAAAAGAAGCTATATGTGGCCAATAAATTTATTAAAAATGTTCAACTTTACTAGTAATTGGAAAAACTCAAATTAAATACCACAATGAGTTTACATTAACAGCTATTGGATTAGCAATAAAAAGACTGTCAATTCCACTTTTTGGTGACGATGCAGAAAAATGGGAACTCTCTTACATGTTGGTGAGGGCATATGTAGCAATGTAACCAATGTAGCAATAGCTGGTAAAGTTAAAGATTTATACACCTATAACACAGCAATTCAACTCCTAGACAAGAATACTTTTAGTTGCATCCTTTGTAGAAGGAAAAAAAAGTGGAAACAAATTTAGCTTTCATCAACAGGAAAGTAGATAAATTGTGGTATACTCCTATAATGGAATACTACACAGCAGTGAAAAAATTTAAAGTCAAAACAACACAATCCACATGGACCAATCCCACAAACATAATGTTGAGAGAAAAGTTAATTGCTGAATATATACAGTGTAATTGAAGTTTAAAATCACGGTGAACAAAAGTATATATTGTTTAGGGATAGATGCATATGTACTAAAGTCTTTATCAAGCTGAGGAAGGTCTCCTGTATTCTCAGATTTTTATCAGGAATAGGTTTTGGACTTTGTTGAATGTTTTTTCTGCGTCAATTGGTATAATTATCTGATTTTTCTTGTTTAGTCTGTTATTATATTGGATTTCATTGGTTGATTTCAACTATTGAACCAACCTTGCATCCCTAGGTTAAACCCCACTTGGTCATGGTGTATAATTCTTTTTATGTATTGCTGGATTTTATTTGCTAACATTTTGTTAAGGATTTTTGCTTCTATATTCTTGAGTGATATTAGTCCATAGTTTCCTTTCTTTGTACTCTCTAATTTTGATATCAGGGATATATTGACCTCATAAAATATGTTGAGAAGCGTTCTTTCCTTTTCTATGTTCTGGAAGAGATTGCGTAGAAATCATGTGAATTCTTCTGTAAACATTTGGTAGAACTCTCCAGTGAAAGCATCTGGGCCTGGAGATTTCTTTTTCAGAATTCAATTATGAATTCTTTAATTCAATTTAATTCTTCAATTTCTTTAATATATTTATAGGGTTATTCAAATGATCTATCCCATATTGGGTGAGTTGTGGTAGTTTGTATTTTGTGAGGAATAGGTACATTTCATTTAAGTTGTCAAATTTATGTATGTGGAGTTGTTTGTAGTATTCCCTTACTATCCTTTGATGTCTGCAGAATCTGTAATTTCTTCCCATTTTATTTCTAATATTGGTAATTTGTGTCTTCTCTCTCTTTTTTGTCAGTTTTACCAGAGAGAAGTTGTCAATTTTATTGATTTTTTCAAAGAAGCAGCTTTTTGTTTTATTGATCTCTCTATTGTTTTTCTGTTTTCATTTTCAGTGATTTCTGCTCTTATCTTTATTATTTCCTCTGCTTACTTTGGGTTTATTTTGCTCTTTTTTTAGGTTCTTGAGGTAGGAGTTTATTGATTTAAGAATCTTCCTCTTTTCTAATATATACATTTAGTAATATAAACTTCTCTTTCAGCACTGTTTTAGCTGCATCTCATAAATTTTGATATAGTGTATTTTCATTTTCATTCAGTTCGATTTTTTTTAGTTTTTTTAATTCCCTTGGGACCCTCTCATAGCCCTACGGGTTATTTGGGAGTGTGTTGTTTAGCTTCCCGATGTTTGGAGATTTTCCTGTTATCTTTCTGTTATTAACTTCTAGTTTGATTCCATTATGGTCAGAGAACATACTTTGTATGATTTCAATTCTTTTAAATTTGTTAGATTTCCTTCATGGCCCAGGATATGGTCTATCTTGGTAATGCTCCACGAACACTTGAAAAGAATGTTTATAGGGCTGTCATTGAATGGAATGTTTTATATACGTCAATTAAATCCTATTGGTTGATGATGTTGAATTCTTATGTATCCTTGCTGATTTTGTTTAGTTTTCCATCAATTGTTGAGAAAGAAGTGTTGAAATCTCCAACTATAATTGTAAACTTGTCTATTTCTCCTTTCAGTTCTATCAATTTTTCTTCACATATTTTGCAGGTCTGTTGTTCAGTGCTTACATATTTAATCTTGAAATGTCTTCTTGGTGGATTGATCCTTTTATCCTTATGTAATATGTCTCTGGTAAAATTTTTTTCTCTGAAGCCTGCTTATCTGATATTAATATCACCATTCCCACTTTCTTTTGATTAATGTTTGCATAATATATGAAAATACTTTTCCATCCTTTTATTTTCAACCTGCCTACATTGTTAGATTTCAAGTGAGTTTCTTGTAGACACTATATAATTGGGTCATGTTTTTTATCCACTCTGCCAACCTCTGCCTTCTAAGTGGTGTATTTAGACCATTTACTCTAATGTAATTGTTGGTATGTTAAGGGTTAAGGCTGCTTTTGGTTTGTCATTTTGTCTTTTGGTTTTCTCTCTTCTTTTTCCTGCCTTCTCATGTGTTACTTGAACATTTTTTTAAATTCCATTTTTATTTATCTATAGTGTTCTTGAGTGTATCTCACAAAGTAGCTTTTTTAGTGATGTTCTAGGTATTACATTATTCATATATGACTTACTACAGTGTACTGGTGTTGACATTTTAATAGTTCAAGTGAAATGTAGAAAGCTTACCTCCCTTCAAGTCCCCTTTCTCCTGTTTATAATATAATTGCCTTAAATTATACATACCTTCTACATATATTGAGAACCACATCAGACAATGTTATAATTTTTGCTCAACCATCAAACATAATTTAGAAAACTCAAGATAAGAAGGAACTTCTATTGCATTTATCCATATTTTTACTCTTTCCATTGTTCTTTTTTCCTTTTTGATGTTCCAGATTTCCTTCTTTTATCATTTTCATTCTGTTCCAAGAATTTTCTTCAGCCATTTTTTTAGGATAGGTCTACTGGCAACATATTCTCTTTGTTTTCCTTCACTTGAGAATGTCTTGATTTCTCTTTCATTTCTGAAGGACATTTTCACTGAATATAGAATTCTAGATTGATGGGGTTTTTTTCCTTTTAGCACTAGAAAATGTTCCTCCACTTCCATGGTTTCTGGTGGTACTATGGTTTCTGATGAGAAATCCAGTATCATTTGATTTGGTTTTTTTTCTTCCCTGTAACTAAGATATCATCTCTCTTTGGCTGCTTTAAGATATTTTTCTTTGTCTTTAGTTTTCAGAAGTTTGATTATGAGGTGTCTTGTAGATTTATTTGGCTTTATCCTATCTGAGATTCACCATCTTCTTGAATTTGTATAGTTTTTGGCTTTCATCAAATTTGGGGGATTTTCAGATGTTATTTCTTCAAATACTTTTCAGCCCCATTCTCTTTTTGTTCTCCTTCTGGATGTCTAATGACATAAACATTAGGTCTTTACATATAGGCCTACATGTCCTTGGAGCTCATTTTGTTTTTCAGTCTATTTTCTCTTTTTTGTTCAGGTTGGGTAATTTCAATTGCTCTGTCTTCAAGTTCACTGATTTTTTTTGTCTGTCCTCTCCATTTTAATGTAGAGTCAATCTATGAGTTTTTAAATTTCAGTCATTGTATTGTTCAGCTCTAAAATTTATATCTGATTCTTCTTTATATTTTCTATTTCTTTGCTGAGACTATCTTTTTCATTTTTTTCAATCATGTTCATAATTGCTCGCTGAAGCAAGTTGATTAGAATTACATTTTTATGGTAGCTGCTTTAAAATCCTTGTCAGGTAACTCCAACATCTGTTTCATCTTGGTGTTGGCATATGTTGATTGTCTTTTCTCGTTCAAGTTGAGGTTTTCCTGACTCTTGATGAGTATTTTTTTAAAAATTTCATCTTGGCTATAGTATGTTATGTGACTCTGGATCTTATTTAACTCTCCTCTCTTAGCAGACATTCTTGACACCACACCAGTCAGGGAGGGGGGACTAATTCATTACTGCCAGGTGGAGGTGGAAGTCTAAATTCTCCACTTGGCCTCTCTTGACACTTAGGGTGGGAAAGGGGGGAATGATGCCTTATTAGAACTGCCTGGGGGTGGAAGTTTAGGGTTCCCCGCTAGGCCTCCACTTATACCACCTCAGCTGAGAAGGGGAGGGGCACTCTTTAATGCCCCTACATGGCCTCCACTGGCACTGCAAAGAGATAGGTCAGTGGTGAAATTCCTGGATCTCCATAAGACCTTCTCTGAGACTACCCTGATGGGAAGGGGAACAGGTGCCTCATTACTACCAGCTGGGGAATAGAAGTCTAGGTCCATAAGTGGCCTTTAATTATATTGTGGGAGGGAGTTCTCATTAATATTGGGTGGTGGTGAAAGGCCTGGCTCTCCACAAGAACTTCTCTGACGCTATCCCAGAAAGGAGGAGGAGGAGAACCTTGTTACAGCCAGAAAAGGGTGGAAGCCTTTGTTGACAGGGGTAGAGGGGTGAGGGTGGGGCTACAGTTTTATCCATGGTGTTTGACTAAAAAAACAAGGTGGTTATTGTCTAAAGTTTTCTTTCTTGCTAGGCTGCCCCTTTCCTAGTCCTTTAGCTAGGGAGAGTTGGCTTTTTGTTGGAGTTTTTGTTGTCTGTACTGTTAAGTGTTTTGGGGTTGTAACTTCTCCAACAGCCAGTTCAGGATATTTGAGGCAAAAAGGAAACTCTGGGAACTCACCACTATGTCACCACTCAGGTCCTGAGGTCCCCAGCTGGTCTGCCTTCTTCCTTCCACCTCTCAATCTTCTTGTCTTTGTTCTATATATAATTTCTAGGATTTTCACTTTGCTTATGGGAGAAATAGGGAAAAGTACATCTCCTCCATATTGTCTGAAATTGTAACTTTTATTTTTATATCATTTAGTGTGTCTAAAATATTTCGCAACAACTTTTTAAAAGATTAGATGATGCTGGTGAAAGTTAAACTATTCTTTAAGATCTTGGGGCAACGCCACCCACTCTCCGCCCTCCCACTTCTCCAGAAAGTACTGCCCTCCCTTTTCCTGCTCAGCCTTGTCCTCTCCTCCATGTTCCCCTTCTCATCCCCTCCCACCAACCCCAAGAAAAGAACTTTAACCAGCTCCTGTTGAGAATAGAGCTAGGTGCAAATCATGCTACATCCAAATCTGAGTTATGGTAAAGGGAGTTATTAAAGAGGATTTTGATATTTTTAAAAGGGAAGTCATTAGAGAGTTTTGATATTTAAAATATTTAAAAATTAGTACAGTACTATGTGAAGGCTCCTGTTCCTATGAGTCGTCATGCACAGAGGATTCGAGAAGAGACCATTTACCAATCCATTGGGATGTGTTTCAATGTTTTAACAACCAGGATAGTCTTACTGGCACATATCAGCTGACTACTAGCATTATCTATAACTACTCAATGTTTTTTTCTGCAAACAGCAGGTAACGCAACCACAAAGATGATGAAAGTTGTTTAAAAACATTTCTAATGACAAGCAGTACTTAATCAGAGCCAGGAAAGGGTGAAATGAAAGAAATATCTGATACTTTTTACACTTTCATATTGCTAAAACAAGTTGAGAACCATGAAAAATTACATTAATTAATCCCCTTTGAGAGATGCAGTTGATATCATGTTGGCCACAAGTTAAATGGAACTCTACAACCCTTTCAAAATCAGAAGAACAAAATATTTCAATCCCCTAGAGTATACACTAATGTTATAAATGGACACATTGAAATTTCAAGAGCACAATCCCAGTTGAATAGATCCAAAAATTACTAAGCACATAGCAACACAGAGATCTCGAAAGATTTTGCCATCTGATATTTCACAGCAGGAAGCAGCTGGAAAAAATCAATAATAGCTATGGAAAAAACTGAAAGTACAATTCTCAAAGCTAAGAATAACTTACATTAAAAAAAAGATAGACACTAATCAGAGAATCACAAAAGAAATTGATTGAGAGAATTCAGGCAGATAGAACATTCTTTTATAGGTAGTTGGTTGAGTGAGAACAGCCAGGATCCATGGCCAGGTAAGACAAAGGGGTTGGACATGATCAGTGCAAATTTTCCATGTTAAGATCAATCGTCAAGCACTGGTCTACTTGTGGCCCTGAGGGATTGGAGGGAGGGTGGGTTTGGTGTTGGAACCTGGGCAACTGATGACTGAGATCCCGTGTCTTCTGTGTTGGAGAGGCCATTTTTCACATGGAAATGAATGTTTACTTGGTGCTGTAAAACATTAAGAAAAAAAAAGATACAGTACGTATAGTCAACCCCTTGGTATACTAAACAAAGAAATAAGCATTGTGTAATGTAAGCACCAGAATAATTTTTAGAATTAATTCATAACACACTATAAGGAATAAATGACATCCAAACAAGAAAAATAAAGGATGAGTTTCAGAATATATGATGTGCATGGCTGGACAAGCCTTGGGTTGTGTGGACTTGCCCAATGACCAGAAGGTTGCTATAGCAAGGAATTCCTATGCTACTCTTCTATCCTGCTCATACTCTCTATAACCATATCCTGCACCATATTCTTTTACAATGATACATAAGCAGACTTAGCACGCGCACACACACACACACACACATGCGCACACACACACACGGGCACATCCTGAAGTCCTTCCTAGAAAAATCTCATCTAATGTCCTCTAAGGTTGGTCTGTTCATCAAGGATAAGACAGCAAGGATGAACCATGGAGCTAGGTTCTTTCAGAGACTCCCTGTCAGAAGCAAGTGGAATTTGGATGATAGAGACTGAAGCTGGAAGCATGGTAGCCATAGAGGAAGCCGAATTCTCACTGGGGAGAAAGCAGTGTAGTAGGCATTGAGAAAGTAACGCAGAGGATTCTCCAGGGAGTGAGAAAAATGGAGTGACCTATAACATAAGATCAAGAAGACTCAATCTATTGGGCAAACCGAAGCAATCCAAAATGTTAAAGGCAAAATGGACCTTTTCAAGGTATATTCAGAGTCAGGATGGCATACTCCTTGAGAAGACGATACCACGTTAACAGAGGACAAAAAAGAAAAGAAAAGAAAAAGCTCCTCCTTGTTTGCTTCTTTTTTTTCACCATGGAGATATTTTTTAAACTGGAAAGGGTAACAAAAACATCTTCAGAGAATAAAGGCCCTGAAGAAGAGAGAAGACAGCAGAAGATTAGGCCTCCTTTCTCAATCAGTCCAAGTTGACACACTCAGGTAAGTTACATCCCAGGGTGCTGAAATAACCTACAGAAGTAATTTAGAGTGTCTGGTCTTTGAGAAATCACTGACAGTCAGAAAAGCCCTGAAGACAAATAGTATCCTCATTTTAAAAATGGAAATAAAGATACACAAACCAGTACACCTGACTTTAAACCTTAGTAAATTTGAGTTTGTTAAAGAAATGATTTGTGCATTTAGAAAATACTGTCGTAAGTGTTAAGTATTGGAAGGGATTTGCAAAGAAAAATTACTTCAAATTAACTTAATTTCCCTTTTACTCAGGCAGGGGTCAACAAACTATAGTCCATAGGCCAGATCTGGTCTGCAGCCTGTTTTAGTAAGTCAAGTTTTATTGGAACCCAGCCCAAACCCATTCACTTACATATTGTCTGTGGCTGCTCTCACACTACAATGGTAGGATTGAGTAGTTTCAAGAGTCTACATGGCCCATAAAGCCAAAAGCATTTACTGTCCGGCCCTTTACAGAAAGCTTGCTGACCCCTGAGTCAGAAAATACCACTGATATACTGTGTCTTGATTTCTGCAAACACATATCAAAGTTTCTCATGTGAATACACTAGAGAGATGTGAGTAGGAATCACATATCAGGTAGAATCTCCCTGGAATTGAGTCTCCAGAGACTTGTCACAGGATGCTACTCTTGGCCAAGTTCTGGGTCCTATTGTTGACAGTTACTATGACGAAGGCATAGGTGGCATGCTTGCTGGCTTTATAGAAATCTATAAAGTAGTTAATTTGGGAGATGAATCAAGACCCAAAATGATCTAATCAAGTCAGAATGTGAGGCTGAAACCAAAATGATAAAAAAATGAGAATAAAAGTTGAAGTTCTGTCAAAAAAAAAAAAAATGAAGTGTGCTTATATTGAATGATAGAAAACTGGTTTGGCAGTTCACATGAATAAGATATGAGAGTTTCACTGACCCAGAGCCAGTGGTGTGATGTGATTGCTGAGAAAACTACCACAGAAAGATGGCAGCAAGATGCAGACTAGGAAGCTCCAGCCCTCCTTCCCCCATGGAAACATTAAGTAGACAACAAGGGGCTAGCTAAAATAACTTCATAGGAGCTCTGGAAATCAGTCAAAGATCTACAGCAACCAACCGAATGCCCAGTCAAGAGAAAGGCATATTAAAAATAGTAGGGGGGCTGGCCCAGTGCTGTGGTGGTTAAGTTCACGTGCTCTGCTTCAGCGGCCTGGGGTTCACGGGTTCAGATCCTGGGCGCCGACCAACGCACCGCTTAGCTTATCAAGCCATGCTGTGGCAGCGTCCCATACAAAATAGAGGAAGATGGGCATGGATGTTAGCCCAGGGCCAATCTTCCTCAGCAAAAAGAGGAGGATTGGCAATGGATGTTACCTCAGGGCTAATCTTCCTGACACACACACACAAATAGTGGGAAATTTCATGGAATTTTTACTCACCTTTGCCCCAAGCCCACCCTGGAGAGTTGAGGTTTGGTTTGGGAGAAGGGAGGCCTGGTCCCCAGTTCTCTCTTGCGAACCAGAGAGAGCAAAGCAATGTTTACCCTGTCTAGGGGCTGCCTGATGGTCTCTGTGTGACGTAACTCGAGCCCAGATGGCCAAAAGTGGCATAGCTGGGGTCTCAGACTAGAGGAAGCCCCAGGAAGCAGTGGACAGGGCTCGTGAAAACTGCTAGGGGGTGATGGACCCACAGAAGCCTGGGGCAAGAGATGACTAATTGAGGAACACAATAGAACAGTCAAGGCCCCAACAAGAAGCAGGAGTAAGACTGCAGATAAAATACATCTGTGTATACTGGGGACTTGGAAAAAAGCACACTCACAGGTCCAGGGAAAGTGCATGGCCACAAAAGGACTGAAAAGACCTTAAGCCCTCGCACTGGGCTGATCCTGGGCTCAGAACACACCCTGCTAATTAGTCAAGCTCTTCCCCTGCATGGAGCCAGGCCACAGACTTGGAGAGGCAGCTGCTTTTTCAAATGCCCAGTTTTCAACAAAAGATCACCAGGCATATAAAGAAACAGGAAAACATGGCCCATTCAAAGAACAAAATAAATCTCCAGAAACCATCCCTGCAAAAAACTGCCACAATCTTCTGCTATGTGTATAAAAATTTACAATAATAATACCTAGCAGGTATCTGGTTCTTTACTTCTTACTTATACCACACTCATCTTGTCTAGTCTGTGTTACTATATTATATATTACATCATAATATACGTATATATTACAGTAATATATAGTAATATAGGATATCCCTGTGTTATTGTAGGACAGATATTATTATTCCCAAGGCTCAGACATTAACTGATTTGCCCAACACTGTGCAGCCAGACAACAGTAGAAATGCAACTAGACCCTAGGTCTTCTGATTCCTAATCCAATGTTCTTTCCACTGCACTACCCCACAGCTAACAGCCCCACATTGCTCTGGCTAGATTATGTTTGGAAAACAGTTTCAACTCCAGTAAGGAAGGATGCAGACAGAGGAAAGAAAATGAGATGGGAAAGGTCTGGGAACACTTTCCTATGGGAAGCCAGAATCATGATGGGCCTTGGTGACATGTTTGGTCCAGGGCTCCTGGGTTCCCTCAGGTCCTGGAGTGGCAGGTCACAGCCTTTAAGGGGTTCCTAGATCACTTCCCACATCCTGTGAGATGACATAAAGTGTCTACTTGAGAATTTGGGATTGTTTCCTGGAACTTTGGTCTTGGGATCTAATCCTTATTGCTTGTGTCCTCCCTCATGAGTAAAATCCTTGAAAATACCTCATCTCGGCCAGCTCTCCTGAGTACAACTACAGCTGAAGAGGGAATCCACCTGTGAAATGGTTAGAAGATGCCTGCTTTAGGAGATGCCATCCACTGTGTCCTCCTGTCCCTGGCAACCT
This sequence comes from Diceros bicornis minor, assembly GCF_020826845.1. Taxonomy (NCBI): domain Eukaryota; kingdom Metazoa; phylum Chordata; class Mammalia; order Perissodactyla; family Rhinocerotidae; genus Diceros; species Diceros bicornis. The sequence goes on along the minus strand of NC_080742.1, from coordinate 82,186,192 downwards.
AACAAGTCTATATTCTCTCTCTGGTTCCCCTGGTCACCTGAGCAAGCAGAGGATCCTCAATCCTCTTCTGGGCTCAGGCAGAGCACCCCACTCAGGCTACAAATGGTGGCTCCCTCCTAGCCTCCACGTCCTAGAGAATTCCTCCAATTTACTCATTCCTCTATCAATTGCTCACAAAGCCCCACCTTCTATCCCAACACTGAGTCACTTTCTCCCTTTCCCATTTTCACCTCTAGCCATTCAGTCTCCCCACACTGTTCAAGGTCTTTACTGACTGTCATTTATGAACATGACCACTGAGCTCAGAGACAAAAATGCAATGAGCACTCTGTCTGTGCCTGGACATACACATTCACGTGTGTGTTGGGGAGCAAGGGGGCAAGGGGGGGGGGCGGGGATGGACCAGATCCTTCAAACCTAAAACCATTAGGATTCTGCCAGACTCTCAGAGCAGGAGATTGGCCAGCAATCTGAAACCTTCCATGCTTCTCTTTACCTTCACTGAAAGGAGCCCAAGTCGTCAAAGATCTCCTCCAGAGAGCACGCACCCCTCGCCCCAGAAGACCCCCGGGGAGTGTGGCCTGGCGAGCAGAGCAGTAGCGTCCACTCGCAGTAGCTAAGTCACCTCCAGCACATTCCTAACCTTTCTTTACTTTGTTTCTCATCAATAGCAATGGGAAACAACCCACCCTACCTCAAAGGAGAGATTCAGACTTAAAATATTCATTTAATTAAAAAAATCACGAACATTCAGAAAAACAGTGGGAAATAGATATAATATTAATATTTATATGAGAATCATATGTAAATGACTCATACCTTTTAGATCCGGATCCGCCTCAACATCACTTATTCTCGATCCTGAGTGTGAATAAATGCCGCCCTCTGGAGGCTGAAAAGGCAATTCTCTTGACCATGGACAAGACTGAGGTAACGCAGAATACTTTCCGGAGAAATCCATGCCGCTGAAAAATGAAGAATGAATGATATCTTTGAGATGAAAAACTAATGGCCATATGATCTCTGCCTATGGCTTCATTGGGTCACCTTTATCAAGTCATGTCAGTAGTTCGTGAACATGTTTTCAATGGCATCTGTGGTAAGAGCTATATAGCAGCCGACATATTAAGTACTGTACATTTTAGCATAAACTTCTTACCCGTTATACAAACATAACTACATGCCTACTAAGAGCAAGGTATCGTGATAGGTGCTGGAGTTAAAAAACAAGATGAGTACAGCACAGATCCTAATTCCTAGGACTTCAGAATCAAGCGCAATTTACATATGGCGATTCCCGCTATTTCAGAGATAGAGAAGGTGCAATCTGGACCACACATTGAGCCTACCTAATGCCAGTTTAGGGACTGACTTCGTTCCCCTTTTTAGAACAAGACTGGGGTGTGACCTGGGTGCCTGAAGTCTCCGTATCTGGACCAGCGCCCTGCCCACCACCAGGCTGCTCTCCTTTGAGATCCACCTGCTTCCTGGCTCTTTCACCGGGGAGCTCATCCTGCAGAGCACGGTGAAGAGCTGAGCTTGGTTCTCAGCAAGATTAAACATTATTTCTTGTATTTGTTAATTAGCTTTTCTCCTGTCTTTTGTGAACTGTTTACATCTTTTCCCCATTTATCTTTTGAGGATCTCAGCGTTTTCCGTATTAGTTTGTGTGAGCTCTATTTATTGAATGTTAACTCTTTTGTTGTATTTTATACAGCTTGCTGTTTTCCTTTTAAATTCGTTTTGGGCCTAGAGAAATTTTAAATGTTTATTTAATCAAAATATATTCATCTTTTCTTCATGATTTTCTTATTTTTCTAAAAACATTTCATTAACATTTTGATCAACCTACCATATACATATAGTTAAAACTAAGTCATGTTATACAGAAGGGCTTATAATAAAAAGTAACAATCACTCCAGTTTCATTTTCCTGAGAACCAACCATTTTAACGGTCTGTTTTTTAGATATTCTGACAATAATCTTCTTATTTCGAAATAATATGTCACTGACTTTTATTGACCTATTGGTTTAAAAAATATAGTTGATAGATATGGACTTCTGCTATGACAGGAAAGGATTTAGCCAACTTAATAACACTCCCCTATTTTTTCTCCCCTCAAACAGTTCTAGCACTATTTTCAGTTCCTCCATCTGTCAGATCTACATCTCCATGTATCACATTTAAGGCCTCTGTTTCTCGTTCCATCAACAACAGATGATCTATCTTGACTTTCCACCTCCACCTTCTAAACTTTGTCATTAGAGCTCTACTTTTCACTGTCAAAGTTGATTATGTTAAGTTTTGTCTTCATAGTTATGCCTTTTCATGATTTAGCCAAAGCTTGATTTAAAATGTTGAAAATTAATAGATAATTGTTCATTGCAGAGCCTGGTGGTTGGCTGATGATTTTGCCTTCCTCTCTGTAGTTCCAATGTAATGATTCCTATCTCAGTAAAGAAGTATGTTTCTAGGATTAAGTCCAAGTTGACCTCCACTTGTTCAGACTCCACATTTAACTTAAGTTCCTATTTGGCAATGGCAAAGGCTTATGCAAATTGAGTCTATTCAAGATAAAGCCTTTTTATTTAACTGAGGGTGTCTATGTCTACCAGGATGATATTATGACTGTAGCAGAGATGAAAAGGGTAGAAACAAGTCTTAATGAGTTGTCCCCAGGAGTTCAGGGCTCTGTCACTAGAAACACAGTCCAATTAGCTACCTGGGCCTGTCCTTGACCCAGGATGAAATGTAGTGGTGTAGGCCTACTAAGGGGGCACGTCCAATGTGAGGCCACTCACTTTGTCTGCGTTATGTTTGAATGGCAAGCAGAGGCTGCAGCACTTGAGTGGTAGTTCATGATTGGAATCCAGCACCAGCTCTCCTGGAAAGCTTCCACACTGCTGAGCATGGACACCTGCCTCCTGCGGGACCTGAGCTTCCTACCAACCACAGCCAGGGCTAGACGGTACCAACATTCCCAGGGAGAGATAGTCCAGGATGGGGCAATCTCCATGCACCTAGAGGTTCTGCTTAGAAGTTTTGACTACTTGTTATCAACCGATAGAGAAGTCTAATTGCTTACTTGAAGGAGGAGATCCTTCTTACCAGCTTGGACTGAGTTCTTGGTTCTGTCTTCTTTTTGCTAGACAACAGCTTTTGGAACCCCCTCATAGAATGCTAGCCCCTTCGGGTAGAACACCCACGGTCCTAGAAGACCTCGTTTCCCAATCTCTTGCTCCCACATAAGATAATTGAGCATATTCAAGAAGCACTTTCTAGAGAAGTATAAACTGAGACCAATACTGCCAACGTCTGGATCTTCCAGTGACTGAACAACTCTTTGTTCTACCCCTTGCAGAGGAGAAGTGCCATTATTAACCCATGCTTGGGATCTTCTCTCGAGAAGCATAATTAGACTGAGTCTTGTCCCCCTAAATACAGTCTTAGATGCACTGGTGTTTTATGGGCTAGATCTTTTATTCTAAAGTATAAAAGCCTAAAGATAGCCTTCTTTCTTTTAGTGAAAAACACAATAATCCATAGACTTTATGGCTAAATCCCTAAAGTGATATAAATATAGTATGTTGAAGGAAACACAGAAAGAAAATGGCAAGAAAAATTTCACTGGATTTTTAATACATACAGTATCAGTTTGCTAGAGTTGCTGTAACAAAGTATTGTGAACTGAGTGGTTGAAATTTATTGTCTCACAGTTCTGGAGTGTAAAAGTCTGAGATCAATGAGTTAGTAGAGTTGGTTCCTTCTGAGGGCTGTAAGGGAGAGTCTGTTTCAGGCCTCTCCCCTAGCTTCTGGTGGTTTGCTGGCAATCTTTGGTATTCCTTCACTTCTGCATCACCCCCAAGCTCTCTCCATGTGTATGTGTCTGTGTCTAAATTTCTCCTTTTTATATGGACACCAATCATATTGGATTAGCGGTTCACTCTACTCCAGCATGAACTCAACTTAACTAATTACATCTGCAACAACCTTATTTATAAATAAGTCACATTCTAACTTACTGGGGGTTAGAACTCTAATATATGAATTTGGCGGTGGCGGGGGGGGACACACAATTCAACCCATTACACTTATGTTTTGGTCTCTTACTTTTGGAAAAGAACACCTCCTCATTTAAAACACACACCAAGAGGGCTAGCCTCGTGGCATAGCGGTTAAGTGCGCGCGCTCCGCTACCGGCGGCCTGGGTTCCGATCCCGGGCGTGCACAGAGGCATCGGTCGTCAAGCCATGCTGTGGCGGCATCCCACATAAAGTGGAGGAAGATGGGCACAGATGTTAGCCCAGGGCCAGTCTTCCTCAGCAAAAAGAGGAGGATTGGCATGGATGTTAGCTCAGGGCTGATCTTCCTCACAAAAAACAAATAAATAAATAAAATAAAATAAAACACATACCAATAAAGGGATCACAGAGCAAATTCTGCCTTTCAACAATTACTTTTTCTTTGTGTCAAAGAAAGTATTAGATGAAAACACTTCAAAAGTCAGAAGTCAAAAAGTGGTAGAGTTGAAAGACATGTTAATTACCATATGTGAAGGGTCAGACTTGAGTGACAGGTCTTATCCACCCTTTTCACTGTGGGAACAGATGATGTATAAGCCCATTGCAGCCTCTTAGGCATTGTTTTTTTTTCCTTTTGTTATGAACTAAATGTTTGTGTCCCCTCCCCAAAATTTATATGTTGAAATCCTAACCTCCAATGTGATGATATAAGGAGGTCAGGAGGTGAAGCCCTCTTGAATAGGATTAGTGGCCTTATAAGAAGAGACACAAGACAGCTTGCTTCCTCTGTTTTCTGCCATGTGAGGACACAGCAAGAAGACAGCCATCTGCAAACCAGGAAGAGGGCCGTCATCAGAACCCAACTGTGCTGGCACCCTGATCTCAGACCTCTCAGCCTCCAGAACTGTGAGAAATAATTGTCTGTTGGTTAAGCCCCACAGTCTACAGTAATTTGTTATAGGAGGCTGAACTGACTGAGACATTCTCTTTTTCACTGTTTTCCCATCAAACTACCTTACTGTACTAGAAATTTAGAGCTTGAATAAATCCTCAGAAATCCACAGTTTCAACATTGTCACAGAAAGCTAACTAACTAATTATAATGCTAGAGTCTCTAGTATCTAGTGAAATGTGCAGACTCGGGTGAACCATTTGGAGGGGACAGTTATTTTTCATCATCAAATTTATGAACGGAAACCCAAAGTGTTACAACAATAAAACTCAGAAATGAAGGAAAGCATTACTCATTTTTAAAATTCTCATTCTCATTATGACACATTACCCCTATAAAATATCCCTTTGCTATCGTGGACTTGTAAAATAACTTTTTAAAGTTATATTAATACTTCAAAAATTATAAAATGCTCACTGTTGAAAATATGGAGCAGAACAAAAAAAATAAAAATTGGCCATAAATCCCATTACCAGAAGATAGTATCTGATATTATTTTGGTGTATTTCTTTTCTGGGTTTTTTTTTTCTATACATATATATGAATATTTTTAAATTTACATTATGCTGGATATACATTTGCATTTGACATTTAATACTTATTATTATATTATAGGCATTTATTTGTGTTTAACGATAATTTATCTAAAATTTGTTTTAACATGTAGAGTGATATGAGAAGCTTAGCTGTATCTAAAGGACTATTTCTTCCCATTTATTGAATATGTCATCAAATTCTCATGGACTTTTAGTAATTTTTTAAGGATATAAAAATAAAAAATATATATCCTGTGCGTACAATTTAAAAATTGCATAAAAAAGATCAAGAAGAAAATAAAAATAATTGATAATTCTAGAGGAATAGCCACTGTTAGTGTTTTAGTGTACTTCCTTCCAGTCACATTTCTTGTCTATTACGTTGCCATGCATTCACACACTCCAGAGAGACTGTCAAACCTACAGACCCCTGCTGAAGAGTTCTTTACTTGGTTCTCTGTCATCGCTCTGGCCGCAGATGATCGGATAAAGGATGAGTACTTGACATGGGGCAACCAATCTATAGACCAGCTTGTTACCTACAAGGGCCCTGCTAGAGATCTCTACCCAAGAGTGGCACTCTGTAGTAGATAGTGATTGACTAAACCAGCCAGATCTGTGCTTGGGAAGTTTGGATTCAAGACCTACAGAGAGATGGTCAGTTGTAGTGGGAAGCACAGCTGAAGTAGAAACAGAATGTAGTAGAATGCCTGCAAAAGCCAAGCACTAAAATCAGTGGTGGAGGGTCTGCTGTGGTCGATATGGGCTCCTCAACTTACACATATTCAGGTTTTGAATCACACTTTGACATATTCAGCATTGGGACCCTGAAATGGCCTTTTATATATTGGACATCAGCAGATAAGCATTTTGAAATATAGCATTGTACTAATCAGAGATGTTGACTGCAAATTACAGACACCAACACTGGCCAATTTGAATATTAAAAAGGGAGTTACTGAGGGCCAGTCCCGTGGCTTAGCGGTTAAGTACGCGCACTCCGCTACTGGCAGCCGGGGTTCGGATCCCGGGCGCGCACCGACGCACGGCTTCTCCGGCCACGCTGGGGCCGCATCCCACATACAGCAACTAGAAGGATGTGCAGCTACGACATACAACTATCTACTGGGGCTTTGGGGGGAAAAATAAATAAATAAATAAAATCTTTTTTAAAAAAAAAAAAAGGGAGTTACTGAAAAGCTGTTGGGTAGTTTCTAGACTTAACAGAAAACTAGAGAACCAGGCTTAAAAACTGGGCAGGAACTAAGGTCAGCTAGGCGCCAAGAACAGACAAGTCACAATACAGGAAGAGAATGGTAGATCATCATTGCTGGCACTCCACAATGGATTCTTGATTCTTCTACCACTGGTGACTTAAATGATCTCTAACTGCCCCTGTGTCTTTGTGTCACTCCCTTAAGATTCAAAGTCCCAGAGAGAAGCTTCCAATTGTATGAACCTAGCTCATATCCCTGTGGCCTCCCTAGAGGGCCAGGATCTACTCCCTCTAAATCCCACAGTGGGAGGTGGGGCCCTGCTTTCCAGTTTTAGGATTTCTCTGAAGCCTAGGGATGAGTGCCATGATCTTAATTAACCAGCAGAAAATAACCAGTTCTATCCAAAAAAACTCAACTCACCCCTTTTCACAATATGGTCCAAAAGCAGGTTTAAAATTATCTTCACATAGGTCAAAACTTTCCTGTAGTTCTAAAGCTGTAAAATAATGTAGACCATTGATGATAGGTGCTCGTACTGAACCCCTGAAATTGGGAAAAGAAAAAAAATCCAAAGAATTTTGTAATGGTATCAAGCATATACACAAGAAATATCTAAATACTGACCATTACACTCTACATAAATGCAAATGCCAATAAAATCTATTTGGAATAATATAATGTATCCGTTCATAAACATTCACTTCAGAGCTTGTCTTAGACACTGGCATTATTACATTCTAATTTGTAGACTAAGCAAATTTGTATTGTTGTGAATATTCCTTATCCATTAAGCCATTAAAATAGGCAAATTATCTTCCTACTGATTAGTACCTATTCTATTGTAAACCCTAGTCCATTTGTTATGTGAGATCCAGCAATATATCAACTGCTATAAAAATTGAAATAGACATTTTCCAATTTTCTTTATAATCTAATGCTTTGAAATGATACCAGAATAAAATATTTCTCAAAATTCTAATATGATACTCTCAAATGAACTCTAGTATAAAATGTTATTTTTTCATCTATACTAGCCTGTTTCCCCAGAGTGACCAGAGAGAATTATTAACCATTTTTAGCCAATAAATCCTACTGCTATTCACCCCAGACATGTTAAAGGGAGTTGTTGTGTGCAAAACAGCCCAATTGCCTGCAAACATATGCAATTCAAAGCGTCTACTTGCCCTAGTTCAACCCATTTGGAGCTCATATTTAAAAATGTTTAGTGTCTCTGTCCACAGTGTCTTAATAGGCATGGCTGCTCTGCTGGTCAGAAATCACCCAGGCCCCAGCTTTAGGTGTTCTAGGGGACACCGCCTTTCTCCTGACCTCCACACTCTCAAGCCCGCAATAGAACTTTGTACGTACCACACAGCCTGTCTTTTGAATCAGACTATCCAAAGACAGCCTACCAATGCAAAGAAAATTAATCACACTTTTTTTGATATATAGTGGACAAATAGACAAAACTTAATTTTATTTACATGGGTTAAAGATTTTCAACAGATAGCTTAAAATTATAGACAATAAAAAGATCTGAAATTGAAAACATTTTAAATGGCTTTTTTATTCTGCTTGCTTGAATCATTGCATTCTAAAAAGCTTTTTAAAATGCAATAATTAAGGTCTAGTCAACGCTCTTCATAACTTTCTGAAAACAGGGACTTCACTTTATTACTCAAACTTTCTAAAAGGTCGCACGGAAAAGAGAATTCAGAATACTGAAGCCTGTAACATTAATGAGAAACTAAAATGCAAACATTTCATAAACATCCTGGGACCTGGTTAATTCACTTTGAGTAAATCTTAATGCCTAAATATGTAATAATTAATAGGAGAATAACTATTATAGCCACTATATGAAGCTTTCACTATGCAGAAGGGACTAAGTGAAATATTTCATATTAAGGACTAAGAATTCATGAATTAATAAAGATACAATGGTCCCCAACCTCATGGAATTTACAATTAAAATGGAAAGGAGACATTAAACAAATGATCCCAAAAAGCATTAATTGCTATTGTTTTGAGATTCATGAGAGTTAAGTACAGGCTTCAACAGGGTATAATTAACCTTCAGTCATGAACAGCCTCGGTGAAGGCTTATATTAAATTTCAAACACCACCAGAAATATCATTCTTTGCAGTCTTCAAAGACTGCAAAAAATCCTCAGTTTGTAGTAGCTATGAGCATATTGTGCCTTTAAAAATATACACAAATGAAAGGGAAATACAACTTCTAGAACTAGTTTTACTACTGAATCACTGGGTGCATTTTAGTACAGAGGTCCCTGTTTATGTTGATGATTTAGGATTCACTTGGTATATCTGGATGCTAGAAAATCAATCTAAAGATGCCCAGGTGTAACTAAATGTGATAAATCACTACCTTTGAAATAGGAGTGTGTGATGAGGAGGTGTCTTTCCCATTAGGGCCTTGCGGGCTGTCTCATACTGTCTCACCATAGACTCTCTTTCCTAGGCAAGAAATATGATCAGAAAATTATATTGATGTCAAAATGATGTCTAATGATTAAAATAGTCATAATCATTCTCTTACTAGAGATTGCCAAATATGTGGAAAGAAAAAGGAAAAAAAGGCCTAAAAAACAATTGATATTTGTTTAATGGGAAGAAAAAAAACCTTATAAATCAAATCAAAAGATTTTTATGATGACTGCAATTTAATATATAAACTTTATTTGACATCTAAATAATAAGGTGGCAATTTTTTATTATTTCATGTTTATATTTTTTATCTTTCAATGAGATTCTCTCTTAAGCATACAGATTATTATCGTCTTTTTAGTCTCCCTAGATCTTAGCACACATAGCAACTAACTGATTGACTATATCCAACAATGTTTAGATATGATCCTGAAACAGGACAAATTGAGAGGTCTTTCTTCCATATTTCACCAACATCACTGTCGCCATCACTAAATAATTAATAAGCATTTGATACGGATATAAAAACATAAAAGTCTCTGCATTCAAAAGGTTTATAACCTGGTGGCAAAAGGAGATTTAAAAAGATGGCAGAAAAAAACAAGATAGCAAATGCTGTTTTATAAATAGTACACCATGTGTTTACACAGATTATGACCTGTTTAGCAACTGTTCATGTACTGGATTTCCTCACTTTAAGGAAACCTAATATATAAAATTCCTAATTCACTGAAAAGATAAATTAGCTAGTGCTTATTTGTTTTACATAAAAAACGATCATTTATAAAGGGATTTATAATAACATTTATTTAAACAGCACGTGCATTTAAAATACACTAATCTTTGCTCTCAGTAACTTAACCTGAAATAAACCTGACTGTTTTTATTTTAATGTCATTACCAGGCCCCTCTATAAGTTGATACTCATTTAAAATTCAATAGGAAATAACAAGAAACAAGTATGCCAGGGGAAGGATCCACACCATAGCTGTGGTGGTAAGCCCACAACTCCAGGCTAACCACTTGTTTTAGCCTTGAGAACTAACACACTTTCAAGTGTTTGCACGTCTTTGGGGGGAATTTTTTAAAAATCGATTTTTAAGGATTAAGTTGATATGATTCTAAAAACATCTTTGCATTAGAAAAACCTATCTGCAAGAGTGGCTCTGCTCTGCGGTGATGCCAAGACGGGCGCAGTGAGCATCTCTGGGAAACAAGTCACACCCCAGACACCAGAAGTCCCTTGGTCCCTCCTGTATCCCCTGCACACAGCACACACGCCTTAGCACAAAGCAGGAGCTCAATAAATATCTTTAATGTACAACAGCATAAATGTGGGGGGATAATATAAAGAGTGAATAATGTTTACCATTCTTTATAATCTGCACTAGAATTAGCTGTCAATTGTTGCTAGTTTGAGAAATTCTAGATGAAGATTTTGCAACTGTTCATTAGAAACCATGACACATGAGAGCTAACATGTGGATTCATTGAACACAGGCTCTCAGGTGGATGTTTGACTGCCAAGACCATTTTACTGTTTTCCTGACCATTAGCTCTGTGGTTCTGCATAAGCAAGATGAGGAGAAAATATCTGTTGCATGGGAAGGAGGGAGTCTGTAATGGGACAAGAAAGGAGGAAAGGAACAAACTCTATTTAAATTTCACTATTTAAAAACTATATGTTTAAATAACTCCATAAATACATCTAAATTGCTTCATAGTACTATAAAATTACTTATATTGACCAAAACTGCTGTCCCGCTCTCATGTTAATTTATTACTTTGCCTCAAATCACTCTATACTAGTAAATACATTTACTATTGGGATTTCACTTTATACCATCCTTATTTCTTTCCTATATTGACACTTGATTTAAATTACATCACACTTGGGAAGATGACAGTGGTAGTGGAAGCACAGTTTTTGGATCTTCCAGAATCCCGCATAAAAATAGATACAGCAACTAAATAGCAACATGAAAAATATATCAAAACATTTACAACAAAACTAGGTGACAAGGTATCTCCTCAAAACCCCAAATACAGGTGATGCCTTAACAGCCACTGCATGATATCAGTGCTATGCAGGAGGAAGCTGAAGGAAGCAACAGAGGGGCTAAAGCACCTGAGAACAGGAGAACCCCAAAATAGCTCAAAAGGATTTATTGGGAAGCAAAGCAGGACAATTTAGGAAACACAGTGAAACACAGACGGAGTTGTTCCCACTCTAATGGTGGGTAAGTAAAAGGGGTCCACAGTAAGTTCCGAAGGAGCTAAATCAACTGTGAATTCTTGAAAGTGACCCACGGGGGCTCCCTTCTAAGACACGGCCCCACACTAAAGAAAAAGCTGATGGGAATGGGATAGAAACTAATTAGGACAGAATCAACAGAGACAAAGGAAAGAGAAAGTGTAGATGGAGAGCCAGGAAATCTCAGGAAGGAAGGGAATAGAGCCAGGAAATCTCAGGAAGGAAGCTGCCGTCTATGTTAACGCTATTTGAAGGAAGCATGTTGCCTTCGAAAAACTTGAGAAAACTAATTTCCCATAAAAATAAGAAATTTTCTAGTTAAATTCTATACAAAGTTATTATAAGAAAAAAGAGAAAAAGGAGCAGAGGAACACCTCTACAGACAATGTAAGCTTGCTCACAGAACAGATAAAATCTGTAATCTACTGTTTCAAAATAAATTAAACGACATTAAGAAAATGACACAAAACATCAAGGAACAAATAAATTATAATTTTACAAACTTATAAATGAGGTGACAGAACTCAGGAAAGAGTTAGAAATATAAGGGAAAAAACCACTTCAGAAACAAAAACTAAGCTAGAAGGAATAGAAGAAGAGTGAATAAACACAACAAATAACGCCTTAAGAGAAATAGACAGTGAATGGAGAAAAATTTTTAAACTCAAAAAGAAATGAAGAAAGAGGTAAAAAGATTCAAGAGAAAATGACAAATTTACATAAGATAAACAAAGAAGATCTAACATAGAAACAATCAGAGTCCTGGACAAAGTAATCCAAAATGAGGAAACAGGATAGTTGATAAAAACTACAATCCAAGTACAAAGTATAACAGCCTGTTATTAACAGGCAAGGATTCAGGAGATATTGTTCCCATAGCCCTTTCTGTATCTAGTAGAGAATAAGCTTAGACAACAAAGCAACTAGAGAGACATGGACCTGAGGTCTAATGATGAGTACTAGGTATGTACATATTTGAGAACTAAGACAAAATGAGAGTTAAAGGGAGAGAGTATATAATGACTATATGCTTTGATAGTGTAGCTATAACACAACCATAAATAATGAGGGGAGAATATCTGCAAAAAAACTTTTTAACTGTTCTCAGTTTTTATAATGGGTGCTGTAGTATTAGTAATGTTACCCTGAGACACTTCTGTGTTTTATGTGAATAAAACAGATGAGAAATTTAATGAGATATTATAATTCTATGATCTACGTCTTTGAGGATCAGCATTCTCAGTGTGGAAGAAAGAAAAATATGTAATACAGAAGTTAAGTAAAAATCCTGCAGTCATGAATCTGAATTGGAAATATTAATGCGAACTCATGAAATATTTTATCTAACCACAGAAAAGGCCTAGAAATAATGACCCCCAACAGCAATGAGCATTCCTAACAACCACAACGTGTTCTTGTACTACCATCTTCCACTTAAAGAAACCAAGGTTTCTTGGAGAAAAGATTGATTCCAGGTCTGGGACAGGTAATGAACAAAAGAGCATTCAATATCTTGTCATACCAGATAGTAAGATGGCTATCGAAGCCCACATGGGTCACATTAAAAGGACACAGGAGCCAACTTGAAGAGGTCCTCATTGGCCAAAGGTAGGATAATTCGAGTTTCAACAAGGATAAAAAACGCAGTGGGGGGATACCCTTCAATATGCATAAATCAAGATCATAATGATCATAAATGATATTTAAAAATTAATTGGGCACCTTCAGAGAATAATAGGAAATCAATTCATTATCAAAAAAAGCATTTAGACTGCTGATCCAACACAAACTGTACCGCATGGTAACCAGGCGGCAGATGAGAGAAGCATCTATTTATAGTATTATTCTAGCTAATAAATATGCTGCTGAACAACATGCACTAAAAAATGCACCCGAGTAGAAGAAAGCACTTTTCTTTTGGAGTCGAAATAGACACTTCTAACCTGGGTAATCTTGGACAAGCTCCCTGAGCTGACCTACCTCACAGTATTGAAAGGAAACGTTGCTTGGCAAATGTAGGTGCCTGATATTTTGTCACCACAGATCCACTTTCTCCCCGGCTTTCACACATTTGGGTACTTTTTATGATTGTACTGGCCTTATCTGCTGCACACATACACTTGCTAGACTGGCTTTCAATGAATTGGTCATTCAGCACTTTTTTCTGGAGAATTGGCTTTCAGTGACTTAGCCTGCTTCAGGAGTAAGGGTGCCCCCTAAAGAGGTCAGAGGAGCTGGTTGAAGAAATAGATACTATTGAAGTTTAGAAAATCAAGCTTCTCCCAGAAGGCAAAGATCTAGTCACAACAATTTCAGAGTGAAACATCGTCACTAAGCCGGCACAGCCTTCCGCTTTCCAGAGAACCAGCCATGCAAAAGGGGGTTGGGTGATGCAGCGATATCTGACAAGTGAAACACAGCAATTTACATTTCTATAACCAATGGCACAGTTGTTTTTATTGTTTTATTACAGTTGTTTTATCTAATTTATACAACAACAGTTTTACTGTATAAATAAAACCTCTCACTGGATAGTGTTTGTTATATACGTTTTGCAGCAGTAAGAAAAAAGCTGTGCATTTTTATTACTCAAACCTAAAAAGGAAATTGTAAGTGATGAAGAAGGCTGATTAAAACCATATTTACAGTTCTCTAAAAATCTTTTAGAGATGTTCAAATTAATGTGCTTTGGGAGTCATTCGTAAAAGTAAAGACTATTTAAGATATGAAGAGAGAAGACAAAGCAACAAAGGATTGTATAAGTGAGGAATGAGAAAATGAGTAGATTGAATAGTTTATTAAATTATTTAAATTCATATTAAATTATGGTCATATTTTATATTGCTGAACTATTGGAGTCACAAGCAAGAAAAGTGATGTTAGCTGATTTTTTTCAGACTGGAAGAGCCAAGAATAATACTCTTGGACACTTCTTCCTAACAAAGACAAGTCGGTTGCGTCCTAGAGTAAATCCCCAGTGACCTTAGAGATGAGAAACCAACAACAGCTGCCGGTATGTTAGGAGTCAGGATACTGAGGATGTCCATGCTCCGTGAGCCCATCTTCTACTCAGAGAAAGAAGGCAGTAGCAGAACCTAGAGATTCCTGACCTCACCTCACCAACGAGAGGAGGCGAGAGGGGGCGAGAGGGGGTCACTACTTACCATACCTTCCATAAGGGCAGGAACCAGGTCCACCTTGTTCTAGTGTCTAGAACAGGCTCTGGTCAGCAAATATCTGCTCTACACTGAAAAGCAAATCCAGATCCTACATACATGGTTGGAATTCAACAAACACAGGACAGATAGCTAGGTGAACAAGCGAGAGGAAAGGAAGGGGAAGGGAGAGGGGAAGACCAAGAGAAGGGAAAGGAAGGGAAGGGAAGGGAAGCCTTTTGCTTATGGGCATGGAGAGGATGGCCATGAGAGCAAAGGTTCTAGGCTTGCTAAACTAGCAAAGACGTAATGAACTCATCCCGCAAAAACTATCACACAGACCATGGACGCTACTCCTTTCACACAGGGCCACACTTCTCGTAGCTCATTATTTCACTTTTCTCAGTGGGATAGTACACTGGGTCTCAGCCCTTAACAATTCCCACCCTAATCTTTTCTATTGCTATAATGTGGATTCCTCACTCGCTTCAAATTCTTCAGATTGATCGTCTAGTTGGACCTTTGTCTGACTTTGGCTTCAGCATTGCCCTTGGACCCCCCACCTTACAGACTGCCCTTGATTTTTCAAGCTGCAGCCTGTAGGAAATCCTACCCAATCTGAGTGGTTAAGTAACTCACTGAGGCTTGTACAGCGAATGAACAGACACACAACACTCGTTCTACTACACCAGGTGCCCTCCTGCACCCCACAACTGCCAGCATCCCTCAAGTCCCTTGAGATCCTTTTATCACTTTCTTCCTCCACCCCCGTCCCCCCAGGGATAAGCACTCTCTTGACTTTTATAGTAACCACTTCTTCTTTATAGTTTTATCACCTAAACTTGCATCCCTAAATATTATGGTTTAGTATTGCCTGTTTTTAAATTATATATTAATGGAACCATATAATATGTATTCTTTTGAGTCAAGAACTCTTTGGTTCAACAGCATGTTTGTGAGATACACCCATGGAGCAAAGTTCATTTTCGTTACCACACATATTTTATTCTATAAAAATTCAAAATTTTATCTGGCCATTCTACTGCTGATGGACATTTGTGTTTCCAGTTTAGGACCACTATGAACAATGCTACTACGAACACTCTTGTACATATTTTTTGGTGCCCATGGTCACACATTTCTGTTGGGTATATACTTAGGAATACCACTGCTGAAGCACAGGGTATGTGTCTGTTCAGTTTAGTAAATAATGCCCAACTATTTTCTAAAGTGTATGAATTGAATCTCCCACCAGTTGTCTTATAAGAATTCCCATTGCTCCACATCTTAAGTCAGTTCATAATTTTAGTACTTTTAGTTTATGTATAGTGGTATCCCATTGTGGTTATAATTTGCATTTTCCTGATAGTGAGGTTGAATATTTCTTCAAATGATTATTGGCCATCTAGATATTATCTTTTGTGAAGTGATTTTTCCATAAATTATCTGTTTTTTTCCTTAATAATTTGTAGAAGTTCTTTATTCTGGATATGAACACTTTTTCAGTTATACTTAATTGTAAATATCTTCTCCCTCTCTGTGGTTTGCCTTTTTTCCTCTTTACTGCTGTTTTTTTATTAACAGAAGTTCTTAGGTTTAATGTACCTCAATGTTTCAAATTTTTCCTTTGTAATTAGTGATTTTTGTATTACATTTAAGAAATCTTCCCCCACTTCAAAGTCTGAAAGTGTTCTCAGATTGTCTTCTAGAATTATTATTTCATACTGCTCAGCAGTGCCACTCCTCTTCATAAATCAACTTTCCATATGTGCTTGAGTCTGTTTGGAGGCTCTTATTTGGTCTGTTAACCTATTTTTGTGCCAATACTAGCACTTCCATATAGATATTAAAATCCACTTATCAATTTCCACAAAAAAATTTATGGAGATTTTGACTGGATTGTGCTGAATCTATAGATCTATTTGGGGAGAGCTGACATTTGTACACATATTGAGTCTTGCAATTTATGAATGTGGTCTATTTCTCCACTTATTTAAGTCTTTGATTTTTCTAAATAATATGTTTTACATCTTTCTAGGTATGGATATTAAATCTACACATTTTAAAAAATCATTTTTTAGGGCCCGGCCCAGTGGCGTGATGGTTAAGTCCATGTGCTCCACTTCAGCGGCCCAGGGTTCACAGGTTCAGATCTCAGGCGTGGACCTAGGCACTGCTCATCAAGCCAAGCTGTGGCAGCATCCCACATACAAAATAGAGGGAGATGGGCATAGATGTTAGCTCAGGGCTGATCTTCCTCACCAAAACAAAAATCATCTTTTAGTGTCATCCTAGAGATTAAATTACGTGTCCTTGACTCATCAAAGTCTGAAAGTCTGATATTAATTATTATATTTACCCTCTTCCTGGATTTCAGATGTAAGAATTTTAGAACACTTTATCTTTCTTTATACGCTTCTTGACATTATAATTGTATATTTTAATTTTATATACTTTAGTTCTATGTATATTTAAGGAAAAGTCATTATTGTTCTATAGAGTCAATACACCTTTTGATGTATTCACATATTTACCCTTTCTCTTGCTCTTCATTCTTTCTTCTATGTCTGACCTTATGTCTTAGATAATTTTCATTCTGCCTAAAGAAAATTCTCTAGTGTTTCCTTTCATGTAGATTTTCTGTGACAAGTTGTCTGTTCTTTTGTCTGGAAATATCTTTATCTTCATTTCTGAAGGATATTTTCACTGGAACCAAAATTATATGTTGGTAATAATTTTCTTTTATTGTTTTAAAGATATTCTTTTGTCTTCTTGCTTCCATCATTTCTTTTGGAAAGTCATCTATCAGCCTAATTGTTACTCCTTTGAAAGTATATTTTTCATCTCTGACTGATCTTTGGATTTTTTTTTTGTCTTGATTTTGAGTACAATATAATTTTAAAACTGTGTGTGTCTAAATTGGGTTCTCAAGATTTCGTGGCTTGATGACTTTTGTCAGGATTGTAAAGTTTCATCCATTATCTCTTCAAATCTTATGTTTTTTCTCTCCTGCCCTTTTAGGATTCAAAAACACATGTTAAATCTTCTCATTGTTTGCTTTATATCTCTTACCCTTTCATTGTATTTTCCATCTTTTTGTCTACGATCTATTTTTCTTACCAATTTTCTAGTCCACTAATTCTCTCTTAAGCTGTGTCTAATTGGATATTAATTTCAGTTACTGTTTTTTCCCCCAGGTTTTATAATTTCCATTTATTTTTTAATTATCTTTTTTTTTTTTTTTTTTGCTGAAATTTCCAATTTTGTTTTGCATCTGGGAAATTGTAAGCACCATTATTTTAAAGTTTGGATTTGATAACATCAATACTTGGAGGTTTGAAAATGTGTGTTTGATACTGCCAAAATCTGAAGGCCCTGTAGGCCGACTTCTATTACCTGTTGAGTCTGTTACCTTTAGTTCATGTTTCCCATCTCCTTGTGTACCTGGTTATTTTTTAATGTGCACTAGACACTGTATTTCCAAAAATATCTATAGAAATTTTTTTCTGTCAGGGACCTAAGGACACTAGAAATCTGGGATCTTTTCAATGTAATTCCAAGGATGTGAGTACGTAACCTTTAACTGCAGTTCCTATGAAGTCCTGAATACTTTTTGTTCACCTTTGTTCAAAGTTGCAGCCCTTCAAGTATTAACCCAAAGCAAGTATGGTTCCTCAGGGCTTCCTCCTTGGTGGACCTCAGACTTCAATGCTATTGTCTTAGTCCCACAATACTGTCAAAAGCGCCAAGTCAGCCCCTCAACCATGCCAATCTCAATTGGCAAAGGTCAACAGGGAAAAGTGGTCTCTGTTACCCAACTCACCTCTCAGGATCATCCTCCCTCCCTAATTCCTGGCCAGATAATTTTCCACTCTTCTGTTTGCTTTCTAATACCTTCAGGTAGGTTTGGGGGTTTTTTTGGTCCAGGTCTTCTAGTTATACTCAGTAAGAAGGCTAGTCCAAATTGCCAAGTCTGCCTTTATTGGAAGTAGAAGTAGAAATTACTTTTCATAAATCTGAAGGTTCTTAATCTTAACAGGATGTTGATGATCCTCCAAAGGAGAGCTGCTGTTCTTGAACATAAAGAAGTACAGCTGAGGGCCTGAACCCCTTCTCCCTTCCCTGCCAACCATTATCATCTTAACAACAACTAACGTTTGTTTTGTGGTCAATAATTTATAAAGAAATTTCATATGCATTTGATACAATAACTTTGTAAGGTAGGTATTATTAGCTCCACTTTATAGAAGAGGAAATGATATGTCATAGCAGATAAGTGACTTTTGTAATACCATCCAGTAGGTAGCAAGACTGTCCCATGAACTCCAAGTCAGTGCATTTCCTCTTAAGTCAAGGAGCCAATAACTAAATGTAGATAGAAGCAAGTATAGACTAGAAATACACACAGAACCAAACACACACATAAATATACACTTAGCCAACTAGTTATGACATGTGTATATGTGACTACCAAGGAATAAGACTGGTTTCCGTAAGATACTCACAAAACCAGCCTCATTATTTTGTAACCACACCTTGACATACATATAGCTATAAACTATGCACCAGGAAAGAGTGGAATATTAGAATAGAGAGATTAGACTGAAAGACCTCATGTACACAGTGAGTTTGGGGTACGTTTGAGTGGAGAGGAAGAATGCAGTCTTCAATATAAGCATGAAGAGTGCTCCAGAGAAACAGAATCAAAAAAGCATTGACAATGGGAATTTCTACTCTGTCCATCACTGTCAAATGGCTGTCTTGGTAGTTTCCAAAGGTAAATATAAACACACCAAATCTACAGAAAAGCAGAAAAATTTCTACTTTTTTTTTTTTTGGACAATTTAAGATACAGATTTTTGACAGAGGAAGTTGCAATTATTTTCTTGAATTCACTAAAAAGTTCCAAAAATACACAGAAATTTATGTTGAGAAAGTAAAATGAGGAAAATAACATCTTCTCCTATGGGTTGCACTATGTTTTCTAACATAACGTCATACCATCTCACTCAAGCTTCTGTTGTGATGATCTTAAACAGGTACATTGCTTATTTTGCAGCATTATAATAGCTATGCAAAATGTTAATAACCTATGAAATGTCCTAAAATTTTATAAATACTTAAAATTTCAAAATAGCATTGAATTCATAATCTTTAAAAGAAAATGAGGCACTAAAAATAATCTTAGGCAAATTCACCCCATATCTATAACAGCAGCAATTTAGTATTATATTTGCACTAATTTCTGAAGAGTGAATCTGTTGTATACACCACGGCCTGAGACTTTTTGTTGGAAGTAACCAGCCTGATTCTTCTGACCACTGCTGATGGTTCTGACTTTAGAAGGTGATCTGATTATTTGCTTAGAACTGGCTAGCCTTAAGGAAATACAACCAAGGAGTTAACACCTGAAACAGAAGTTCTGTCGCTTTTGTGGCAACTGTAATTGCAATGATTTAGGTCTCTTCATACTCCCAGAACCACATAAAAAGTATTACAAATGGAAAATGAACACAATCTAATTTGAAGGTAGTGCCAATTCTGAATTCAATACTCCTGCCCATACTGATTACTCTGAGTTCTCAGAGAACCGAGTTGGCACTAAGTTACATGATTGGTTAAATAGTGTTAAGTTATAACACCTGGACTCTTTGAGTGGCCTCACTGAAGGCTCAGTACAAGAATTTAAAATTATGTCCCAAAACAAAGTAAGTTTTCCCCTGAAATACATATTTTACAGCATTAATTCTATTGTAGTGCTTTTCTATTCTTGCTAAATAAAGAGTTGAGTGTCAAGAGTTTTGACTAGGAGTCTCCGGAAAAAGTACTCACAAAATCTACACTGAATATTCTATTTTTAGAACCTATGACTATTCTTAGAGGTGTAAAAAGAGGCAAAAAAAATTTGTCTTCAGCTGACACTAGCAAGAGAATAGTTTTGGGGAAACTTATTAACCTCAAAATATTAAATCCCCTTTTTGTCTGACACTGTAATGCTCATTTGCAGCTTTGCCCTTCTGTCCTCCTTACCACTGGTGTTTTTTTGGCTGAAAGTTTGGCCCATAATTCCACAAAGTAGTTTCTGTCTGTAGAATCCAGGAAATCATACGAATGCGAAGTACTAAGCTTCATAGGAGACTTTCCAAATTTCAGCTCAGGTGTCTTAATATCTGGTAGGGAAAAAACAAAGTTTAAAATAAAAGGCATAAAATAGGATAAGGGAACTTTCCGAAGTGAGAGAAATGTTGTACATCTAGATTTGCCCAACCATAACACACTGTATACTTAAAGTCTGTGCATTTCAACTTGAAAGTGAGAGAAAAATATGTCTTAGAAAAAGATAATAATTAGTGTTGATAATAATGAAGTCAGCCTGCAGCACCTGGCAGACACATCCTGGGAGTACACTTAGTGCTCAGACAATACCGGCTGATGAATGGATTAAAGGAAGTAAAACTTGGCAAAAACAATGGTTTCTAGATAGTTAACTGAAAGTCATGCTCGTAATTACTTTCCCTTTGACAAAATTCTCTTAAAAGCCTAAAAAGAAAACAAAACATGCAATTCTAAGAAGAAACTTTAGAAAAGAATAGAATGGATGATGAGGTGACTGTTTAACAGAATTTATTCATAAATGTCTAACGTTTCCTTTAAAACATTAGAGTGTCTAGAGTCCTGGAATATAAAGAATCTAAATTTCTATCACTGCTCATCTATAGAGGGCCCAGGTGTAAATACCCTTGGATATTTAGGAGCATCAACACTTTCAGGAATATTGCTTTAAAAATGCTAAAACAAGTAATTTCCATATGTACCACCAGCCAATATGGCTGCCTGATGTGGGAAGCTATCCTTACTCAAAGACAAATAAATACAGGGTAATATATAACAGAATTTTGTTTTGTTTTTAATACATAGCAAAGCAGAAACCAAGAAAGAAAAATTTCCAGGTGCCAGAAGTGATGTGAAGATTCCAAGTCAGGGCAGTGGGCATTGATGCCAAGAGGTCAGAGTGTGTCAGGGGCTGAGAGGGGAGGCCAGTCCCTGTGTGCTTACTGTACAAGACCTGGGCTCTTTGATAAGGCTAAAAGTTAGAAACGGAGTGTCTGGAAACCTCAGCCACAGACCTAAGGACTTTGCCTGGGCAGAGTCTCACCTGGACTGAAGGTGCAAACACCTGTGGGAAATCAGACCTCTAATCCTGTGCTGTGTGCTGGTATGCAATCTGGACTTGAACTTGCACCCAACTGTGTGGCAATTCCAAGTCAATAAAACAAGGTAGAAGCTGTTGCAGATGAATAACAGTATTTAATCATGGTAGGGAAATCTAAAACTCAGACCCTGGAGATGCAACAAATGGGCAAATCCACAGCCAAGGAATTCCAGGTGATAGAGCAATTTGAAAAGGAACATTAAAGTAACTATGTTTTTAACAGTCACAGAGACAACTGTATGTGGAAACATTCTTTGTTAAATCTTCGTGACAGAAAGCCATGTAACCCATATTCGTCGAGCATCTACCATGTGCCAGACAGTGCTCTAGGTGTCAGGGATACAGCAGTAAATAAAAAGTCCTTGACCTGTGGGGATTACATTCTAATGTTGGAGACAAACAACACATCAGATAATGTCAGGAAGTGATAAGTGCGGTGAAGGATCGGGAAGCCGGGTAAGGGGATAGAGTGAGATGGCATGATGGTCAAAGGAAGTCCTCTCTAAGGTGGTGACATCTGGACAGTGATCTGAAGTCATGAAGAAGAAAGGCATTCAAATATCTGGAGCGAAAGCATATTAGGCAGAGAGAGTGGCTTTGTGGCTTTGAGATCCTTTATGAGGATCCAGGAGCATGCTTAACACAACTGAATTACAGTAAAGGATTCAGCAAGGCTGAAGCAAGGGGAAAAAAATGAGATGGACGGGATGAACCCTGTGCTCATTTTTTTAAAAAACACTTGTCCTCTTGATGGGATACCAAGAACAGAGCATTGTGAAAAAGACCAGATGAATCTGAAAAAATTAAGATAAAATTTAAAGAAATAGAAGCTATATTCATTGAAATAATTCCCATAGAAATGATCCTGTATATATAAAACCTTCGAAATATAGCATTTGTGTCAGAGTTCCTTTTTCTCCTTTCTGAGACATAAGCCGTTTGTACTGTGGTGTAAACAAGCCCAGTTCAATCTCACGATACAACGCAGCTGTAATTCCAACAATGTAATGTCTTAATGATTTCTCAGCAACAAAATATGCTGGATAAAGATAATGTGTTTAGATTACCATTAAACTACATTGTAATGCCACCACTTTAATGACTTGGACTCCTATAATAAAGAGTTTCATACAGTTCTTAATATAGTTTCTAATGTTTTAATACATCAATGGACAAGAGATCCTACTTCTCAATTAAAAAAAAAAAACATAATTACCAATGTTATAATACCCTGCAATAAAGTATCGTAATGTGATCTTATTCAAAGTATCTAAATTAAAGTCAACCTTGAGGCAACATTAAAAAATATATATAAATTACTTTACAGTCCACAAAAAGTACGAAGTTCTTCAGTATATAGGCTACTTAAATTTATTTAAACACAAATGAATTTAATGATGCATGACGGATTTTAAAGTTATTTTCTGGATTAGTATCATTACCCAATGCAGGAAAATATAAATGAAATATGTGGAACAATGGGAACTACACCTCAAATTAATTCTAAAAACCTTAGAGCTTTTACTTCAACTTATATCCCTTTGCAGTCAAGTGAATTAAAGTAATATTTGTATAAAACATTTTAAAAGAATGAGCATAGAATCCAACCTAAATAAAAATGCAGTAGAGGCCATGTCCCTAAGAATTTGTATGGGGTCGGCCAGGTGGCGTTAGCAGTTAAGTTCACATGCTCCGCTTCGGCGGCCCAGGGTTCACAGGTTCAGATCCCAGGGGCAGACCTATGCACTGCTTATCAAGCCATGCTGTGGAAGCGTCCCACATTTAAAATAGAGGAAGATGGGCACAGATGTTAGCTCAGGGCCAATCTTCCTCAGCAACAAGAGGAGGATTGGCAACAGATGTTAGCTCAGGGCTAATCTTCCTCACCAAAAAAAAAAAACCCAAAACACTGAGAAAAAAAGACACAAAAACATTTATATGTATATTAAATATCATATCATCACACAGACTAAACGGGGCCTTTTACTATATAAAAGAAAGGAGGAAATAAAAGATGCAGATGGTCTGATATTACAGGCACATAGCCATGTCGATAACTAGTAATAAAATTAGAATTCGGGGGTCAGATTGTGAAAATTTTGAAAAACAAAAATCCCTAGATCAATAACCAATTTTTCTACATTAATAAGGTTACTTGTATAGCAAAGTCACTAAGTCCCTCTCCTATCCAAAAACATGAGACTGAACACTTCTAAATATAAATTTTTTAACATTTAAATAAAATCTTGCAAAAAAAATGAATCAGCACTAGAGTTTGTCTCTCCTTAAAAACACTTGGAAATGTATGACTGGGAAATAGGCTTTAATTTTCAGACAAAAGTCCTCAGATAGCCAGCCGGTTTCAGAATCGTTTATTGTTTTCCCACTCAAATCGAGCTTTAAAAGAAAATGTTTATTTAGGTAATAGTGAGGGTTTTTTAACTAACAAAAAGAATTTACACCTACCATGATTAAATATATATATATATATATATATATATATATATAAAATGTAAATACCTATAAAATCCCTGTACAAGTCTCAATACTGAAATATGTAACCAGTAAAAGGGCTCAAAACAAATTAAAGCACAATAATCTGCTATATGATTTAAAATATTTATTTTTAATCGTATAGTTACATAATCTGCAGTGGAAAATTAAGGGAAAATCTCTGTTCATATCACAAAACTGAGGGTGCCAAAAGAAGTTATTTTTCCAAGACAGAATTAAATCTTAAAAGTCTTATCTATCTGTGCTTCTAAGAAAGGAATAACAGCAACTAGAAAGATAATCATTTTACATAGTATCTGTAATAATTTCCCATAGCAAAATAAGTTTTTATAGTAGAAAGTTACCATACAAGTCCAAGGAACCATGGTAATAATATTCATGTTATAGATGGTAAAATGAATACACTTACTAAACTATTCTAGCAGGAAAGTGCTACATTCTTGAGCATCCAGTCAAAGGAGACTTAGAGAACAGATTCTACATTGAGACAAAGGAAAGCACATAAAGGTGTATTCTCACACAGAGAGAATGAGGTACAAAAAATATTTCTTTCCATTGAACTACATATTTTGAAATGTCTTCAATCGAGTTGAACTAATGGGCTTAATATTTGGGCACTGTAACCAGAATGTCCTAATTAAAACATATAACAACAGTGCCCTGAATTTCATTTTCTTGAAATGGATGAGTTTATCATGAAGTAGTTCATTGACACTTTGAAGGAGATAGGATATAGGGCGGGTAAAATTCAAGAGTGGAAACTTGATACATAAGATCTGCACATGTATAGAATTTGGGAGATGGAAAGGAGAAGAAAAGGGTAGCAATGATCGACAGGAAATAGGATAGAAACCTTCAGGGAGCTTGAATACACACTAAAGGTTTCCTCTTCTCTGAGCAATACATTTGATAACTAAATTTTTGATGTGATTTCCATCCAACTCTACACCCCCACCTCTGGTAAGTGTGGTCTCTGCTTACGAAGGGCTCATCCTTTGAGAACAACTTTTCAACAATGTTGTTTCGTTGGTCACTTCCTCTAGCAAAGACATTTTTTGTCTTTCTTCACTTTGCTTTTCTATCTTTGTCCTTGGAAGCTGAGGGTCTTTAGATCTGGTAGCTTGTAGAAGCCAGTCTTTCTCTCAACCCGTCACAAAGAGAAGACAAATGCCCACTACCTAGTAGTTTACTCCTGAGTCAAGTAACTTGACAGCATTTACCACCTAACCAATCTGAAACACAGAATATAAATGCCTTTAATTTTATCAACATTGAAATGATAACAGTAAAAATAATACGTAACATTTATTGAGCATGTGCCATGTGCCAGGTGCTATTACACATCTTTAACTGTGTATCACAAGTAAATTGCATAAGAACCTCAGAACTCATGTTTCCCCACTCACTTGTCCAAGTTATAAGGCTGCCTGCGAATGTCCAAGAAAGAATCTCTTGATCTCTGTAATATTTCGCTGAACCACAATTTCTTTCCAATATTATTCTAATTCTGTTTAAGACCCTTAATTCAACCAAGGTTGTCAACGTTTTTAAAAGGATTTTCAGAGAAGGCCATTCCATTTGCCAAATATTTCCACCTAGTTTGAACAGTGTTATCCTATTCCAATTAATGGCAAAATGCTATTTTTAAAAATGTTTTTCCTGCTTACAGACATTTGCATGAGCACTTACTCTTTCTGGGTGTTTTTCAATATATTAACTCATTTATAATCTTCACAATAAGCTTGAAATGGGTACTATTATTATCTCCATTTTATGCATGAGAAGTTTGTAACTTGCCCAAGATCACACACCTAGATGGTACTGGACCTGGAATTTCCTATGATTATTTTGACTTTTAATGTGATTTGAAATCATGAATTTGTAAGGTTACAATCTTTTAAAAAGGATTTTTAGCTTTTGCTAATCATGACTGCACTCATAATCACCTTTAAGATTAAAGATTTACTCTTCTAACATGTATCTATCATCAACACAAAGAAACAGTTAGGCTCTTGTTGCCCTCTACTCTGAATGCCTGGTCAATAAAGAAAAGTGATTTATAAAATTGTCTCTCAAATTGAACTAAGCAATTAATTAAGTTCATTTATGAACATCCTGTGCTAGACACTGTATAAATAGTGCAATTATCTGAAGTGGAATTTGGAGGATCTTTTATGGTAACGACGATTTTCAGTGTTGTCATGGAGCAAAAGGAAAGGGAATCAGCAAAGTACTTGGTGGCGAAAACACTACTGATCAAGATTGTTTTGAAGTCAGTTTTTTTAGCTTTACAAAAGAACTTATTACCATGCATATGAATTTTGGTTATATTTTATCCGGAGCCCTAACATTGACAAAGAGCATAACTACCAATACACTGGATCCTTGCTATTGTCCCAGAAAAGAATTCAGCATAAATCATGCCAACCCATCTCACCCCCCTTGAAAGTAACCAGAGCAGGGAAGCATCTGGTCAACAGGCCTCTAAGAACAGCACCATAGCGAAGCTCAAGAGCACTCAGTGCAGGGTTTTTCAAACTGCAGGCTGCGAACTAAACTGTGAAATCAATTAATAGGTCACAACCAACATTTAAAAAAAATTAAGATTGAGTAGAATAGAAAAGATCAGAGTGGATCACCATAGTGAAAGTGTTTTATGATACTTCTGTTTCCTATGTGTGTCTGTGTGTAGGTCATAATATTGTAAAACGTATTCCTAGTTATGGATCTTGGACCAAAATGTTTGAAAGCCACTGATCTAAAGACTAGTAACTGTGTGCAATTTTCTAGTATTAAGCACTATATTTAAAAAAACAGACTGCTGGATTCTTCACAGCCAGCAAGTAGAGCCAGCTGTCGTCAATGAATCATAGGTCATAAGGGGAACCTTAAATTTCCTCCAGTTCAACTAATCACCCAACATATGTAGACCTTCTGTAAGATTCCCATCACAGAGCACCTAAGTTCTGGAAAAATCCTGTCTGTTCCTCTGTAAATGACTTCTAACACTTAGAAAGTTCTTCATTATGTCAAATCAAAATAGAATATATGGTTGCTGCTTTCACAAGACAGCTTTTCATGTATGTGAATTTAATTTTACATAACTTTTCCTGAATAAACACAGGTTCATTGTAGAAAATTCAGAAAAAACTAAAAAGCATAAATGAGAAAACAGAAATTACCTATAATCTAACAACCCAGAGCTAACAACTGGAACCATACTGGCTATACCTCCTTAACCTGCCTTCTCCTTAATATATAACAAATATATTTTTCTTCCATATTTTTCTACAACATGACTATAATAGCCACATGGAATTCTAGCACCTGCCTGTACCATACATAACCTTTTTTCCATAACTTATTTTTAAAATCCCATTAGGTGGCTAGATTATTTCCAGATTTTATTATAAAGACATTAATATGAACATCTTGTACATAAATTATTTCCTGATGATAATTCTTGAATTAGAATTACTGTGTTAAAAATATGCAAAATGTTAAGGCTTTGACAAATATTTGTAAAACTGTCCCCAGAAAAGTTCTGCCAATTTACTTTCTCACTGATGACACAGAAAGTGCATTTATCCTTAGCCTCACCAAGAACAGGCATTAATTTGTTTTCCATCTTTGCCAGTTTGGTATCCCAAACAGTCTATTCTGTTTTAACTTATAGTGAGGTTAAATACTTTTTGATGTATTTATTGGCCATTTTTATTTCCTCTTTTGTGAATTACCCAATCACATCCTTTGTCAAATTATCTTTTGAGGCTTGAAAATAATTGATTTGGATCTTTAAATATTTGAAGAAGGCTCTTACGCCCAGTGGAACTATCATCTTTGTTGATTTGAACACTAGGTGCCAGACTTCTGTTCAAAAGCTGAAGATTGTATTAGCTAATAGAGTGAATAAAGTCCACACTGGGTTCTTTTTTTTCCCATAAAGATCACTTCACTGAGAAACAAAGCAAATGGAAGTGATATGAACTTTGTTTGTAAATGCAGAAGAAAAATGACAATTTTTAAATAATTATATTCTCCAATTAAAAAGCAGCAGTTTCCCTCATACCAAGAAAATCAGTAATAGCAGTAAAAACCTCTCTCACCAGAGAGGAGTTGATGATCTTTTCTACTACTTTCCTGGGACCACAAACAAAACATTGCCCAGTTGTACTCAATCTGAGACATTTATACCACCAAAACAAAAACACAAACACAAACCAACCTTATACCATCATAGATCCCAGAGAAGGGAGCTAGAGCTTCCTGCAAGTCAAATGAAGGGAAATTTGGCTTCTCACTTCCTATGTGAACGCTAATGAAAATGCACCCCCAAATGCCTTAAGGAGCCTCAGAAGGAGTTGCTCAAGGAGAAAACCAAGGAAATTTCTGAAGTTCTTACCTAACTGAATGATGGCACCTCTAAAATGCCCCATACACAGCTCATAAAAAATCGGTGGTTATCCTTATTTTCTTCCTCTCTGTCACAATCTGCCTCTCCCCTGCTTCCAATCCAAATATTTCTTGAATCTGTCCATTCCTGCCACAGTGTCTTATTTCAGACCCTTATCTTGTCAGGATTAATGCAATAGCTTCCCATCCACTCTTCTCGGTTCCTTTATTGCCTCCTTAAATTTATCCTCTATACCAACTCTAGACAGATGCTTCTAAGATAAAAAATTGACCATCCAATGGCTCCCCACTGTTAGAAGATCAAGTTTCCAAGTTCGTTAGCATAACACAAAAGGCCCTTTGGATCTACGTATACCTACAGCTTTCCTGACATTTGGGTCCTTAGAAGATGCTATGCCTGCTCTTGCCCTCCATGGTTAGGCATATGCTCTTCTAAGAAAACTCCCCCTCTCTCCCATCAGTTTGCTGACTAATCCTGCAACCTTGATGACTTAGCTGAAGGATGACCTCCCCTTGAAAATATTTTCTGACCCAATTCTCACACCCCCGGCTGAACTCAGTGCCCTTCCTTGGTATTTTTATTACATTCCAGAAAAGTTAACAAATGGGTTTTCCCGTCTATTTGATGCTAAACCTAGCCTGGCATGCTATGGGGCCCCCAATTGTCCTAATCACATGGTGGTGTGATGAACCCTCTCATCTGTGTCCCTTGATAAAAGAGAGCTCCTCGAAGTGTCCTCATCATCTCACTATGTCTGGCAACTATCATAGTCTGGCACATAGGAAGTGCTCAATTAATGCTTGTTGGATGACTGAAGTACCTAAATAAAACTAAATTATGATATGTTAAAAATTCACCTTATTGGGGCCAGCCCAGTGGTGCAAGCGGTTGGGTGCATGCGCTCCCCTGCGGCGGCCCAGGGTTCACCGGTTCAGATCCCGGGCGCGCACTGAAGCACAGCTTGTCAAGCCATGCTGTGGCGGCATCCCATATAAAGTGGAGGAAGATGGGCATGGATGTTAGTCCAGGGCCAGTCTTCCTCAGCAAAAGAAAAAAGAGGAGGATTGGCAGATGTTAGCTCAGGGCCGATCTTCCTCACAAAAAAAAAAAAATTCACCTTATTACATTCATCTTAGCCAAAACAGATAAATCAGAGGGTAATTACTAGTATAACATAGGCTCTTCATTTTACAAGAGGATTCCTGCATCCCAGATCTTTAAAATATCAATTTCCTCTACGGCACTTGAAATAACATTTGACATACAAACAATTTTGTGGACACATACCTTTTGTATATGATAAAACACATTTATACAGGCATTTGGCTTCAATTTTTTATATTTTTTAAATACAGGATGCCAAACACAGCTTAGCATGCTGCCATATACAGAGATGCACTCAATAAATATCATAACTTTCTAAGTCAAATCTTGGATTGGTTGCTTTGCTCTTTTCTGGGAATGCAGCCCCCCCACACACTCTAGGAGTGGACCCAGTGGGTAGGTATATGTGACCCTGCCCCCGGCCAGAGTAGATTGGTTTAAGACTGAGCACTTAACCCAAGCCAGGCCAAACAGTGTCTTTCCCCAAATTTTTGTCTTAGGATCAAGGAACACATGAGTTAATCCCTTTCTAGTAGTGGGAGCTGCCAGATGTAAAACCAGATGTAAAACTTGAGAGGTCTTAGTCACCATGTTCCCTGCCATGTGCAGAAACTGATATAGTTATTTTTAGCAAAGAGAATGAAGCCAACATGGAGAAAGAAACAGATGAGAAATGATGAGAGTCCTGGAGATGATGAGAGTCCTGGAGATGACAAGAATCCAGGAGATGACAAGAGTCCAGGAGATGACGAGTCCAGAAGATGACGAGAATACTGGAGATGAAGGAGGTCCAGGTTATGTTCAATAACTGGTCCCCAATCTCTCTGAGGCTCTGCCTCACCTCTGCCCTCACCACAGTTTAGCTGGGTGAGATATTCCACTTCCTCCTAATAGATTCACATAAGCTGGCTCAGGCTGGACTCCTGTCACTTCTCAGGAAAAGAATCCTGACGGTACAAATAGATAAAAGCAAAACTGATTCACCTGAACTTTCTCCCCACTAATTCTTTTAACAGATTCAACCAGATGGTTTGGCATAATGAAGGCATAGGCTAATTTACATGAGGTTCCTATTCAGAGACAGAAGGAATGTATTCATTTTGAAATATATTTAAAACAAATGTAAGTTTCAGGCACTATACACCAACACAAATCTGAAGTGTTTGATCACCGTGTCACGCACATAAAGAACTTGTCTTCTTCCTGTCAGAAGATTCCCACAAATTGACTGTTGGTTTGGAATCTCTGTGGGAGAGAACAAGACCCAGAAACTGCAAAGGCTTCCTTTCTCAGAGTTCTTTTTGCTTCTGGACCCCTCGATAATGCAAGAGGCATGAGAGAACTTTCTAATCTAGAAGTGAATTTTTCTAATGAATAGAACAAAACTTAATGGTACTGCTTCAGCCAGATTTGGAACTCATGGTGGAATTCATACAAGTCTGGACACAAAGACTCTTTGACAATGCCAACCTTTAAGACGGGCTCTATCGTTGGCAGAGGGAGAACTACCTGCTAGCGTATCCCACTACAGGGGTTGTTCTTCCAGGCTGCAATGGAAAGACACAAAAGAGGCGCAGAAGTGCAAAGACTGGCTGCCTTCTAAGAATGCAATGGCTAGACAGCGCTGGCGGGCCCCTCCACCTGTGCTGACTTGGAGTTGCAGAGTGAAGCTGACGTATAGACTCATAGAACCCTGGCCACAGCATTCCATTCTGTGACAGCACTGCTTCAGGGGGCACAGACGTTAATGACCTGGTGGCCCCAGGGATGGCTTAAACCTTGGTGCTCTGACTGCCCCTAGCTCGCAGTCTTCGTTTCCAGGTGCCCTGCTCCTCATTAGACACTTGATTCTGGGGTGCGGCAGAACTTTTGTCCTGTGGTACTCCCCCATGCTTTTGGGTGTGTTTCTCTTTGGTTTGCTGCCTGGAAGCGTTGTCCCTTTGGACAGAGCTCTCTCTGGTCTGACTGGTCCCTTTATGGGCTTGTGTCTCTTTGACAGGCTGCTGGGTAGGGGCCACGCCATCCTGCTCTGGGGGATCCAAAGCAGTCTTATTCTTCTGAGACCTTCCCCTTTTGTGAACCTGTTCTCCTCTCCTTGGATGCTCCCCGGGAGCAGACCCGTCCACTACTGACTCTGCAGAGGCCTTTTCACTCTCGAGAGGTCTCCTGTGCGGGGGGTGACCCTCTTGAGTTGGTTGATCACCACTGAGGGTAGTTGTAATTTCTTGAGATAATCCTCCAGAATTCTCTGTTTTCAAAGATGGTCCTTTTTTGGACAGAGCTACCTTCTGAACCAGGTCATTTGAGGGAGGCTTGGTATGGGTCTTTTTTCTGGAATAATGTACATTTTCCCTTTTCTCTTCCTGTAATTGGGGATCTTCAGGCAATGGTTCAGCGTGGGGTGGCTCAGGAACTTCTGGTGTAGGGACTTTTCTTCTCTGGTTCCCCTCAGGGCTCTGAGGAGGGCTGGGGTTAGGGTGGTCAGGTACCTGTGGGGCAGTCGGCCTACTCTGGGATTCTGGTTGCAAGGCCGTCTGACGGCTTCCAGGCGGTGCCTTTTTCAGAGGTGCTGGTCCTTTAGCTGTCTCTCTTTGAGAAGGGAGTTTTTTTTTTCTAGCTCCCATCTGCTGCACTGGCTCTTGGTTTTGGGGTGAGACCCGCAGATCTGGAATCTTCTCACTAGAGGAGCGGCCTGCTTTTAGAGCTTGCCTTTCCTTTGCAGGCCTCGAATCATGACCAGCTCCCGTGTTCTCAGGCAGCTGCTGTTTTGCAAAGGGAGTGGGAATGTGAGGGAGCCTAACCACCTGGGCCTCCTCTTCCTGGGGTGGATCAGGGGCGGGTTGTGGTGCGTGCTCCTGGACAGGTGGACTGATATGAGGGAGCTTCACCTCCCTGGCTTTCTTTTCCTGGACTTGCTGAGGACTGTAGTCCGGATGGGAGCTCAGATTCTGTGGTGGTTTGGAATGGGGAGGGCTGATGGGAGGAAGTTTACTGGGATCTCCTTCCTGAGCTGGCAGAGGCCTGGGAGAGGGAGTCATGGTTTGATGTGAGGCTGTTCCTAAAGCCTCCTCCCTGCTAGGGGAGAGGAGTTTGGGTGTGGGCCTCCTACTCTGCAGGGGAGCGAGGACCCGAGGCTGGGGCAGCCTGGTGGGAGCCAGCCGGCTTCTGGGAAGCAAAGTCATTGGGTCTTCTTTGTTCTGGGTCTGTTTGGTATTTGTTGAGTCTTGGTGTTGTGGCAATGCTGGGAAAGGAGTGCTGACTCGGACAACTTCTTCTTTGGAGGCTCCCACCTCCAGAGGTTGTTGAGAATCTCCCAGCGATGGTCCAAGCGCCTTGGCCCCCTCAGGGAGAGGAGGATCTCTTAGAGGATCATGATGGGAACTGTTGGGTGGCAGACTGGCTGACTCAGTTTCCTCATCCTGGGCTCTCTGGGGGCTGAGGGATGCTGGGCAAGGCCCCTGTGGAGGTTCAGATGGGGTTACCTTGGCCTCCCCCGATTCCTCATCTTGGTCTGGCTGAGGGCTGTGGGCTGGAGGTGGGTCAGAGTGCTGAGGAGGCCCTTGGGAAGGAGAGGAGGAAGGCTGCCCTACTTCACCTGCTTTTACTTCAGGTGTCCGGGCTTCATTTTCAGGGAGATTTGTGGTTATTATTTTTGAAGAAAGATCTGATTCTTGAGCATCCCCTTCCTTCTGGTTTGGGGATAGGTCTTGGGCCTGCTGGGGAATACAAAGCGCTGATGAGCTGGGCTGTGGAAGAGGCTCAGCATTGACCTGGCTATTGGGAGAAAGCTCTTTTTGATGGGTTGCTCCCTCCTGAGCCACTTCTTGGTTCTGGGAGGGAGCTAGGTTCTGGTTTTCAGAGATCTTTGCATGAATCTGCATTCCGGAGAGATGCTCTGTTATCTGGCCATCTGCCTGCAGTTTTGCCAAGCGCCTTGGGGATGGAACCAGGTGTGCTGGTACTCCAGAGGGAGTCTTCTTGCTAGGGGGAGCTCCTGCTTTGATATAAAAAGAAATTAGCTAAAAACATCTTAACAAATACAACTATGTAACTTTAGAAATTAATCACAAAAAATATCTTTCCCTTTTTTGATGTACATAGGCACCTAAGAATAAAATTACACATATAGCAGAATTTAACTGTCCCTTCTCCTTGGAGATACGAAGTGCCTAGAATTCTCTTATTTAGTGGAACTTAGGACAATTTTAGTCAACTGAAAACATGAACTTTAATGAATAAACACAAAGAGGCTTATGCACAGAAGCAAAAATTATTTCCAGGTCTGAGAGTGGCACGAAAATTTTCTAAGCAAACAAGATTTCAAATTTTCACCACCTTAGAGGTCTATGCTGCTTTTCATGGTAGAAACTAGAAGATGGACATCTGAGCCAGATGAAGTCCTATTTGTTTCCTTGTTTAATGGCAGTCCTCTGTGAGGAGCTGTGAGCTCTGTGAGGAGTCATGTCAGTTTACCAATACCTGGCAAGGTGCATGGAGCACAGCAGGCACTCAATAGATAGGTGATGCAGAAGGAAGGAAAGAACAGATTTGGTGGAATCATAAGACATCGTGGCTCAGAGAAGCTGCTCCTGAAAGTCCACGATCCAAGCTGCTATTCCCACCCCCACCCCTAGGGCTACCCTTTTCCCTCCAATTCTACCCTGGCTTCAAAAATGGCTCTCAGAGGCCACTAGCAAGGTTGACGTTGCAAATGGGGATTCCTTCCTTCAATCACCACGGGAGCAAGTTCTCAGAGTGACATGTCTCTGGTCTCACGAGTGTCTCGTGAGTGTCTCTGGCCTCACGGACACAATCACCCCAGCAGGTACCTGTTTATGATAGAAGCCCTGATATACTCAGGTAGCCCAAATATCATCTTAACTCAGGCCTAAGGACATGGCTCTGAAATGCTAGTGGTCAGAGGCTCACACCAGTTCTTCAAGGAACAGCCTTGAAGAAACTAGTCTCAGTTCACTTAGGGGGAGACCTGATACCCAGAGACTCCAAACCAAATTAGACCTCGGAAGTGATCCCGGAGTGGTCCATCCCCAGAAGCAAACCAGGCTCCTGGCCACCTCTCTCCCCACAAAGCGGGATGAGCTTGGACTACTCCAGCTTCTCATTGAACCTCCTCGTTTGGACATGTACCCTGTGCATCCAGGCAATCCAGATGTCTCTAAGGAGGGGGAGGGGAAAAGTGAGGACAAGGAAAAGCTTGTCTCTTGGTGGGGTTTCTGAGGGGATGCCCTGTTCATCATTCTTATCTCCCTAGTTTAAAACAGTTATAAATTATGAATTTAGTCCAGAAACAAGGTTAAAATAAAATAAGAACAGTGAAAATATCTAGAATAGGTAAATTCATAGAGACAAAAAGTAGATAAGAGGTTACTGGGGGATGGGGGAAGTTATTGTTTAAGGGGTATAGAGTTTCCGTTTGGGGTGATGAAAATTTTCGGAAATAGGTATTGGTGATGGTTACACAACATTGTGAATGCAATTAATGCCATTAAATTGTACACTTAAAACAGCAAATTTTTTTGTGTGTGAGGAAGATCAGCCCTGAGCTAACATCTATTGCCAATCCTCTTCCTTTTTTTTCCCCCAAAGCCCCAGTAGATAGTTGTATGTCACAGCTGCACATCCTTCTAGTTGCTGTATGTGGGACGCGGCCTCAGCATGGCCGGAGAAGCGGCACATCAGTGTGCACCCAGGATCCGAACCCCGGCCACCAGTAGCGGAGCGCGCGCACTTAACCGCTAAGCCACCGGGCCGGCCCAAAACAGCAAATTTTATGCTATTTTTTTTTTACCACAATAAAAAAGTAAATTAAAAAGGATAGAAAAATACAAGAACAGTGAAACCCAAGGCTGAAGGTTCTTTCCGTCTTTAAGCACTCCTAGTTTCAGACATACAGGATTTCTTTTTTTGCCCACTTTCACAATTTAACAATTCACATAATTTGGCAAATGATAGCATGCCCTTTATTAGAGATAAAGGCACCACTTTATGGACCAGTAAATTGCTCAATTTTCCCGTTTGACTCATCATCACCATCATCATTTTCCTCTATCATTAGTCAGAATTCTGAACAATAATTTGCAAATATAATTTTATTTTATGATCTTTATGACAAGAACTCAGAGTGGTAGTTGAATCAGCTTTTTAAAAGCTTTACTGGAAGCACCAACTATTCCCGAAATAGGTTGTATAGAGACAAATGAAGGGTAAAATCATCCCCTATACTGAGTTGTGAATATAGTGTTTTTCCTTATTTTATAGAGATTATATTGTTTAATCAGGCTTTTTTCAGTCTTCATGCTTTAGAAATGAATATTACCTGCACTGCTATAGGGAAAAAAAATAAGACAACTCTGTACTTTAATTAAGTACATTTTTAATTAATGGTACATCTAAAGATCTCGAGAGTTTAAATTACTCTGTGCCTAAAGTTACTTCTTCATATGTGCATTAAAGGAGAATTCCATTAGCCTCTCCCCCAGTGAAGGTTTACATTCCTGGGTCCAGGCTGATGGGCATGCTCTACCCAGACTGATGGACCTCTCACTTATTTTTATCGCTTTGTGCCTTTCTCATCATTAAGAGTAGAAATTAAAATTTCATTCTCAGTTACAAATTAGCAAGACAAAATTACTAAAGATAAAGCCATGTATTATCACTTCAAATACATGGGAATAATTTTCAGTTTGCATTGATACAGAACTACTGCTTCTGTGAAAACAATGCCATTGGCCATCAGATTTCTGTTTGTACTGAAGCCATGAATAGTCTCATCCAATTGGGGAAAACCTCAGCTCTGGAAGATCAGAGTCCAACAGTGTTTCATAATATTATACGTAGTCGTTTTCGTTTTCGTTTTTTAGAAATGGGAGTTTAAAGTGATTTCTCTAACCAAATTTATGATTATTGGTGAAACTGAGAATACAAAACTAAGGCTTCCTATTTCCAGTTCAGTTTTCTAATTGCTCAGACAAAACTGTCTTTCATAGAATCTTAAATATTTTTTATTTCAATTTCTTACCTTTGACAGCTCAATTATACATAAAAAATATTATACTCCATGTACTAAAATTATTGATTTTTGTTTCCAAGGGTCCCACTTATGTAAGTAAGGTAAGTATTTGTGTAAATATACCTCAACTATAGAACTTAAAATCAGAGCAGCCCAGCTTAGAGCAGAGGCAAAGGGTAAGAGCCAGCCGGACCTGAGGAGGTGACCCTGTGCGGGCTCTGCGCCTTGAGGTGATTATGCTTGGCCCCCACCCTCCTGAGGGGAACCTGTAAACATCTGGCCCGCACTCCCCAGCACATACTTCACAG
Organism: Diceros bicornis minor; assembly: GCF_020826845.1. Classification (NCBI taxonomy): domain Eukaryota; kingdom Metazoa; phylum Chordata; class Mammalia; order Perissodactyla; family Rhinocerotidae; genus Diceros; species Diceros bicornis. The sequence continues at coordinate 82,149,023 of NC_080742.1, read as the reverse complement.
CCCTGAAACTCAGAGAGGCCACTGGCTCTACTCTTTGGCCACTAGAGACACTATAAAAACTTACTAATGGGATTATGTTATTTAGAATTTTTAATACTCACTTGAATAATGTCTGGCCAGCACAAAGTCACCTTATGTGCAAGTTTATCCTTAAACAATCAACTGAAAAAAGTAACTTCCTCCACAGATTAACTATATAAATAAAATAGTGTTTGTCTTCTTAAGGAAACACATTATTTTCGAAAATACTAAATCTGCCAGAAGAACAGGAGTCTGTTGAGGCTAGTGATTTGATATATTAATTACAAACTCTCCCATCCACTTTTTAAAGCTGAGATTATACTAGTCAATAACTGGATGGCCAAGTTTCAGTTATTAAATGTACCTGAGAGTGATAACATTTTTACAAATTCTATAATTCATACTTTTCATTAAATCAGCCAGGCCTAACTTAATTATTCCAAATAAATGAAGTTTTATTATGCCCCTTAAAATGCGAGTCCACTTTCCTATGCACACATTATCTGGTCTATTAATTCACCAGATGGCAACTGCACCCAACAGTCAGTGTTCCCAATGGTTGTAGAATAAGGAAAGATGGAGAGATGGAGCCCTGCTGGCTATGGAGGCAGAGTCCCGCTCAAGCGTCACCATTCACAGGTACCTCCAGTGCTACTGATTCAGAAACACACTTTCTTCAGTTACTCAGAACTGGTCTGGCTCAGGCGACTGACTCATGTTTATCCAAACCCACACGGGGCTGATTTAAAATCCAGACTGCCAATTTATTAATTTACAACGGGAGATGGGCCTGGCTCAGGGGTCGGGGCAGGGTGTTCTAACGTAGGGGACAACCTCCTCAGGGACAGGTCCACCGGGGGACCAAATTAAAGATCAGAAGGTTGCTGGGTTAGCAAAGATTTAAGCAAAGGGAGCCAGATTTCCTCAAGAGAAGCTTCCATGGAGCTACGGACGCCTCATTAGATACACCACGCAACTCACCAGGCAGAGCTTTCTAAAGCCCCAATGCCCAATATGGACTAATCAGAGCAGAGCTAGACAAACACACTGGCACCCTCCTAATTTAACATCCCCCCTTTGAAGCCTGAGCACCGTCCTCCACTCCTCCATTAATGCCTGTTTTCAGACAGGGGGCACTTGCTTCAGGCACTTTCCAGTCAGTAGGTTGTACCCTGGTCACTTGTCTCTTGTGAGACATACATGGAAGGAAAACCTCCGTCATTATCTGTTGGTTGTTACCAGTTTCACACTAGCCTCATTCCAGAATTCCAGGGGCAGCCGACCTGGGAAAAGTGTATAAAATTGCAAAACAACACAATTAGTTTGAACTCTGGCAAAATCATGACCTGGCCTGCCTCAGTCTTTGCCACCAGGCAAACAAAATCCTACTTGGCCAAAGAGTCTCAAAGGCTAAACCACCCGTGTACACAAAGCTGCATAACTACTGCATGACATCCACTCAGCAGCAAGGGTCTCGTGTTAACAGCTGACAATACGTGATATGTGAATGCAGTTCAGTTCATTGAGGACCTTCTTTTTTTATTATTAAGGTGGTAAAACACACATGACATAAAATTTACCATCTTAACCATTTTTAAGTGTGCAGTTCAGTAGCATTAAGTACACTCACATCTTTGTGCAACCATCTCCGTCATCCATCTGCAGAACACTTTTTGTCTTGCAAAAAGGAAACTCTGTACCCATTAAACACTAACTCCCCATTCCACTCTCCCCCACCCCTGACAACCACCATTCTACTCTCTGTCTCTATGAGTTTGACTACTCTAGATACCTCACAGAAGTGGACTCATACAGTATTTGTGTTTTTGTGACTGGCTTATTTCGCTTAGCATAATGTTCTCAAGGTTATCCATGTTGTAGCATACGTCAGAATTTCTTTCTTTTTTAAGGCTGAATAGTATTCATTGTCTATATATAACACATTTTGTTTATCCATTTAGCCATTGATGGACACTTGGGTTGCTTCCATGTTTTGGCTATTATGAATAACGTTGCTATGAACATGGGTGTACAAGTATCTGTTCAAGACTCTGCTTTCAATTCTTTTGGGTATACACCCAGAAGTGGAATTGCTGGGTCATAGGTAATTCTATTTCTAATTTTTTGAGGAACCACTATATTGTTTTCCATAGTCGCTATACCATTTTACATTCCCAGTTTCTCCACATCCTTGCCAACATTTATTTTCTATCGTATTGTTTTGTTTTGTTTTTTATCATAGCCATCCTAATGGATGTGAGGCAGATTTGGCGGAACCCTTTAAATACATCTCAAAATACTTATGTACCACAATTCTAAGCTAGGGTTTTAGAATTCCCAGATTCCAAGGAGATATACTCTTGCATATCCTACATCGTTTGCTGTGCATGATCCATGAGGCAGCTGGGGAGCATTAACTTCAGCTAGCAGGACGGTAAACTGCAGCTCAGAACAGCTAAGCAGCTCGCCCAGGGAAGCAGCAGGGCCAGGACCAGGCTCACATCCTCTGACAAGCGCCCTTCCACTACACTCCGCAGTGCAACATTTTGAGGGCCGGGGCAAGGCGAAGTAAAGGTGATAGAACTTTCTTGGGCTGAAACAACACTAAATACAAACCTGCCAAGCAGAACATCACCTCAGCCCCCTAAGGCAGCCAAACTTCTGGAATGCCGAGTTCTGAACCACGAGGCTGACTCTTATCTACCACAAACCTCCAAGGCGCTGCCTTGTGTGTCCCTGAAGGGCAGCCCTCTGAGTTCCATTACAGTCACCGGGACAAGCAGAGGTTCAGGTTCAGACGGCTGACTCATGAAGCTCTTTTGTGGAGACAATCACCCCAGGGGAAGTACAGCGATTAAAGATTAAAACCAGCTTTAGCCTGGTTGATGAGTACCCAAATAACAACTCACAGATTTGTTTTCTTTTCCATGAAAAAAAAAAAAATTCTGGCACGAAAGGGAAGGACAGTACCTGCAGTTGGAGCCAAACCCTTGGCAGCTTCCTCAGACAATCCAAGGTATTCTCTAACGAGCTGACTCAGTGTTTGGTAGGCCACATCCAGATCATCTACAGTAAAGGAGAGAGTCTACTTTAAAGCAAGAGAATCATATCAAAATATAGTCAATTTGGTGTATTTTTTTTGGTGGTATTTTTTGGTGGTAATGATTTTTTAGCTACATTTAATTTTATGAGTATTGTGGTAGGTAGAATTCTAAGACCCAATGCCACTCCTCCCTTGCATAATCTCATCCCCTCGAGTCGGCAGAACCTATGAACATGATGAGATATTACTCCTGTGATTATGTTGCGTTACACAGCAAAAGGGATTTTTGCAATAATTAAGGTTACATATCAGTTGAATTTGGGCTAATCAAAAGGGAGATTATCCAGGTGGGCCTCTCTAATCACATAGCCCCATAAAAGCAGAGTTTTCTGGTAGCAGAAGAGGAAGGCAGAGACTCAAAGCATGAGGAGGATTTGATGTGCTGTTGCTGGCCTGAAGATGGAGGGGGCCACATGGACAGGACCTGGGAGCAGACTCTGGGAAATGAAGGCAACCCTTGGCAGATAGCCAACAGGGACCTCCATCCTACAACCACAAGAAACTGTATTCAGGCAGCAATAAGAATGTAGTTTGGAGCAGATTCTTCCCCAGTGACCTTATACTTCAAAAATCAAACTTGGCTGAAAGTTACTGACCTGCATTGATTACTGCATCAAAATATCCTGGAAATTTCTGATTAACTTTAACATAAAGGTCCACTCTGGAGACAGCAAATTCAATCTCTACACGACTAAATAATCCTTTTCTCCGCAAGTATCCCTCATATTTTTTCTTGTTCATGGGTACCACTAGGATATAGCGAGGCTCAAAAGAGGAACATTTCAAACTTCTCACACCCTATGTGTTTAAAGAAAAGATAATAAATTAAAAACAAATACACGATTTAGAAACCATTTTGGAGATGTCTGACAATATAGGTATAATAAGTAGTGTTACATTGAAGAATTTATTTTATCTGTATAATTAGCTATTATTTTCCTATAAATATTTCAAGATCAGATTACTTCTCTCTGTTCATCAAACATTAAACTATCATTGGAAATATAAGAATTCATTCTACCTGGTATTCTCTAACTAATCATTCTTATGAATATGACTGTTAAAAAGGAAAATTGCTAGATACAAATAGGTACACTCACAGCAGTACTGCATCTTTATTACTGAAAAGTAATTTCAATTCTACATCTCAAAAGGCATCCTTGCAGCACCAGGAGACAGTGATCTTACCAGAGAGGAAAGGCTCCTCTGCTACCCTTCTGTCTCCTTGGGACTCTTTCTGTTCCTAAACTGGCAACCTGGTTGGTTGGTCCCTATTATATCTCAGGGCCTCTTCCCAGTGCACGGGAAAGCCAAGCTCACGATACCCTGATACCAGGAGCTCAGAAGGTGAAAGAACAGCAGGTAGTGGTCTGTGGATATGGGGGGCTGGGTCGTGACTGCAGCTCTCCAGTTACTGTAGACTCCGTGCAAATCCCTCAAGCTCCCTGAGTACCAGTTTCCTCATCGGTAAAATAAAAGAGCTATTCCAAATGGACTCTAAAGTTCCTTCCATCTCAATCCTATCATCAATAGTTTAATTCAATGTTCAAAATCTTTGTTTTCAAAATTCAGGGGAAGAAATATAGGCTCTTTTTAAAAATAATTTCTAAAAGAGTCAATGACAAGAACAGTTTGGAAAAGTGCTTCAGCTGGGGAGAATCAGGAGAATAAAACCTGATTCATAGAGTCAACATCTAGGAAATGAGTAACAGAAAGCTCTCAGGGAGGAAAAAAGGACAACAGGAGGCAGCACTCAGAGAATTGATAAACTGGAAACAGGGAGACGCAATTTGCTGGAGAGTTTCTACACTCAAAGACGCATTAATTTGTGTTTCTGCCTTGTCTAAGGAAGACATTTTGGGGAAAAGGCCCTTTTTTGTTTATTAGCATAGAAACAACGAAAACCTTCTTAAAGATGTGAAATCAATCAATTGCAGGAAGATATGAACTGCAGGATTTTGAAGTTAGCAAAATTAAAGAGCTGGAAGAAATGTGACCAGTTTCACGGACGCTACACAACACTTACACCAACGCAAGGAGCCAAAAAGACTCACAGTCTCCTGCTCTGTGAAGTTATCAAGGAAACAAGTTTTCAGGAAGATTCAGAGTTGATAGCAAAGGAATACTAGATATGCCCAGATTTGACTTTCTGTAAGTTTGGTCTAACGGAATCATTTTTATTACATTTTTTTCTTCTGATTACAAAAGTAATATACCGTTTGGTGAAGGTAACTTGAAAAAAAACCAATCAACTGTCTTTGAATATTTCAAATATCTAATAAAGCCACATATTTTAAAAACAAATGAGTGGAATATTCATGCTTTTACTCTGGATCTCGATCTTGGAGAAATTTCTGTGTACTCTGATGTAGAAGATCATTGGGGGAAGATGGGATATTGGGGCAGAGAGAGAAATCTCCTGAAACCTGCAAGTCTAACTTTCGGAAAGAATGAATACATTGCCACCAGTGAACACCTGGAGTCAAATGACAGCCTAGCCCATACACCTCCCAGGAAGAATGACGGAACAAGGTCCACTGCACAGAGCTGCCATTGTCCTGAGCGCACAGGGAACCAGTTCCACAACCTGTAAGAATCACACTTTATCTAATATCACTTTATATAAACAGAGGCCATGCTCTAAAAACAAAAAGAATGTGCGGAAATAACTTAGAAAATAAATCCTGACTGGCAGTTTCACTCTTAGTGAAAGTATGATTTCTTGTACTGTAATCTAATTCCTGTCATTTAATTTTTCATGTGTCTTACCTCCACATGCTAACTACAAACTTAAAATCTCACTTTTGTATGCATTCCTCTTGTGCCTAGCAGTGTGCTAGCTGCACATTGTAGCCCCCTCCCCAACCACAAATGTATATACAAACTCACTCACGTTAAAAATAAGTTGACTGAATGAAAAGCACTTACTTCTATTTCCATATGAATACAGCTTGCTAAACCATCTCTTGCGATACCTTCTACGGTGTCCCTACTTAATCCGTAATTGTGATTGCCATAATTAAATGTCAGAATGAATTTCCCCTGAAATTTAAGAAGTACGAAGATTTTCACATAAGAGCTGCCATAATGGAATTTAATATAAATAAAACTTGATGTCTTACTTTTATATGATTCCATAAAACATACAAATACTAGCAATTATATAAGAATGACAATGGGTTCAGGAAACTTAATATCGAACTCTGATAGAGAAATTTATGCAGAATTCCCAGCTGGCAAAAAAAAATTAGGCTCTTGGAAATAATCTGCTGACAAAACGTTAGAGGAGAGTGAAAGTACTAGGGCTTATGGCAGAACAGATCATTTTGCTTACTTACCCACTTCCTGTCAAACCTGCACCATAAACCTTCGTTATTGAGAGAGCAAAACTAATAGTTCACCCTTTGCCTCAGCCATTTCAGCTATGCCAGCAAACCAGGTAGCCCAGGAAAAGCTTTCATCCTCAAAAGCCTTGTATTCCCAAATAAGCCTCAAGGCCATGAATTACAGGGGCATCCTAAAACCTTTGCATCCTGAGATAAGCCATAAAAAACAGATTCATCCAATTTTTCCTTACAAACATAGCTTTTTATTGAAACTGCCTCAAAGTTATTCAACAGAACTGTTGTGTGCCCATAGTCATTTGAAGCATTTATACTGCCTTCTCTCTGTATTCTGGAAGCCTAGTTCTTCCAAAAGCTATACTGCTTTGCAAAAAATGCAAGTAAAAACACGACTCTCAAAATTGGCTGACTTTTTCTTTGACAGTATTATATTTATTAAACCACCAGATCTAATCTAAACAGGGAGGCTGATGACAATAGAAGGAATAAAAATGTGGACAACCTTCACAACTCTGACTCCTCATACACATAAGTTTGAAATAAATAATGAAATGAAAACTCCCAAGGCTGAATCCAATCAATTGAATCCATCAAATGGCAGCAGGACCATTAACAACAGTAGCAGTTAGGAATCTTTTATGCTATCCTGTGCCACCTGGCCCCAGATGTTCTGGAGATCTGTGGGGATGGGAGACAGGCTATCTGTCAGGGGAGCAGTGTTGGAAGGCCAGGAGACATAGGGTGTCTCTCGGGGTGCGGTGGGTCTCTGGAGGATGTGTCTGCTGCGGGTGATGAGGAAAATCCACACACTCCCATAATCAAAAGAAGTTTGTCATACTTTCTAAAGTTAAAAACTCAACAATAAATACCCCTAATATTTTACTCCCTCAATGTCATACCTTCTTTGTTCTATGGAATAAATACTGTGACTCCTTTTCTTTTAATATACATATTATATCTATGTAGATAGGTAGATATCTAAATCTCCTGTCCGGTATATACTTTATCTTGCTTACTGTGACTCACTCTGTTTTCAAAATGTGTATCTGAATCGCTTTTCAGATCCTATGAGTCTATTTACTTGGGTGTACAAGAGCCTCCCTCTGTGGATCCCTAAACATTTTCTGAAAGGCTGTAGGGTTGGGAGGAATCTTGCACTGTATTACTAATGTATAGAAAACAGGCCCTATTAAACTGATTTTTAAGAATTGAGATGAAGTGATCCCCCAGCTCCCAGGTGGTGATACTCCTTTCGTTTCTTCCTGACTATGGATTTCTTAACAAAAAGCAATAATCATTGCAGAAACCTCCAGATCTGTGGTCTTATTTCCACAAGAATGGAAGAGTCTCCGCAGGTATATGACTGTGTATACATCCTTAAAAAAAAAAGGTTCATGTGTCTACGGGCACTTGGTGGTGGGGGGATGACCTGTGTGTTGGGGGCTGGTGAATGTATATGGAAGGGTGTACGAGTCTATGCGTGCTGTCAGAGTGGGTAGGTGTGATTGTCCACAGTAGGTGTGCAAGGTTGGGGTATGCCAGGGTTGTCTGTTGGTCGGGGGCAGGCTGTAACTGGTGGCGGCACAGGCTGTCTGGGCGGGTGTTCTATGGAGAGGGGTTCTGTGTACAGAAGGCTGAGCGTGTGGGCCTGATTGGCGAAGATGACAATGTGTCATGAGTTTATAATCTCTAGGTTTGTCTCTCTTCATGAAACACTCTCAAACTCACTTTAAAGAAAAGAAAAGGAAATCAGAAGTGAAATTCAAGTTGAAGAAAATGGCATTATATTAAAGCAATATAGGTTAGCAGAAGCAGTAAAAATGAGTACTTCTCAAACACATATGGATTTTTGTAGAGGGAGTAAAAACTGTAAGACTAAAGATAGTATAGACGTACAGTGATTTCTTAGACTAGGAACTGAACCAGACTTACTTGATTACAGATCCGATAAGGTATGGAACATCAGGGGAGCATATGGGGTACTGAGAACAGATGAACTGAACCAAGAAAAAAAATGCCTCAGACTCTAAGAAGAGAAATTAACAGTAATTTTGGGAACTAGTTGTCTTTCAACCCAAAGAGTCCTAAGAGAATGCTTCTTGCTAATATCAAGACAACTCCTCAAACCTCTCTATTAAGCCTTTCAGAAATATAAGCACCCAGAGTACTCTTGATACATTAGCTGACCTGCCAAAACACAGCCCTAGGAGAGAAAATTATAAAGGATTTCCAAGATGTTCTTTTGACAAGGTTAGAGGGAAAATGGCCTAGGGATTACAGCACTTTCTCAGTCGGGTTTCTCTGTGCATGCAAGAGAAAACATGCACCATGTGTAAAGCTCGTCATTCTAAATTAAACTCATAGAAACTGCAGAGCCTGCGCTTGAGTGTTCCAGTTATGTACAGCGAGGTATAAGCCAGGTCCATTATTTGCGGATGGTGGACAGTGAAGGAGGGAGGAAGGAGAAGTGGCGGGGGTGTAGCTACAAGAGCATCACTGGTTGGATGGTTATTTTTCACAAGAAGAAACATAGACCGGTCCTTAATCCAGTCCTTTGCAGGCTTCAGAAAAAAAATACAAGTGGTGCAGGATTCATTTGGTGGAAGAAAGGATGATAATATAAACAAAATTAAGGTCCATGGTGAAGAGAAAATAAAAGGATTACAGATTCATCAGTAGTGATGAAGATCTGAGATACTTTTTCAGTTTAACTGAAGGCATGCGTAAATATGTATTGATATTAGCATGTACTTTTGACAGAAAAAACACACTTGGGTATGAGGATTCCCTTTGTAGGTAAAGGCCAAGAAAGAAGAAATAAATTGTTTTTAAGAAAATGAACTCAGAGATGAGGGTGTCGTGAATTATTACCAATAACTAGATTATCAGGGTTTCAGGGGGGAAAAAACTGAAGCTGAACAAGATTGCCCAGAGCTCCTATGAAATAGACTAATGCAGGGCAAGTACCCTCACCTAGTAAGGACACAGACCTGAAAGAAATTAGGAATCTTCTCCAGTCTGGTAGCAGCGGCTTCCATCTGCATTAGTGAACTGCCTGGCCTCCAGACCCAGGACTTCTCAAACAAGGAAGTTACGGTGGGAGGTTAAGGCTGTACACGTGTCCAGGACAGACCAACTTAATGGGACACACCATGGTGAACCAGTGCTTAGAGTCACAACAATTAGAACCCGCCAGTGATGGCAAACAGAAGGAGGGTCTCTGGACAGAACACTCCAACCCTAGGAATGCTCAATTCACAAGCTTCGTGCATCACATCAGGTCTGGGAGAACTGTTTATCTTGAGTAAAACCTGACTGATAACAGCAGCACCTGATAAACACGGATCACAAGAATTTTTTGTAGAGCTTTTACTTCTATTTTCTTAAAATGTCTACTCATTCAGTTTTATTGGAAATTTGCAATATTTTCTCCAAGATCATAAAATAAAGCAGCATGTGAACAATGATGTATTAAGTGGTTTAAGGAAAAAAACAACTCAATAAGAATACCTCTCTCATAACAAATACAAAATTTAATTATCTTTTTTATCACTACTTCCTAATATTTCTACCAGAGAACATGTATTGCTCATGTAATAAAAATAAAGAAGAACATTCTTACCATGTTCAGCATTTCATCAAAAACTTCTTGAGAAATAAAATGATAATCAACTCGATCCCCTTCTCCAAAGTAAGGTGGTCTTGTGGTGTGACAGGCCCTGAAAACATAAAATAGGTAACCTAATCTGTTTCTATTACCTTGAATTTCAAAATGGGAAAGGTTTCGGTATAAAGTATGTTTTAAACATTGAAATTGATCCATGAATCATAAATCATAAAGTGACATAATTGTGAAAACCCTGTGGTTTTGAAGAGTTGGACTACATTCAGCCGCTATTCTCTACAGGGATTATACAAATTTTAGATTATCAACACCAAATTTTTACTCATTGTTATTTATCATCTTCTGAACCACCTCTTCTGCTATCACATAATAATACTTTAAGAAGTATAACAATATTTATTACTCTTAATTTTCCACCCAAGTGTTTTCACGTTCTCTCTGATCTACAGGCATTTTCTTCGTATTCTCCTCCTCATTCCTCCTCCCAGCTGGCCCATTTGTCTTTCAGGACTCAGTTGAAGTGTCACCACGCCTAAAAAGCCTTTCTTGATCCCCTGTTGCTGGGTTATGCATCTCTCCTTTATACTCCCATAGCCTCAGTGCCTTCTGCCAATTGCATCCGAGTTCCTTGTTCAGGAACCCATCTCCTCTGTTGTTTGAGGGCAGAGACGAGCTCAATCCGAGGCGCTGCCAGTACTCATCAATACTGTGCATGAACCTCCTATGGGAATCTGTGATTCCAACGTTGAATGGAATTCTCAACTCAACCAGAGAGGCCTTCTCTGACCGCTGTCTGAAACAGCATTTCCAACCCACCCCCTACACCTGCAACTACTATCACCAAAACTGCCTTCTTTTATCTATATATTAGGTTTTTTCCTATCTTTTCCAGCAGGACATATGAGTCATGAGGAGAGGACCTTATCTTGTTTGTCTTGTTGGCCATTGCATTCCCACTACCAGGCCCATAGTAGGCATTCACTAATATTTGTAACATGAATGAATAAATGAAACACGTGCAGTGGATAACAGCCGCAATGAACTCCATTTTAATTTTATTTATTTATTTTTTCCCCCAAAGCCCTAGTAGATAGTTGTATGTCATAGCTGCACATCCTTCTAGTTGCTGTATGTGGGATGCCGCCTCAGCATGGCCAGAGAAGCGGTGCGTCGGTGCGCGCCCGGGATCTGAGCCCGGGCCGCCAGCAGTGGAGCACGTGCACTTAACTGCTAAGCCACGGGGCCGGCCCAATGAACTCCATTTTATAGACGACTATAAAAATGACTTGTCTGAGGCCACAGAGCAGGCCAGTGTCGGTCCCAGAACTAGATGATGGGGGTCCCAACTAGTCCAGGACTCTTGATCTCATACCATTCTGACTTCCTAGTGTTAAGTTCTGGGAATGCAAACTGATTTTTAGATCATCTTGCAGTTTTAAATTAGGAGATGAGAAGAGCTAGACATTTGACACGTTATTTCATTTATTCCTCATAAAAACCATGAGGTAGGTGTTATTGTTTTTATTTTACAGATGATGAGACCAAGGCCCAGCAATTAAGTAACGTGACTAAGTAGCAATGCCAGGATGACTCCCAAGTCAATTCCTTTTAATATCACACTCAGAGGGTAAAGTCGTCACCTTAAAAGCCTGTCCATTACAAAGTCAAAGACAAATTTTTATAATTCACTCCACTGTTCCTGTTCCATTATAATCAAGAATTAGCTATACTAGCAAATTCTAAGGTCTTAACATCACATTTAAATTGTATACTCAAGAAAGAGAGCATGTTCTAAGAGAAGACTGTCAAAACACCATGACATTTGCTTTGTTGTGTGAATACCCTGGCATTTCTTCACACCCCTTGGCAGCGACCTGAGACTTTCTGTCCACTGGTGTCCTTGACAGTCAGGACAGATAAATCAGTGACTTGGCATCCTGTGCTGCACACCCTTAATATAGCTTTTACACACAGTGTGGAATTTGCATTTCTCAACAAAGGGATTGAGCGGCAGGAATTTTTTCAGAATTTCTAAAAGGAAGACAAAGCGAAGAAGCAATTTGAAGCTTCTAGGCAGGTAAATAAAGAGATGGCTTCACTGATGTGGAGAAAGCTGATGACAGAACCTGTATCCTCTGCGGAACTTTCTATTAAGAAGGACTTACGATGACCTGAGGTTTTTTGAATCTGTCATCCAATTTTCACATATAGATACATTCGTTGTGTAGTATGCTGCCCAAATATGAAGATCTTAAAAAGGAAATATTTCATAGTGAAAGCAATGTTTCACTAAACTAACTTAGAAAAAAATGATGCCAAATTGTAGACAAAGAAATTTGGGCCATCACCTTCAATACCCTTCCTCTCCCCTGTTTAAATATAATTTCAAATGTAATTTCAATTTCCATGAGTTTATTATTTACTAATTAATTTACTAGTTAAATCATGGTAAATTAGTTAAATCATAGTTTATAATGGGAGCCATATTCCCTGTTTCACTTAACAGACAAAAGAACTGAGTTAGAGATTAACCCCAGACTACAACATTGCTCCTAAAAGTCTCAGGGTGAGTTTAGACATTCTAAAGGCGAATTCACTGGCCAGCAGTCATCGAGGACCCTAACAAACCAAGCCCAAGGAGAGGAGCAGATGATCAAGAGAAAAAGGCGTCTGGAAGGCCAGGCCAATGAGAGAATGTTAAAATATCCAGGCAAACATAATAGGAAGAAAAGATGTCTAACAAGGGCTAGCAGGTGGATGAGGAAGTAGAAATTTTTTCAGTTTGATTCAGAAGCATGCAGATTTAGAATTTCAATTCTGGACCAGATTGTCTCAGGAAATAATGACCCTGTTACTGCAAATATTTAGGCAGAGGCTTGGCTGTGAGTGCATCTAAATTCAAGCACATTGTAGCACGCCATGTTGTTAGTAAGTGAACTCTTTCAATGGGTATCCACAAAGGCCAAGGTATTCGTAGGGCACTTGGTAGGCAAATTAAATTGATCTGAATGCCCAGTGCAAATATATGTCAATAAATTGCCAGACACGATTTAAGAGATCATGAACACAGAAGATTCCGGCACATACTGTGTCTGAGTATCAAACTTTAGGAAGCCACTACTCTGTTCACTTTCCAGTAACCACACACCACTTTCTAACTCCTGCCATCATCACCTGTCACCATTTCCTAACTGGTCTCCTTGTCTCTAGCCCTCCCTCCCCAAGCCCTTTCCCAAACTGCCGACAGATGCACTTCCTAAAATGCATCTGTGGTCATGACACGATTCTGCTTAGAAGCCCTTTATGATCAAACCCCTATCCATCTTTTTGGTCTTATCTTCTGCCATCTCCCTTCATCCTTCAAGCATAGTCATACTACAGAGTGTACTTCCAGTGAACAAATGTGCCTGTTGTTCTTTCTGCCTGGAATGCACCCCCCACTCAAGCCCCACACCCTACTCCTCTTTTACGTCTTCTATCACAGAGGCTCTTTACTTCCTCATCACAGCACCCACCAAACTATCTTGTTAGACAGCATTTACTTATCTAAATCTCATCCTAGATTATAAGCTGCCAGGAGGACAAGACCCGTGTCTGTCTGTTTTACCGTTTTATAACCGGCACACAGCACGTGGACAGTGCTCAATAAACGCTGATTGAATGAACAAATGAACCGTGCAACTAGTTTGTCACGTCTGTATAAACAGACATCAGATTAGACTGTATTTAGGTAGCTGTACCTCATACCATCTCATTTAGCTAAATAGCTGTGGGCTTTTACTGCACTGTATTATAGAGCTAAAAGTAAAATATATTTAGTAGTCAACACCACGAAAAAGGTTATGAAAATAGAGATTGCTATAAAATAGAGATATAAGGAAGAAGAATCAAGTTTTTCTTTCATGACCATTCAGGTCACTTTTGGGACCTCCCATCTGGAAGATGAACAGGCATGCCAGTATTTTGTGTTTCCCTCATCATCCATCACTCTTTACGAAGCCACTGATGTGTGTGGTAATATTGACGTGGAAATAAATAGAGAGACTTTGATGGCAGTAAACGCATATGTCCAGGCCATTTATAAATAATACAAGAAAAGAAAGAACATCCGACCTATTTCTAAAACCAAGAACAAATAGTAAAATCAAAACCTAAGACAAGAGCAAATCTCTCAGGCACACCAGTACTTGCTATACTATCAAGTTATATTTTTAATATTTATAGATCTGGATATGCAAGTTAGCATGTGAATATTTCATTGAATGCCTTGTTCTTGGGTCAATGCAATTTAAAAAAGAGGACAAAATACCAGGAAAAATGAAATAAATAGGAGGGAAACAAAAGATTCAAGCAAATGGCAGAGAAAGTGCCTTTGTAAATGCTTATATGTTGCATGATAAGACAGTATTCATGCCTTTTTTGCTTTTCATTTAATTAAAAATCAATAAAATTTATGTTGGATAAAGAATAAAATAAAATAGAATCTAAACAAGAGTAATGAGCTGCCCCTGAGGATGTGCTTTGGTTTTATCATTTGTTTTAATTAGAAAGTTGCTGCATATAATAGTAGTATTATCTTACTTTCTCAATGCATAGAATTACTAGCTACTATCCTTCTTGATGCGATGCTATGATCTTTGATCCATGCCCTGATGGAATTCTTAGAATGATCTGTCATTGAACAAGCCCTGAGTTCTGTCTCCATGAGGATGCCAATGAACGGTTGGACGATGCTATTGAGCCTGTCTGTGAGGGAGGTGGGCGAGTGAGTGGGCAGTTGGAAGTGGGGGAGCCAGGAGTATCTTTCCATTCACCACTAATACTATTCAGAGGAGAAAAATAGCAATGGTGGCAGTAACAGTGTAGATATGAAGCTAATTTTAGGATTTTGTTTTGCCATCTTGTGCCTCCACACTAATGACACACAACACCAATTATTGAAGATCTGAGTTCCCTACTAGATTACAAATTTCATTATGGAAAGGACCTCACCAATCTTGTTCTCACTGTATCTTCAGGGCCTAGCACATGGGAGGAACTCAATAAATACTTAGTGAAAGAATGGATGAGCAAATGAATGAATCCACCCTTCTCTCCATATATCCATCAGCAGAGGTTGGGGAAAATCGCCTATGCTTCTTATCACAGTAATTTCCCATTAAATGTTCCATGCAATGCCATTAATTCATTCATCCACTCACTCACTCAATCAGTTATTCATTTAACAAATATTTTTGATGCATGTATTAAGTGCCTGGTCCTGTGCAGGGCACTGAGAACTCAATGGTGAGCAAAGCTGACATTAGTTCTTTCCCTCACTGGGCATACAGACGAGCAGGGAAAACAGGCCTTAAACAAACAATCACGAGCCTAACGGATAAGCATTCTACTAGGGGAAATACAGGACTTAATGAAAATGAATAATTAGGAGGCTTATCCAGGTGAGAATGCAGCATCAGACTGGATCAGAATCTTAACTCTGATGATCACATCCGACCCTACGTGCCTCAGCAGTATATACCACAACAAATATGAAGGACCAGGCCACCAACCATTTGCAACATAATTGGTACCAAGATGTGAAAGGAATTCTAACCAGAGAAAGCCTTGATTCTCCCAAGTCACTTTGGTTTGCTAAAAGGTTCCAGGTTTACATATTAGCACAACAGTCAGGATACACTCTTTTGCCCTAGTTTGACCTTCCATTCCTTGTGTTCCACTTATCTTTTAAAACAGATTCAGTACTCCTATATGAGCATAATGGCCCTCCATATTTTTTATTTTAATATTAAGTTTTAATTTAGTTTTGTTACTTCAGGGTTTTTAAAATATATTAATGAATAAATTATTCTATAGTATTTATATCCTAGAGTTGTTCAAATGAAGGATGTAATTTTAGATATCTAAATAAATGGACCTATTTAAAATAGTATTTACATTGTTTGAACACGTGTAGTTTAAGGGAAGGAATTTTTCTGTAATAGCATTCGAAAATAATTTGCATTTATTTTTCTTGCTGTCCTATGCATCTTTGCAGCCACATCCTCAGCTCACTAACAAACACCACTAATCTGAAAGAGATTTCTTTGCCATACATAAAAAATACAAGAGGAAACCAGTTCAAAAGATTTCAGTGATAATTTGAAATCTGATTCCCAGAAACCTTTAAAAAGTCTGTACATCCAGCCGAAGAATTTTTTGGATGGTTCTAGTTTTTCGGATATTTTCTTCTATTTTAACTGGGTCATTAGGGAATCATGCAGCAAAATATTTGCTCCAGTAAACTGAAAGTGTATTGAATGCTAACCTGGGGACAAGGGAAGGAACACTTTTGCTGCCCCTTTCCATTCTCCTCCTTTTCCTTCCTCCTGAAATATGCCTTAAAAAAGGCAGACCTGTGTGGAGACAAAGCTGAGGTGCTGTCAGTGTGAGTGCCAGCAGAGACTAGGAGAGGCTGTCACTGGTGCACAGACTCACCCATGACACATCACAACATTGTGATTCATGCTGTCACACCGCACGGCAACAGAATGAGCCTGCGTTCCCACGCCACTCTGCTTAATGAGAAACGTGCATTTTCAAACCATGGAGGATGATCTCGGCTGGCGATGAATTAAGTTAAACATTTGGAGAATTAAAGTAAAAAATATATATGTTACACAGTGTATATCACGGTGTAACAAACAGCAAAGAAGCTGATAAGCCTTCTATGGAAAAAGTGTATAATGGCATGGATGAACCATGTTTCTGTTCTTGTTTTTTGAGGGGGGTCACTGCCATATGTTTACTGTCTGCTTCACAGAAGACAAAATATTTTGTTTCTTCTTGCTATTTGTTAAGTTCTTCTATTATTAGAAGTATACTTAGCAATCATCTCTACCACATCAGTTAGAATGACACGAGAATCAAGATTCCTAGTCATTCCAAGACCAGGTAATCACACTTATCCAATACTATCAATAATGCACCTTCAAAGACTACAACCCTCATGGTGCGCTATCCTTACCAAGAGGTAATATTTACCAAACATCCACTTTTAGCTCAGCCATAAAATGTAACTTAAATATTAATTTGTTTAACTTGCTTAAAATTAATAATCAAAATTAGCAATATCCAAGATTTTACAGCCTTACCAGCCAATAAGCAAACTTACCCGTATCTGAAGTAACTGTTAAACTGTCTGCAGAGGCGGTGAGCGAGTTCTCGTTTCCCACAAGCCTGAGGACCAGCTAATATCAACATGGGGTAAGGGGCATCCAGACTAGGAAGAGTGCTGTAACACAGGGCAGAGCAGTGATGGCCTATTCTAGTCACACATACAGCATGTTAACCGCATCCAGTGTGCAAAGTGTCTGTGTCACAATCACAATTAATTCAGTAGACAAGCACTTGCTATACGTAGACACTGTATAGAAGGGAAGTCCTCCCTTCCACAAGCAAGTTGATTATAATATGCCATAAATAACATTCAAAGCATAAACAAAATCCAAATACATGTAAATTTACTTTAACAACATTTTTAAAAGGAAAAGTATGGTAAGATATATCAGTTCTTGGTTGATAAAGTAGTCCCCGAAGAACTTCAAAATGAAAGAAATAAGATTGCCCTGTGAAAGTTAAACTTTAACATCCATACCTATTAAATTAGAACACAGATATGCAAAGAAAATGGTAATAGCTAAAATTTACCTGAGCAATTACTATGTGCCAGGCACTATTCTAAGAATCTTACATGCATTACCCCATTTAATTACCACAGGAAGCTAATGAAAACGTTTCTATCATTATCCCCATTTAACACATGAAGAAACTGAAGTCCAGAGAGGTTAATTAACTTGCTCAAAATAATAGCTAATAAGAAAGAGCTGATATATAAATCTAGGCATGGCTTCCGGGCCTGAAAGACTGAACTAAAGAATGAATTTATTAATAAAATGTCCTGCAACATGCTGAGCTGAAGTGTTTGGACTCCACTCTTGACACAAATTGCAGAAATATGTAATAAAATGTAATATCTCTTCAAAACACATGGCTGAGGTGTAGATTCTATGAAGAATGGGGATGGTGGCAGCATAATTTTTCAATCTCTCTGAATGCCCACATAAAAACAGAAAAACTCGAGAGCAAAAGCCCATGGTAAGTATGTACAACAAAACCAGAGGAAAAGGTATCTTCATGAACCACAAACCCACAAGACTATCACAGTGCTGGAATTTGTGTAGGAGGAAGCAATGGGGAAGCAAA
The DNA here is from genome assembly GCF_020826845.1 of Diceros bicornis minor. Lineage (NCBI taxonomy): Eukaryota > Metazoa > Chordata > Mammalia > Perissodactyla > Rhinocerotidae > Diceros > Diceros bicornis. The sequence continues at coordinate 82,130,686 of NC_080742.1, read as the reverse complement.
TGACAGACCTGAGACCAAGTGAACCCCAAAACAGCCAATGGGTATCCCATGGAAAGCAGGCAGGCTGAACCTGTACATGTACAAAAACTTGTACGTGAATGTTCATGGCAGTTGTATCTGTAATAGCCAAAAACTGGAATCAGCACAGATGTCCTTCAAAAGATGAATGGTTAAACTAATTGTGGTGCATCCATATCGAGGGATACCACTCAGCCATAAAAAGGAATGAACTAGTGATACACCCAACAACTTGGATGAATCTCTGGGGAATGAAGCTAAAAAGAAAAAGGCCAAACCCAAACAGTTATATACTATATGATTCCATCACATTCTTGAAATGATAACATTATAGAGATGGAGAACAGATCGTTGGTTGCCAGGGGTTAGGGAAGATGAGAAGGAGGGAGGTGACTGTGGCTAAAAAGTTGGAAGCACAGGGATCCTTGTGACAAAACTCTTCTGTATCTTGACTGTAGTGGTTCTCATATGAAACTCCATGTGTGATAAAATGGCATAGAACTAAATGCACACACGAGTACATGCAAAACTGGTGAAATCTGATACAGCTGGTGGATTCTATCAATGTCAATGTCCTGGTTTTGATATTCTACTACAGCTATACAAGATATTACCATTGGGGGAAACTGGGTGAAAGTTATACATAGAATTTCTTCATTACACTTGCTGTTCAATTCACATTACACCTGCATGTGAATCTAAAATTATCTCAAAACAAACTTTTTTAAAAGATTAAAAACAAAAATATTTGAGGGCAAGTGACAAATATTGAAGATAGGCAAAGGAGATCTTCTTCCTGAAGAAGAAAACCAAAGCAAAGAAACAGAACAAATATTAAAGAGTGTAATTCAAGAAAACTTTCCTGAAATAAAAAAATAAAACAAAACTATACATTGAAAGAGCACAGAGCATACCCGAGACTATTAGCCCAGAATAACTAATATCAAGACATAGTCTAGTAAAATTACTGGACTTTAAAGAAAAAAAAATTGTTCAGCTAGAAAAAGAGAACACATGACTTATAACAAAGAAAGGCAAAGAAAATTAAATGGTTATCAGATTTTTGACAGCAATGTTTTGCACCAAAAGAAAATGGAGTAACTTCTCTATTATACTTAGGGAACAGAGTGTGAGCCCTGGAATTTATGCATAGCAAAAATGACTTTCAAGCATAAAGGGCAGAGAATATTATCAACAAGCAAGAGTTCAAGGGATATTGATCCCATAGCCCTTCCTAAGGAATCTACTAGAGAACAAGGTTCATACAACCAAAGTGACTCATGAGACACCAATAGAAGGGCTGGAAGGGAGCAATAAATATGCAGTTATCCATAGAACCAAGACTAAGTGACAGCCAAGGAGAAAGTGTTGTGTGTGATGGATATATGTTCTGACAATATAAACATAGTACACTATTTTTAAAATAGGGTGATTGACACTTACATGAAATATATACAATAGGCAAATTCATAGAGACAGAAAGTAGATTAGAAGATACCAGGGACTGGGAGTAGCAGGGAATGAGGAATTATTCCTTAGTGGTTGCAGAGTTTCTGTTTGGGGTGACGAAAAAGTTTTGGAAATAGATGGTGGTGATGGTTGCACAACATTGTGAATATAATTAATGCCACTGAACTACATATTTTAAAATGGTTAAAATGGCAAATTTTATGTTATATATATTTTACCACAACAAAAAAGAGACAGGTTAATGGGAAAAGCATAGGCAGGACATGTTTTTAATGATTTCAGTAGTCATGTTGGTGTTAGTATTAGTATTGGTATTCTAATACCATTGTGTAATATGGGATTTTAAAAAAGACTAATTATGGAATATTCTAATCCATCTTCCTCTGTGTCCTTGGTGTGGGAGAAAAGGAAATACAGATGTAATAGAGAGGAGGTTAAATAAAAGCTCAACTGTGTTCCTGAAACTGAATTGTAAAGTATCAATAAAAATTCAGAAGGTATTTTATCATCCATCTATAGATTGATACAGATAGATCTATCTAGATACGGATTAGACACAAACAGACTGAATAGATGAAGATAGATAGGTACAAACAGACAGGATAGATATAATAGATGGAAGTAAGGAAAGAAGGAAGGAAGTGGGGGGAGGGAGGGAGGGAGGAAGGAAGGAAGGAAGGAGGGGAGGGAGGGAGGGATGAAGGGAGGGAGAAGGGAAATATATTCCCAGCTCTGTCCACTAAAAGGCCTAGAAATGATGACCAACCCAATAGTAATGATTATCACTAGCACCCAGATTGTGATTGAGAAATACCATTTCTCACTAAACAAACCAGGGCTTCTTAGTGAAATGGCTGCTTCCAGAGTTTGGATAGGACTTGTACAAGACGAGGCTGGAGAACCTTGTCATACCAGAGAACAAGAAAGCTATCAATGACTACTAGGCCAGAGTCAAGGGTCTGCTGTGTCACTTTAATATTGTATCCTCACCCCAATCATACCAAGAGAGGGGGCAGGGATTCCCCAATAATGTAAAAGTCCCAAGGCCAAGAGTCAGGGTTCCTCTCCTGGAACCTGACTTCTGGGACTGCCCGAGAGCTGTGTCCTGGCGCAGAGTGGAAAGGGCAATGGCAGACCAGCTCCCGCCTCCACGAGTTTTTCACTATGAACGCTGCTCCATCTGGAGCATTCAGGGCTGCACGGCTATTTGTTCTTGTCTGCCTGACTGCCAGAAATGATAAAGAAACACATGTTTATGAGACTGCTGTAAATTTCTTTGATACATATTTTTATATAAATGCACTCTAAAGCATGAAACAACTAGCAATCTCATAAACCAGAAAAGAAATACAATGAGGACATAAATGCCCTTCTTTTAAATCAAATGTGCTTTTCCAGATGTATGCAAATAAATGGTAAATCATTTCATCTAGAGGGCTACCATAAATATATAAAACTGTCAATGTCTATATTATTAAGTTACACGTAAAAAAATCATGTCCTAGATGCAAAATAAAACATTTTGCTCTCTGTGCCATCCACGTGAAGCTCAGGAGCAAATACCACATGGAGAAGCCATTTATAACCAAGAGATTCTACAAGCATTTTTAAAATGTCTTTGGGTATCGATAGAATTTCTGCATTATACTTATAGCATAAATGGCCATCTGCTCCAACAGATTGTTTAAAAAGAAATGGAGAAACCGTGGTAAATCTGGCTTCGAACTTGGAGGTGAGAGACTCTATTCATGTGTTCAACCAAGCTGGGCGACTTCTCCCTGCTGTGCTGACTGCAGCTCAGTGCAATCACTAGAAAGGCTATTTCAGGTTCCCTTAGGCTAGCTGGGCTTCCTTCTAGAAACTCTCTAATAATCTGCATTCATGGGATGCTCTTTGGCAGGACTATCTAGCATTCACTCGCAGCTAAGGAAAAATTTACAAGGGATAGAAATCATCATAATTCTCTGTTAATGAGGCTAAAGTCTGTGGTTCTATCCTACAGCAGAAAAGTTGACAAACTTTCTCTTTTTTTATTTCACTGTCCTATGTCACAGGCTAGCCACCATTTGAAGGGCCAGATGAAAGAGGGAAGATGAATCCAGTCGTCACCTACACTTGGGAAAACCCAATGAGTGAGCCCCATATTCAAGCATGTGATGAAAACACTATAAATGAGACAACACATCCTATCAAATAAAGACCCGACCCCTTCCCTCAGAGCAGGTGAGAAAGGAATGGGTCACAAAATAGAGGGCTAGGGAACTTGAGGAGGTTGTCCTGTGCTTGCCGCCCTGAGTTCTATCTACCCTGCGGACCCCTAATGAATACCTGTCAAAGATCCTCTGTGGCTGCATCACGCTGTTGACAACATGCGTCAGGTGATCTTGGGCTGCGACCACTTCCGGCGGAGGGTCATATTTATTCACTGCCGCAACCTTTCCAGAATTAGAAATGCAAAAGGAAAACAAATCTCATTTCTAAAAAGAAAACAAGGCTTAGACTCTCTTCAATAAAATATTCTACACACACAATCAGTATAGAAATAATTTAACACATGCTCAAGAATCTTTGTGTTCAGTCTTATGTCTACTCTAACTTTCCTAAAGCCTAAATAATGATAATTATCTTAAAATATTGAACTGGACCCCACTGGTCCCCTACTTCTTTATATTCCCCATAAAGGGAATTTGGGAGGGAGGGAAAAAGCAAAAACAAAAACAAAACCTCTAAAGTCCAAGTTTACTTTTAACATAGTAAAAATTCCAACTTTTAGTATGAGAAGAAGGAATAAAGTTCACAGTTCTAGATTCCAGGTAGTTGATACTGTAGAATTATTTTCTCATGCCATCTCACCAGGAACTATCTGATTATCTCAAATTCTACCAAAACCTCCTCCTCTTTTAGCATAACTGTCTCTGTTCAAAGATATGGGCCTTTTCCACATAACATACAGTTCTCTATCCCCTGTCTTCGTCATCCCTCTAACTACATTATCCTCACTACCACACCTTTACTTAATATATGGGTTTAAATTTATTCCTTTCATAAAATGTTAAAGGGGAACAGAAATCTAATAAGTGCCTTTGCGTGCGAGAATAATAACAGACTGGCATCTGTAACTATTTTTAACCAAGATTTCAAAAAGGCATTTATGAAACGGAACAGCTGCCTCTCTACATATTTATACCTGTTTTCATTCCCATTTCAAATTTGCATCCAGTGTAAGAAATCCCTCATTAGTGGAGATTTCAGCTGTCCCCGGTCACTAAAGGAAGACAAAGTAGCCACCACAGGTATGGTGGGGGAGGCAGGTGCTAGCATTCAAGGTCTGGTTACTCTGGAAATGTGTGTCCAGAGGAATCATTCTCTTAAAGAGCAGAATTAAGGATTTAAATTATCAGAGTAGTGATTTATTTGAGTACCTTTCGATTATATGGTAGAATGAGATTATATTTCATTACACAAATGAATTTTTAGAGTAACGCAGATAGAATCACACACCCTCCAAATATGATAGTTATTCAAGTTAGACTGCCATGATGCTGCCGGCCTACGTAAATGGAGGACTGCTTCTGTTCCCACTGCCCATCTTTTCCCTGTACCAATAGTACGGCTTTCGCTACATGTGTGTTGACACTCAGCTTTGCAGAGGGTTCAACAGACAGATCCCAGGACAAGGAAACACTTCCTAAATAATTAATTTACATATTGTTATGCATGTCATTTATTGATTATGTTGGTCCTGCAGCAGGCAGCATGAGCTCTTGAGCATATTAACTCATAAACACATGAAATGATATGATTACATACCTTTTCTTCCACTTGAATCTTCTTCTGATCTAATTCTGTTAATCGTAGTAGCATAAAAATTACGAAGAACCAATATTCAGATTTTTCCTATTCAAAATATCAAGAGGACTATTCAATTGCCTTTCTTTTCCCAACTTAACAAGCACCAGCGCTCTACTTCCATGAGCGTAGGTCTTCCCCCTACTACTCCTGTCATTCCCACACACACCCCCTCATAGGCCGCTACCTTTTCACGCTTACCAGTCCCCTTATACTAACAACTCAAATGCAGACTGTGCCTTGTAACTTACAAAGTTCTTCACATGTGATCTTGTTAATCTCCCTGGGAGATAAGCAGGACAGATATGATTAACATCATTTCTCAAGAGAAAAACAACTAAGTCTCAGAGAGGTGAAGCATTTCATCTAAGATGCCACGGCCCGTGATTCAAACCCTATCTTCTAACTCCAACGAGTTTCACTATTGCAAATAAGGAAACATTATTTATTATTACTTTGTCATTATTTATTTCTTATTACTTTGTATTATTTTGTATCACTCATTATGAATTTGTTTTACAATAATAAAATAATATTCACTTACAGAATAAATTCTTTATTACTCCCAACCATCTGCTGTGTTAGAATCATCTGGGTTTTAGAAATATAATTAAAGTCTTTTGTATTAAGAAGCTACATCTCTTTGGAGAGAAAGACATTAGTGGATGATACATTTTATAGATGAGAATGCACATGAAATGAAAATACAAAGGTGTCTTTTTTGTATTTCAATGTGTAAATGGGGGTGTGTGTATATAAATGAGTTAACATGTGTGAAAGCGTTTGTGCTGTTTATTTATGCATACGCTCAAACACCCTCATGGATCTGAAATGGGAGGTGACACCCACTTTAAGCCCTGCTCCTTTCTTTCCCAGAGGTGCTTTTAAATTACTTGCCACTATTCTCATACAAAGGATTGTTTTTATTTTAAATCTTATTTTTAATTTCTGATTTTGGTTTTTCACCTGTCCAGACGTGCTCATCAAGACACCCGCAAAAAGAACGGTACTCAGAGATACATACAAATTCAAGAGTCTATGGAAAGGCAAGTGAAGAGTAGACGTAGAAAAGTGGAATGAAGGACAAATGGACAAAGAGGGAAGGACAGAGGCCAGAAAGAAAGGATCTATCAATGGAAGGAAAGAGAGAGGCTTGAAAAAGTCATGGATCTTTGAATCCCAAGGTGAAGAATCTGTAAGAAATATATTATTTTTTTCTATAATCATTTTACAACAATATCAATTTCACAGCTATATCCAGACAAATTACATTAGGTGTCTAATTCTGGATTTTCTTTCCCCTGTTAGAAAATGGGAACCATATTCTGTCTACACCTCTGGCATCGTGCATTCTGTAATGTAAAAGGACATTGCTCCCCAATCTCGATAGTTCCCGCCTGTAATCTTTATTACCACCTGGGATGAGTCACAAATGACCACACAGAGTAGGTAACCTCAGGCTTTCACTGTCACTGATAGTGGTGCATAGGGGCTACTCTGCTTACCGTTCTGTTTCCTAAGAGAGAGAGAATGAAGATAAACACACTGTCTTCACATTCCTGATGTTCTTTATCAAAAGCATTTCTTGAAGAACAAGAATTCCAAGAAAGTCCTCATCCCCCTCCCCCTGATATAAATGATCTCTCACCTGAATTGGATTTCTTAAAAGATTGAGAACTCGAAGGAGAGGTAGATTTTCAATGTATTCTATTTCACCCAGCTCAGCAATCTGTTTAATCAGAGAAACAAAATATCACCAATAGACTAAATGCACAAAGATAATAGAAAACAATATGAGAGGAGCTACTTTGGATCCTTTAAATTCAACTTATTTTAAAAATTGCTCTGTTGAATATCCAGCTTTTTAATGAGAATTCCACAAAGCTATGCAGAACAAGGGAATTATTGTATTCCCCTTCAGTAAATGTGAACACACACATACACATTTTCTTTTTTCCCCCTCTGGCTAGAGAATGGTGAGGTATTCCTCTTCTCAGCCATGTTTAAGACAGAAATAAAATGGTATTTAGAATCAGAGAAACAGTACCAAAAATGCATGCCAGGGCTAGCTGGCTCTCTCCACCGCTAATCCTTCCCAGCCCTCCAGTTCCCTAGTCTCCCTCCCCAACACTGCTTCTGCTGGCCTGGTTATTTGGGACTGAGGAAGCCTTCTTACTGCATTGTACATGTTTAGCTCTATCATTTTTTCCATAAGAAATAATTATTTTGGAGGCCGGCCCGGTGGCATAGCTGTTAAGTGCGCACACTCCGCTGTGGCAGCCCGGGGTTCAGATCCTGGGCGCGCACTAACGCACCACTTGTCAGGCCATGCTGTGGTGGCATCCTATATAAAGCAGAGGAAGATGGGCACAGATGTTAGCCCAGGGCCAATCTTCCTCAGCAAAAAGAGGAGGATTGGCATCGGACGTTAGCTCAGGGCTAGTCTTCCTCACAAAAAAAAAAAAGAAAGAAAGAATTATTTTAAGGAAAGATATAAATGGAAAATTATATGATGTATTTCTTGATGGTGGTGTTACATGGGTGTTTACCTTAAAATTTTCTGTTAAACTGTAAATTTACGTTTTATACTCTTTTCTGAGTAGGTTGTTTCACAACTTTGACTTCGTAGGGAGGGCAATTTAGTTGGCTCTTTTTTTGCCATTTCCTTCTAGGCCATGTTCTCCAAGCCTCACCATTAGACCTAAAGGGGCCTGTTAAGGCTTTTTCTTAAGATAGATAGATAGATAGACAGACAGACAGACAGATATATTGATTCGTGAAATAACAACACTAAGATTCAGAGAAGTAAAATAGCATTCTCTAAGTAACTCCTAGACCAACATCTTGCTTCTAGAAGAAAGGACTGAGGTTATAATAGAGTTAACATTTTGGGGATAAGTTTTAAATGCTAGAAATGACATCGAATCTAACAAGGACTATAGAGTAGAGAGTGACAAAGGTCCCCAAATCACCAGCTGATGGTAAACATTTGCAAAAGAACTTAAAAGAGACGTGCAAATGATCACGTGAAAGTACAGCAATGTTTCAACAGCTAAAACCAAGTAAACAATACTGATGAAAGTGCTACCATTAAACAATCTTCCTAACATCAAATTAATCATACGAGAAGCAACAGCTATGCTATGTTTCTTTCAAATGACAAATTTTCCATCCCTAATACACAGTATTCTCAGCTGTACTGGAGAAATCTCTGAGGAAATCTTTGGATGGCTCAAAGAATATTTCAAAGTACTGTTGGTTGCTCCCCAACCTGCCCAGTGGGGAGCCAGGGAATTATGTTATTGTTATAGACCCAATCGTTGCCAAAGGATCCCCCCTTTGGGACACGTAGCCATTTTTTTTTAATGAGGTCTCTTTAACATTTAAAAATTAGAAACTCCTGGGGCCAGCCTGGTGGGGTAGTGGTTAAGTTTGCATGTTCCACTTCGGCAGCCCAGGGTTCGCAGGTTTGGATCCCTGGTGTGGACCTACATACCGCTCATCAGGCCATGCTGTGGCGGTGTCCCATATACAAAAAAATAGAGGAAGACTGGCACAGATGTTAGCTCAGGGACAATCTTCCTCAAGCAAAAAGACGAAGATTGGCAACGGATGTTAGCTCAGGGCCAATCTTCCTCACCAGAAAAAAAATAATATATATAACCTCCTTTCTTCACTTAATGTGCCCCTTTTTCCTTAAACTATTTCAAAAGTAACTTGAAAAGTCTCTTGAAATTGAAGAGAACAATATATTATTTGTGAGGTCCTTCTACACCAGTGTTATCCAATACAGTAGTTATTAGTCACGTGTGGCTACTTATCACTTGGAATATGGCTAGGATGAATTGAGATGTACCATAATGTAAAATACACACCAGATGTCAACAACTTAGTATGAAGCATCGGAATATAAATACCTCATCAATAATTTTTATGTAGATTACATGTTAAAAATGATAATATTTTGGATGTTTTGGGCTAAATAAAATATTATTAAAATTAATTTCACCTGTTTCTTTTTACTTTTTATTGCGGTTACTAGAAAATTTAAAAAAGCATGCTTGGTTCACAGTTATGGCTCACATTTCCTTTGTTTTTTAATTTTACTTATTAATTTTTCCCCCCAAAGCCCCAGTAGATAGTTGTATGTCATAGCTGCACATCCTTCTAGTTGCTGTATGTGGGACGCGGCCTCAGCATGGCCGGAGAAGCGGTGCGTCGGTGCGCACCTGGGATCCGAACCCGGGCAGCCAGCAGCAGAGCGCGCGCACTTAACTGCAAGGCCACGGGGCCGGCCCTCACATTATATTTCTATCAGAAAGCACTCTTCTAGAGCGTTACACTGCACACTTTTCTGAAGGGAGGGCCATTAGCATTTCATTTACTATATTATCCTGCAGGGTTAAGAACATTGACTCTGGAGGCAAACCATTCTATATTTGAATCCTGGCTCTGCTATTTGCTAGATATATAACTTTGGGCAAGTTACTTAACCTCTCTGTGCCCAGTTTCTTCATCTGTAAAACAGCATAATAATAGGGTTATAATGAGGATTAAATGAGATGATATGGGTAAAGTGCTTAGAACAGTGCCTTGTGCATAAGTACTCATAAATGTCTGTATTACTTTATGACTATAAGTATTATTATTATTACAATTATTCCTTTTCCTGATATAAGTATTATTATTATTATTACCATTACTCCTTTTCCTGAATCCTGAGATGCATTGAGTTGAGATTTATTGAGTACATTCCACCTTTCCAACACTCCCTGTATAATGTGAATACCAATTTAATGGTAATTTCATGAAATACACTAAAACCATACGAAACAGAGGTTGTGCTGACTTCATAAAACACGTGGCACAGTGAACAAAAGCCATCCATTAGAATTAACTTTAGCAGTTGATGAAACAACTTAATTTACAAATCAAGTGAAAATGAGGATGAACAGTTTTGTCTGTGATTAAAAATCTACTTGTTCCCAGACCTAACAACTGCCTTTTCTTGATTTTTAGAAATCTAACAGGTGATAGCAGTTCATGGGAGAAAGAGTCATCAGACACAATTGATAAGCACCATCACAGCTGCAAAAAGACACGTCTCCACAGCACATCTCACCCCGGGTGGGACCAAGGTGTCTTTCACTGTCAGCCAGAATTTTTCATTTTCAAGAAGAAATAAACATTCAACTTCCTTTGAAATCTTCCCAAAAATATGATTAAGGTACTCACTAAGAGTAAAATCACTTTGTAGACCTTATTGCATAAGAAGTCAGACATACCACGACTACAAGCACAAATGCTTTACTAGAAATAAAGTGTAATTAAGAGTGAAAGCCAATTTATATAATTTGTGAAATAAAGTGTACATTAAGCCAGATATGGAAATGTGAATAAGTCCAATACCCAACTCATACAGATTGGGAACATACATTGTTGTTACCAATAGGATACAAGAATTCCTGTACCTCTTCTCTTTAATGGATGACATGAGCAACACCAGCCTGAGGCTATTCCCAACTTCTCTGCTCTGACATTTCAGACATTCCTAATGCCATCTTTCTCCACAAAATTTCACATGAACACATCTACTTCAAAAAGTCATATGCACTTGGTTGCAGTTTAAATCTTTAAAACAATGTAATTAAGAATCATCAAATTTTCAAAAATTAAGAATTGTAAGTATTTGTTAAAAAAAAAAAAAAACAACAACAAAAAACAGCCCTTCTGCAACTACTGCTCCAGGAGGTTTTCTAGAATAACACTTCTAAGTTGGTATTTAATGTGACACTCCTTGAGAAACCAATAAAGGGTCCTGATATGTCCTTCTGTGTGGACACTGAGACCAAGACATATAAAGCATGACATTACCTTATTATCTTCTAGGTTGATCACTTCCAAGAAGTCATGATTCTCTAAGCCTTGGAGGCTCCTGATCTGATTGTGGGACAGATCCACGATCTGTAGCGCTTTTAGGTCCTCCAAACCTGTGATCTTCTCAATCTGGTTATTGCTCTAAAATTGATAAAATACACTTAATGTCTTAAAGGTCTCTAGTAGGAAAAAGCACAATGACAAGCTTTTATTCTAGATATTGCCCCAAATCTCTTAAAATCAGTAAGCCATTCTTGTTTCCCACCCTCCCATTTTCATCACTCACCTCCTTAAACATATATACACACTCCCCAGAAAGAAATTCCAGTTTTTCAGCTGGAAGATTCAGAATGTAATATTTTCACTAAAGTTAAAGCAAAATGAATGTTCAAATCAGTAGGACAGACAAAAGCTAGGAGTATAAGCTTTTAACATTGTTTACCTAAAGCCTAATGACCACATAACTCCATGTTTATCTTTAGAAATAAAAATTTAATGCAATTCTTTCATCACCATCACAATAAACCACTTGAATATTGTAACTCCCACATATACTTTGTTTTTTAAAACATTCTAATCACTTCATATCACGAGGGTTGTGGTAGTGTGATACAGGCCTCCACTTATTCATGCTCTCGCACAGTTCCCTCCTCTTGAATCTAGGCTGGACCTACAACTTGCCTTAACCAAAGAATATGGCAGAAGTGACCCAGTTCCAAGTCTAAGAATTAAGAAGGCCTGGCAGCTTCTCCTCTTGTGTCTTGGAATCCTGAGCTGCCATGTAAGCACTCTAGCTACTCTGTTGGACAGAATTTGTGGAGAGGTCACATGGAAAAGGACAGGTCACGTGGAGAGGGACCTTGAGTCTAAATAGAGAGGAAAAACCCAGCCATTCCAGCAAATCTGCCAGCTGAATGAGGCAAGACTAGCAGAAGAATCACCCAACTGAACCCAGTTCAGAGTGCAGAACTGTTAGCTAATAAAATGGTAGCTAATAAAATTTCTTCACGCCACTACACTTGCTATTCAACAATAGATAACCAAACTAAGTTCTTCAATATTCACACATAAGCATCTTCTCAGACAATGACCATAAAACAAAGAAAGATTTAAGACTCAAATGTTGTCCTCTTTCCCAACCCCCATGTACCCATAACAACAAATTATAGTGACAACAGTAATCTGTATTTTCTTGTATATTTTCCAACATACTCATAATTCCTCAGGTTCCTTAGCCTTGAGGTATAAGAATACATCACGCTAAAATGAAACTTTAAGTTGAAAATCATAAGAAAGAGAATTTTGAGGTTTCAATCAATGCCATGTTATGCCCATCTTTAAATTTTTAAAACTTTTAAAAAGCACGTAAGAACTTAAAAAATTAAATTATAGTATTGTCTTCCATCTACAATACTTTTCCTGGTACATGTTTCCTGGTACATTTATTTATTTATTTATTTATTTATTTATTTATTTATTTATAACTATTTATTTTTTTATTTATTTTTCCCCCAAAGCCCCAGTAGACAGCTGTATGCCATAGCTGCACATCCTTCCAGCTGCTGCATGTGGGACGCGGCCCCAGCATGGCCGGAGAAGCGGTGCGTCAGTGCACGCCCGGGATCCAAACCCGGGCCGCCAGCAGTGGATCTCGAGCACTTAACCGCTAAGCCACGGGGCTGGCCCTCCTGGCACATTTAATAGCAAGAGCTACTTTCATAAGATTTCATTTCAATAATGAGCAAGATTTGCATTCATTAGTTAATCCTATGGCTCTTTAAAATATATTAATAAAATGTTGATCATCTATGAAGCTGGGTGATAGCACATGGGGGCTCATTAAATTATTCCTTTTATTTTTATATATGTTTGGAAAATTCCATAATAAGAACGAAAAAATACTCATAACCTCATTTGCCTAAGTCAAATTTCCTACTATTCAGAGTTCAAAAAAGTTCTAGAAAGTATAACAGAAAAGGAAAAGAAAAAAACGACACTAAACATATTATCCATATTAATTTAACTTATTGAGAAAAGACCTCAATATCCTATTTAAAATATGCCCACATATCAAATTTATACACAATACACTTTCCAAAGAACTTTGAAGTGCTGTAGATGTGGAAGATAGACTAATAATTCTTTACAGCATCTCTGATGGCTTTCACAGTAGTAGATGCATAAAAGTAGAGTGAGGCATAGAAAAGTTTAATTAGCTGTCCTATGGTCATAAAAGAAAGCAGAACTGAGAAATGTTCTGAGTTGAAAGTCATCTATTCAAACCCTTTATCCAATGCTGAAAAATTGATACATCATTCCTCAAAGTGGACATCCAGTTTCTGCATGAACAGTTCTTGCTTGTTTTATCATGATTAGCAGGGGAAAGGGGACCTTTAGAGGGAAGCTATTTTTTTTAAATAAATGAAATGAGAAATAGTCTTAATCTCCCCAATTTGGGAGGGAAAAAACAAGTGGCTCTTACCAAGACAAAATAAATTTTAAAGTTTGGAATGCATTTTCCTTACTTGCTAAGGGAGGTGGTTGACAGAATAGCCCATAAGTGAATCACATTTTCCCCTTACATTTATTGTAAAAGTTGATGGTAGAGAATTGACAATTGGTTTGTATGGTGAATTGTTCTTTGTTCTCTAAATTGTAAAATGAATTGTTTTCAATAGTAAAGCAATTGGCTTTGATTCCATGAATTAAAAAATAAAAGCATTAAAAACTATTGAAACAAATGTGTACCATTTTATTTTACATATTTTATTAACATTTGGAAAAGACACCCTTACTATTCTCAAAAATGTTAAGGAAAATGAATGATGGCATAGTCTGTATTTTCTAGTTCATCTTGGGTGAGGGAGGCAGGGATTGGGAACAATCCACCTAACCTATTTGTAGAAAAAAATGTCTCTTATGCTTTTTCTAAAAGGTACTTGAGATGGAACTGTCAACACAGATTACTTATTTAGTTACTGAAACGCACTCAGGATAAAAGTGCTATGCATTCTTATTCTTAATAATGAGTTCCATTCTCATTCCCTTAAGCACACTCCATATCTCTTTCCACATATCATGCTCCACTTAAAGTTAATGGGAATGCCAATACAAAAAGATATGTAAAGAAAAGGATAAGGTTCTAACCAGCTACAGATTGAATAGTACATACTGCCAATAATTCTTCAAGTTATCATAATTTTAAAATGTGACTTTCTTTCATAATTTCAAAATCTGCAATCTAACTTTTCAAATTCATTTCATTTATGCTTTGCTAAGATGCCTAAGTGGGCAGAAAACATGAAACCCTAGGGAAATTATTAAACCTTTCCTCGCCTTAGTTTCATCCTCTGTACTGGGAAGTACTTTACTGTCACCTAACTCACTGTACAGAGTAAAGGGTCTTGAAAAAGTACTTCAAGCTCCAAGCTCAGGGAAAGAAAAATTAACACACAGCCAACCTTCAGCTACCTGTGGTTAAATAAGATTGGAATAGTATACCGTACATGTCAAAAATCTGCAGATAACCCAAGACTTCATTTCAAACAACAGTTCAACACTCTCCGGTGGGATAATTCATGTAAGAAATTAACAAGCAACCAGCCTTATGGCTTAAAATCCTCCCTGTCCACCTTGTGACAGATATACAGAGATATAACAAAGAACAGCAAAGCCACCCAAGGGTAAGAAGTAGGAGAGAGGAGGAAACGAAGAAGAAAGAATCCTAGATAACCCACAAACTATATTATCAGCCCCCAAATTAGTGAGCTATACTGTTATTTCAAAAATAACTATATATATTTTTGGAACTATTATGATCCTGCTGATTTTTTAATAAATTATCTGTATTTTCACTCAGTCATAGTCACATAGCATGTCATATAGCTTAAGAAAAGTGCTCTCAATGGGAAAAAATTTAAAAATTTAAACTTTCTGATTAGAATTGTCACTTATTCTCAGCACTAATTTTGGTTTTCTAGAATGGGAGACGAGAATATATTAATATAAAAGAACTGCCAAAATTCAGTGCCCAGAGAACATCTTATGGTTCATTTGAGAGCAATAAAGTGTTAACAGCAATAAATATTATGCTTAAATGTTATTTCATCAGTAAGACATTAAAAAATGTATTTTTAATGGTTGTTAAAAGTATACCTTTCTTTCTGAGTGTAAAAAGTCAATCTTTTTAAAAACTGAATTTGGGTACCAAATGAGAAAATCATTATACTTTAGCATGAAATATTGATATCACACACACACACACACACACACACACACACACACATACACACACACACCAGATATGGAAAGAAGCAAACAAAACTGAAGACAGTAACATTTCATAAAGGAATTAGCTCTTTATAAACCTGAAAAATCCTAATCATCATTCATATATTTACTAAAACATTAACTAGCACTTCTATAAAGAATAGCATTTCTGTTAGACTCACCAGACAAAGTATTTTGATTGGTAACATGCCTAAGCCATTAATTGTTGTGATCTTGTTTTTGGCCAGACTAAGATGAGTTAGACTGCTGCACAGCTCGAGTCCACTGATTTCTTCTATCTCATTGCCTAAATACCATGACTACGTTTAAGGAAAATGTTACTAGAAACATTTTGAAGAAAAAAAGAATCAGTGTGAAATCATCATTAGAAAAATCAGACAATAGCATAAAGAAAGCAGTACTATATGCTCTATACAAGATGGACACTAAATCTTGACATATATTTTTTTCATATAGAAGTTAATACTAACACCACTTAAAATTATTATTATTATTTTTTTAAAAAAAAGGCATACCTTTTGAGTGTGCTCAGTTGCATTTGCATCCATATGTGCTCATTTAATCAGTGAGGAAAGACATTTCAGAGTGGTTCAAAACTGTCTCATTGCAGAGTGGTCGTCCTTGCTGCTGAATGGTCTCCATGAGAAACTCATGTGCTTTCCCATGGGCAGGACTTCTGACTACAGAGCTGCCCTGGAGAGGTGACATGCACCAAGCTTTATCACCCTCATAACCAGGTAATAGCCTGGGAGATGTCATCTGCAGCAAATGGGTGATAAAAACAACCCCAAGACCCTGATATAGAGAGGAACAGCCTTTTCTTTCTGTCTATATTGGCTTCTCTTCTCCCTTTAAAATAAATGAGGCCTAAACTCTGCCTTCATTTTCTCATCCATTGATTAAGTTTCTATTCATTGCTAAAATTTTAACTTATCTTCTGTGTTCCATCCTTGTAGTAACTAAAACTACAATCTCAAAGTCACCAACTCTACTCACCTCTCTCTGTTCTCAATCTCTTTGACAAATTTCCAGGATTTAATATCGTTTCCTCACCAAAGCTCCATCTTCCCTCCCAAGTAGCCTAAGACTTCACCATTTTCTCAGCCACTCATAATCTTCAGAGCATCCGATCAATCACCAAGACCTGGCATTTTTTGCTATAAAACATCTCTTTAATCATTCCCTTCCTTTTCATTCACTCTTCTGCCAACTTAATTCAGCTTTAGCGCCAATGGGTACCTCTAACCCAGTTCTTCCTACCCTCAAGTGACCTTACACACTGTAGTCAGGTTAATTTTTTCAAAATATTGATTGGATATCATGCTTCAGTTAAAAAATTCTCATAGGATGAATTCCAAGTTCCTCACTCTGGCATTTAAGGCCCTTCACTTCAAGCAAAACCTGTTTATCCAATTCATTCCCATTACAATCCAATGACAATTCTCCATTCTGCCAGGTCAATCTTTTCAATAGTTCTAGAATGTACCAAGAACTTTCTTACTTGGCAGTGTATCTTTTTTTCATACTGCTTTTCTACTCCTTTCTAAACTCTGCCCATTCTTCAGGACTTAATTTCAAATTCTACTTTTTTTTCTTTTCTTTTTCATTTTTTTCACATTCACATTAAACCAACATCTTAAGTATTTTTTTTTTGACAGATAACCTCATTTTCTTATTTCTATTATTTTTTAATTACATAAGTAAGCACAAATGATGGACTGGAAGAACACATTCACAACATATACAGTAACATATATACATATATAACATATAACATAGATAAAGGATTGCTACCTAGAATACATAAAGAAGGAAAACAAACTAATAGGGAAAAAAAGACAAAACAATCCAACAGAAAATGGAGAAAGAATATGTCCAGGAAATCCCCAAAGGAACAAATCCAAGTGGCTAATATAATAAATTTATGAAAAGACACTCTGCTTCATTTGTAGTGGGGAGAATGCAAATTAAGACAAACATCATCCTCTACCCGTCAGCTTAGCAAACTTTTTTTTTTTTGTGAGGAAGATCAGCCCTGAGCTAACATCTGTTGCCAATCCTCCTCCTTTTTTTTCCCCAAAGCCCCAGTAGACAGTTATATGTCATAGTTGCACATCCTGCTAGTTGCTGTATGTGGGACGCGGCCTCAGCATGGCCAGAGAAGCGGCGCCCAAGATCCGAACCCAGGCCGCCAGCAGCGGAGTGCGCGCACTTAACCACTAAGCCACGGGGCCAGCAGCAGCAAACATTTTAAAGGTTTTGAAGCACAGATACTTTCACACTAATGGGTGAGAAGGTTCATTATGATATAGCCACTTTGAAGGCAATTTGGTAGTATATATTATAACTGTAAATATGTCACAGCAACTTCAATTCTTGGTATTCACTCTAGACAAGCCATTTCTTCTTCAAAGCCTTTTCTGGTCAACTTCTAACCCCTCACCTATCTCCTTCCATTAATCACAGAATCAACAAATTTTTTAAAGAGGAAGGAATCACAAGTAAGGTATCATAAGTCTCACAAAAACTTATATTTTGCCTCATAATTTGCAGCTATCCTAACTCTACTACTTACTAGTTATGTGACTTAGCTTTTCTCTGCTCATACTGTTCATTTGTAAAGTGGGGATAACACTAGGTTGCCATGAAGGCCAAAAATTAGATCATGGAAAAAGTTAGAAAATGGGTGTGAATCAGTTGCACAAACTGTAAAGCATCTCATAATTGTAAGGCATCATTACTATTACTAAATTACAAGCACATGAGGCCAAGGAATCACATCCTATACCTCTTGGCCAACAGCACAAAATGAAAGATTCAAGGCCAGGATTGATTCTGAAAAGACCTAGGCCAGAGAAAGAGATAAATTAGGAAACTAGAAGCAATGCTGAGAAAATATTGCCAAATGAACCAGAAATTCCTAGATTTTCTTCATTGGTTTCAGATTCAATCCTTGGGCTGAAGCATAGTTCTGCTTGTCATCAATATGCATTTTCAAATCTACTTCATAAAGCTTCTCGCCAGAATGGCTCTACAAATAGACATTTATACTCACAAACACTATGCTCCTTTCTGCTTCCATTTTCTGGGCTATTTAAACAACCATTCTGGAACTAGAACAAAGACCAGATTTTTGCAGATACGGATTACAACAAAGGATGTGAAATGTGGGAAATAGGAGATTAAACTCGCACACAGTTATGGCCTAGATAAAATATCCTTGGAGTAGCAATCTTTGGCAAGAAAAATTAAGCAAGGAAAACTTCAAATGGCCATCTGTCTCAATTTAGCAGAGGAAGCAACAGTCTTTAAGTCCTATTTCAGAACTAATGTCCTGGTAGCTCTGCTCCAACCAAACTGAAGATGCTCTGAATTATGGCAAAGGATAAAACAAACGCTTGCGTGTAGCTGAGTCAGGAAGCATTCCCATGGGAAGTAGGCAAGAATCAGACGACTAGGAAACAGGAATCCCACAACTATCCAGGGATAATGGGAATTGGAAAAGAAAGCTTGTTTATTGTGTATACAGTAATTTTCCAAGACGTTGGAGGCCAATCACAGCTCCCGTGGCATGCCCAGCCTGCTCTCTAGCTTTGACTAGTAGGGCAAGTCAGGTTTTAGGAAACTAGTATTGCGAGGGCCAACAGGAGGAAGAGTACGGATGCCTCGCCGAAATCATAGCCGTGGCTCTCCAGCCACCACTGCCGTCACTCCCAGCACTGGGGCAAAGGGTGAGGAACCCACTGAACATCTCTGTTGAGAAATATGTTCATTTCAGAAAAACTGTCTCCTATTTCCCAACTCTTCACTCCCCCATAAATCTCAAGGAATTTCAGGCACTATAAATTAATCAGGTTCTTGAGTAAAGAGTACTTACAGTGGCACAACAGCTTTTCCCCTAACACCCCCCACAGTCACATCATATGTGACTGCAGCAACGATCACGGTCAACATGCGGGACTGGTCCATACAGAGCTCTGAGCTGCAGCTGGCTGTCAGGAATACTTTGTCTCCTCAATCTCCCCTTTTCTTATTTTAAGAACCTTCACAAAATGTTACTCGTCCTCCCTCCTTACATTATTCCTCCATGTTCTTTCATAGGTCCCGGGACTTTCCGATAAGAAATATAATCTGATAAATCACTAAACTATCACAATGAATTAGCTTATTGGGTTAATCCTCTTAGCTACATTTTCATTTTAAAAGGCCACTATCAGGAGAACGAGACTCAAAGAACTCAAAGTCATCATACTGCATTCCAGCTCTAAAGTTTTACGATTCTGTGAATAAATCTTTTACAGTGGAATTTTAGATCCTCGTGGAAACTGAATAAAGGAGCCCAGTGGCACATTAGCATAACTTTACAGCTAGGGAAAAGTCCAACAACACATTTTCACATTTTGGCAATGCTGTCAGCAGTTCACAGTGCTTGACATGAATTATTCACTAGTTCAGTATTTGCTCTTATTCATTTGTCCACAATCATAAAATATGGTTTGGGTGTATAGAAAACAGTTACTGAGAAATAAGTAAGAAATCCATCACAATTTTCCTAGTGGAGAGAACCACAATGATGGCCTTAATCAAAACCAATCCTGAAAGATCTATATCACCTTACCAGTGAAAAATGTTCTCCACCATAAAAGCGAATCTCTCTAAGAAATGAAACACACATACACTTTATTTTTTTTTATTTTTTATTTTTTAAAGATTTATTTATTTAGTTTTCCCCCCAAAGCCCCAGTAGATAGTTGTATGTCATAGCTGCACATCCTTCTAGTTGCTGCATGTGGGACACGGTCTCAGCATGGCCGGAGAAGAGGTGCGTCGGTGCACGCCCGGGATCCGAAACTGGGCCGCCAGCAGCGGAGCGCACGCACTTAACCGCTAAGCCATGGGGCCGGCCCCACGCATACACTTTAAATGGCTATGTGACAAAAGTAGTAATTACTCAATGAATTGCAACATGGGAGAAACAACGTAATTCAGAAGACTAGTTTCAGTTCAACCATTTTCTAAATAATCTTAGACTAGTCACTGAATCTCCCTGGGTTTTGGGCTCCTCTCCCATAAAATAACAGTTAGCACTAGATGATCTCTAAAGTCCAGTCTGGATTTAAAACTTCCATGAATCACTGTTTAAAATTCCATTATTCTATAATTATAAAACAAATTCCAATGAACAGTCAGTCAATATTTATAGGTAAAGAATAAATTGCATTCTTTCTTAAGACGAAATAAATTTCCTTATCCTCGGCAAAGTTTATCATCTTGTGATTTGGGATGATTATCAATAAGTAATCAGTTATTCACATATAAAAGGACAAAACGGCATAATAAAATAAACTGAAAAGTTGATATCATAGGTAATTTATTCCGAGGTATTAGCATAATCTACTATAATCACACTGCCAGCATGACTAGCTTCATTTAACTGATTTGTTTTTATTTTAAATAATTGCTCTTTAAATAATTGCTCTTTAATATTGATAATTACATTTTAATTTAACTTTATTTTAAACAAAAGTGCACTTTTTTCCCTCAAATAGAAAAGACATATACGCCCACTAAGGAAATCTTGAACAAATATAAAAAGTATAAAAAAGACAACCAAATTTCTAAAGCATTCATAAAAGGACAAATGGAATGGCATCAGATGAGGAAAGCACACCTTGCAAGCTTAGAGCAAAGTGTGGTCCTAAACTGATTAGCTTAGAGCCAAGTGTGGTCCTCAGACCAGCAATATCAGCATCACTGAGGAAGTTGTTAGAAATGTAAATTCTGGGCCAGCCCGTGGCCTAGCGGTTAAGTGCGCACGCTCCGCTGCTGGCAGCCTGGGTTCGGATCCCAGGCGCGCACCGACGCACCACTTCTCCGGCCATGCTGAGGCCGCGTCCCACATACAGCAGCTAGAAGGATGTGCAGCTATGACGTACAACAATCTACTGGGGCTTTGGGGGGAAAAAAATAAAATCTTTAAAAAAAAAAAAAAGAAATGTAAATTCTCAGGTACCCCAGACCTACTCAACCAGAAGTTCTGAGGATGGAGGCCAGCAATAGGCGTTTTAACAAGCCCTCCAGGGGATTCTAACACAGCCGAAGTTTGAAGCTTGATAAATAATTGTTTTCAAAGAAATTAACTTATAATCTTCAGATTTTAAAAATTTTTAATGGACACAGGTACATCACTCACCCATACATGGCCTGCTTTCATTTACTGTTAAAAATATGGTGAACACTCTTGAACTCACCATCACCCTTACCCGAGAAGTAGAACATTAGCAATAACTTACATCTACCTCTGTGCACCTCTCCTGTCACATCCTGATGTCTTGCTCTCAGAGATAACCACTATGATGAATTGTCTATTTTCTCTTCCCTTTTCCCTTTTGGTTTTATACCTAAATTATATTTAGTTTTATGAAGATTCATCTTTATTGCTGCATGGAGATATAGTTCACTCATTTTCACTACTGTATGATATGCTATTGTGTGAGTATACCATAATTTATGCTTTCTCTTATCAATGAGTATTTAGGCTATTTCAATTTTTTGCTATTACAAGCAATGTTGTTATAAGCATTCTCATACCTCCAGATACATGCATGCTAAACTTCCCATATGCGGGAATGAAAGTGCTAAGTCATAGGAAACTTGGGTGTTCAACTTTACAAGATAGTATAAAATTGTTTTCCAAAGCAGTTGAACTAATTTTATAACAATAAGGAAGAAAAAAAAAAGATTCTTTTGATCTACATGTTCTCCAACACCTGGTATTTTTAGATTTCTTAAATTTTGTCAATCGAATAGATATAATATGGCATCTCATGTGGTCTTGAGTGGCATTTCTCTGAATAAAAAAGAGAATGACATCTCTTCAAAGGTTTATTAGCCTTATCTGATTCACTTTCTACAAAATTCTTTTTACACATCTTCTGATCCAGGAACATGGGATGTATTTCTCTTTTAGTTAAGTCTTTAATACTCATCAATACAGTTTTACTATGTCCCCCCCACAGGTCTTATTCATGTTTAATAAGATTCATTTTTATTGTTCTTGTAAATGGTGTCTCTCTTTAAAGTTGTTTCCTAATTGCTTGTTTACGGTGTAGAGAAATGCAATTGATTTCTGTTTACTGAAATCACATCCAACTACCTTGCTGAACTCCCAAAACTATTATTTCTAGTGGTTTATTGCAAGTTCTTTTTGATATTTGTTATAGACAATCATATTATTTGCAAAGAATGACTTTTATTTTCTCCTTATCAATTTTTATACCTTTAATTTCTTTCTTGTGTTTTATGGTGCTGAGACTTCCAAAACAATGATGGATACAGGTAGCAATGGTGGATATCTTGTCTTGTTCCTGATTTTAATGAATGCTTAGAACATGTCACCAATTAAAATAAAGTTAGTTTCAAATATTTTTGTAGACATTCTTTATAAAGTTGAGGAAATTCCCTATCACTAGTTTACTAAGAGATTTTATTGTGAATGAGTACTGGATTTTATTAAACTTTTTATGTCTATTGAGTTTCTATATCTACTGATCATATGGTTCATTTCCCTTAATCTGTTAATGTAGTTTATTGACATCACTGATTTTCTAATGTTAAACCATCCTTATATCCATGAGATAAACCTAACTTGGTCATGCT
Organism: Diceros bicornis minor; assembly: GCF_020826845.1. Classification (NCBI taxonomy): domain Eukaryota; kingdom Metazoa; phylum Chordata; class Mammalia; order Perissodactyla; family Rhinocerotidae; genus Diceros; species Diceros bicornis. Next base: position 82,107,523 of record NC_080742.1, on the reverse strand, counting down.
ATATTACCTTTTTCATATACTGTCAGATTCAGTTTGCTAATATTTTGTTTAGGATTTTTACATCTATATCATGAGGGAAATGAGTCTGTCATTTTCATTTTTCGTATGCTTCCATGTCTGGTTTGGATATTGAAGTAACCTCATTAGAATGAATTGTTAATACACCACCTATTTTTAATCTTTGAAAAAATTGTTCATTATTGCAAGGTCTGTTATAGAAAGTTTGGGTCTGGTCGGCTTTTTTGCATGAAGATTTTTAATTTAGCTTATTTCAGTTTTTAATGAACTCCTTTCATAGTTACAGGACTACTCAGGGTTTCTATTTCGAAATCAGCATTTTGGTGCAGAATATTTTTATAGAAATTTGTCCATTTCATCTAAGTTTTCAAACGTACTGGCCTAAAAAAGTTGTTTAAAAATTCTCTTATTGGGGCCAGCCCAGTGGCGCAAGCTGTTAAGTGCATGTGCTCCGCTGCGGCGGACCAGGGTTCGCTGGTTCGGATCCCGGGCACGCAACGATGCACTGCTTGGCAAGCCATGCTGTGGCAGCGTCCCATATAAAGTGGAGGAAGATGGGCACAGATGTTAGCCCAGGGCCAGTCTTCCTCAGCAAAAAAAAAAAAAAAAAAGGAGGATTGGCAGATGTTAGCACAGGGCTGATCTCCTCACCAAAAAAAAAAAAAAATTTCTCTTATTGTCTCAAAGCTTTTTAGTTTTTTCAAAAATATAATTATAGGGGCCGGCCCGGTGGCGCAGGCGGTTAAGTGCGCGCGCTCTGCTGCGGCGGCCCAGGGTTCGCTGGTTCGGATCCCGGGCGCGCACCGACGCACTGCTTGGTAGGCCATGCTGTGGCGGCGTCCCATGTAAAGTGGAGGAGGATGGGCACGGATGTTAGCCCAGGGCCGTCTTCCTCAGCAAAAAAAGAGGAGGATTGGCGGATGTTAGCTCAGGGCTGATCTCCTCACAAAAAAAAAAAAAAAATATATATAATTATACACAATATGCCTGAACAGAACAAAGAGGCATATTTAGTACTGTTTAAAAACTAGCCTACTATCTTTTCAAAATTGTAAGCTAAGAAGTTTATTTCATTAATAGTTTATGAAGGGTAGCTTGTTTTGCCTACTTGTCTTTGCATTTTAAAAAACACAGGTGAGGAATGTTACATTCTAATTACGTGTCCATGTTCTGAATTTCAATTTGTTATGATGTAATAATTACAGCTTTTTACGCTTTGGAGATAAGATTCAATTGCTACATCTAAAGTCAAGTTTAAAAAAAACCCTAATTCCTTTCTTCATGATATTTGACAGATACAAAGTCATAATAATTTAGTTTTTACATGAAAAGATAAATTCATATAGAAATTAAGACTCTCATGATAGAAATGTGTTAAACTGCATTCTTTGTTTGAGTCCAAAATATTGTAGAGTTGTTTTCTCTGGCAATTCCATGCTGTACATACAAGAATATTTTTCTGAGACAGAGCTCAGACTGTCAAACTCCAGACTGTCATGTCACTATCCTCATTCAGGGTACCCTGAAGACTCGAAGGGGCTCTGGATCTCCATCTCTTTTGGCCGGTAAGAGTTTAGGGGGCCAGCTGACCTCTAGACCAGTGCTTCTCAAGCTGTAATGTGCATTCACACCACTTGGGGGGGAGTCTTGTTAAAAATGCAGATTCTGGGGGCCGGCCCGGTGGCGCAGCAGTTAAGTGTGCACGCTCCGCTTCAGCGGCCCAGGGTTTGCAGGTTCAAATCCCGGGCACGCACCAATGCACCACCTGTCAAGCCATGCTGTGGCGGTGTCCCATATAAAGTAGAGGAAGATGGGCACAGATGTTAGCCCAGGGCCAATCTTCCTCAGCAAAAAAAGAGTAGTATTGGCATCGGATGTTAGCTTAGGGCTGATCTTCCTCAAAAAAAAAAAAAATTGCAGATTCTGATTTCATAGGTCTGGGGTCGAGTTCAAGAGTCTTCATTTTTAACAAGTTCCGGGCAACACTGATGCTGCTGGTCCTCCCTGAGCAGCATTATGCTAGATGGCCTGAGATGAGTGGATTTGTGAGCCACACGGCTTCTGGGCTGTCAGACTCCATCTCTTTGTGAATTTAATATAGATGACAGTCAAGCATCAAGTGAGGTTCTATGGACAGGTGCTGCTAATGTATACGACGTTTAGTTTGTCATCAAAACATTTCATTTTCTCATTAGCTACGTTCAGGAGAACTTCTCCTTTCGAGAACACCATCTAAATGTCCACTCATTGCTCATTTTCACACACAAGTTCTAAAAAGAGTGGCGCTATGTCCTAAGCTTTCCGTCATATATGAATAAAGGTTTTTTTTTCTATAAAATATGTCTTCAAGAAAATGTACCTCCTGTTCTCCTCACATCTCAGCCCTATTACAGGTGTAGTGTATACTAGCTGCTGCCACATCCCTGGAATGAGGCACCCAAGGGCAATCAATTCCTCTTCACTCTGCCGTGAAAAATCCTCAGGTGGGTAGAAAGATGCTTACTGAGAAAGAGAAGGTGCTGCTCCCTCATCACCCAGAGAACATCAGCCCCTGGTGTAAAGAAAAGACTCGAGCTCGTTAAACTCACAGATCCCCAATTAACCCCCTAGGCTCCAGAAGCTGAAGTGTGCCGCCTACTTGAAAGCAGGTGCTGTCTAACTGGGAGCCTGACTCATGCAATAGATATGTTCCTGAAGTTGGTTGCTAATCAAAAGTTGTTGGTTTTGCTTTTTTTTTTTTTTTATGAATGCACATTTTAAATACACACAGAAGCTTGCTACTTCAAGAAAGCTTAGTATGACTTCTTTTGTGAAATAATCACTAATTCTCCTTTTCGCTATATCTGGATTTCCAGCTACTGAATTTATAGAAAATAGGGCAGAAGTTTAAGTAAATTTGAAAAGGAGTCAGTTAAAACAGAACTTCTTATCTGGCTCTAGAATTAAAAATAAGCCTCCATTTATCAGAAGAATAACTGTCTTACTTAGCTTTTCGGGTAGAAGATGCTCTTGGCAAGCTTTGACTTGCAATCCCACTCCTTGGTAAATAAAATATCTTTCCTCATTTTGTGAATATCAATTCTTAATCATTTAAATGAGCCACACATCTCTAGTAAATTGCTTATCTGGTACTAGTCTATGTCAGCTGGTACATATTTATTAATGGCCCTATTAACCAAATTTTCCCCTTTATTCATTCAAAGGATACTGTCCAAAATTAGTTTAGTGAGAGCCTGGTATGCCGACAAATCACACAGTTCAGAAATTTGGTTGCAGGAAAAATCCACCTTCTGATGAGAAAAAGAGAATAATATATCACACTTTATTTTTCACTCATCTTAACCACAATAATTAATTGCACAAGAAGAATGTATTTCTGGATGTGGGGTTAGAATGCATTATTGAAAATACACTAAGGCTATCATATTTACTAATATTGAATCATTTTCTAACTGGGATCCTTGTCTGTCCCTTGAGAGAGATTGAAGAGGAGACTTCGTGGCTGGGCAGACATCCCCACAACCCCATTGCTTCCAATTCCTGCTGTAATTCTCTCCATTTTCAGCATTAATTTTAAACTTTCTTGATCTTTCCTCAGGATTTACCTCAATTTCACCCTTAGTTACCACCATTCCTTTCATTTTCTCTAATGCCTTGTAAACTCTATTCACTTAGTTTATATGCATATCCTGTGTCTCTTTTCTTTGCCTTTTCTTTTTCTATCTCAATATATTCTCCCATGCCACCCCCTAAATGCAAGAAAAATCTTTCTTATTCATCCCTCAGGCCACACCTCTTCAACTTAAGACTCTTTCTCAAAACTGACTATTTTAGGAAAGCATTCTCAGCAACATCAGTTGTTCCTACTCAAAAATATGAGACTAAAGAAAAGCAACATTAAGTATTTTTGTTTAATTATTCACCTACTGGCAAAAGATAAACAAAAACAATTTCTTTTTTAAAAAAGGAAAGAAAAACCCAACTTTTTGAAATGCTGCATCAATAACTTGCTGGTTACATCGTAATCATTTTCTGGAAAACTATCAAGCAACTATATAATAAGCACTGTTCTTATCTTCTTGTGCCCTTTAAAACAGTGATTCCATCCTCAAAAATGTACTAAGATTATTTTATCAATGTACTAAATATTAAATACTTTAAATACTAAAAACTTTAAAAACTTGAAATATTAAAAAAAAAATTGGAAACAACTCAAGTGGCAAGAGTAGAAAGCAAGTTAAGTTGGTTACAATATAGTAACAGGACTACACAGTAAAATATAAGTGTGTGGGCCATGTGAAAAAGTAGAAATGTGCAAAATACTGTTAGTAAAAAAAAAAATCAGAACACAAAATTTCATGCGTATACAAATTTCAACTATGTAAAATGCATACCATGACTGAAATAAGAAGTTAGTTTGGCATGATGTAATGAAGTTTCACATTCATTTTTTTTTCCTATGAAATAATGATGGACTAGAAATAAATTTATAATTATCTGAGCTTACTTATATTCGACACTTTTTCATCAACACCTTTCACTCTTGTGCCATAGCTGGTGTCTGCTCATGATATCTATTCAACTACACCCCTGTCAGGGCTACATGCCAGTACTATGCCTTCTCTGAACCTATGATATTAGGTCTGTTGAGAGACCTTAAATGGGTTATGGTATCGCTCTGACTCCCACTGGGAGTTCCATTGGAATCCAAGGTTTGCAGGAAGTACTCATCAATCAAATGAACCTTCTGCACCTACTAAGAACAAAAGCATTCTAGGAAATACAAAGAGGGCAGGACCAAGCCCCTGCTCTTTAGGAAATATATGCTTTCTCTGGTTGGCAGCTCAAGGCTCAAGATAATAAGTGAAAAGGAAGCAGAGCTTTCCGAGAGCGTGGGACGTTGTACACAAGCCTGATTTACTGGGAAGATACAGGCTTTGGGTCAATCCCAGTCCTGCTGGCTCTCAGCAAAGATTAAATAAGTTACTTAACCTTTCTATACTTCAATGTCCTCATCTGTAAAATGGGACCATTCCAGCTGCCTCACAGCTTTATTGGGAGGATTAAATAAGACAAGGCACTGAAAACATCGGAAGGCCTTAATCATTCCCCTCCCAGGTTCACAGAGGGTTCCCAGGGGGTTCCCAGGGGGCTGAAGCACCTCCTCAGGGCCGTCTGGCACTTTCCAGGCACTTCTCTAAAGTTGTCAATACATTTGCTCTGGGCACTTCTCTAAAGTTATCAATACATACAAGGGAGCTCAGAACCTTAAAGATGGGGTTTCTGATTTGTTTTTGTTCATTGGTGGAGTCTTTTTGGGAGGGGGTAAGGTAAGGGTATGAATGAAAGAAACTCCAAGGAAGGTTTTTCCAGGGAAGGGGTCACACTGATCCCTGTGGTTTAGAGCAAGGCGGAATGGGACAGCAAAGGAGGGAGAGTTGAAACAGCCCGGCAAATACAATTCCCAAGAACCTAGAGACCATGTGGCCCCACAGGGAGTACAAACAGGCACCTTGTGTGGCTTATTTGGACAAAGGAATACCACCCTGGCAAGAAATATAATTTCAAAAAGAAAAAACACGCTACTGATAAAAATGGAGTGATGTGAAACAATAGAAGAAAAATTAAGAAGTGTGTGTCTCACTGGCAGGAGGGAGGAATCAGATTCTTGATTTCAAACAGATTTACGTATTTGTACAAGCCCTGGCAGAATACTTGGCATCTAAGTTAATTTGGTTTGTAAATAAAATAAAACTAATGGATAATAAAAGGCAATAGTTGATGTCAATTCCTAAAAATAACTTTTCAATGAAATATTTGAGTCCAATAGAACAGCACTAATCCTAAGCTTATGGCAATGATCCCAAATTTGTCAGCACTTTAGAGACACCTGGTTGTCTTTTAAAAATTCCCACGCCCGGGCCTTACACTGGACCACTTGAATCAGAATCTCTAGCAGTGGGATCCAGGCATCAGGGGTTTTTAAAACTCCCTGGGTAATTCCAATGTGCAGAAAAGCTTGGGAACCACTAATCTATGACCTCTCTGCTTAAGTATGGTCCATGGACCAGCAGCAATGGTATTGCCTGGAAGGTTGTTAGAAATCACAGTCTCAGGCCCCACCCCAGACCTACTGGGTCAAGAAGCTCATTTTCACAAGAACCCCAATTTACCCACGTGCACACGAAAGCGTGAGACACAGCACTCTACAGCATAGCAAGCTGCTCCATCAACCACTGTGCACAGAGTTCATTTCTGCCTCTGAAATGCAAAAGCAAGTGCAGAGAAGCAAGAATGAAGATCTGAGATCGCTGCTTTCTAAAAAAGTTAAAGCTTGGATAAATAAAGGGGCAAAATTCGAGCCCCGAGGACACTCTGTACAGATTTTTTGGGTACAAAGTTGTTTTGCTACAATAAAAATATACAAATAATAGCTAGTATTTAGGTAAGGGAGAGAGAATGGAAGGAAGCTAGTTCTTCGGTTTGAACACTAGGGTTTAGCAAAGATTCCTAAAAAGATTCTGTTCATAGACCATCTCCCTTTTCCAAAATAAATGATACACAAATCCTTCTCCTTTTTAATTTCTTTTCAGATACTTATGCTATTTACCCCTACATCTTATTCTTTCTGAATTCTCTATTTTAGTGCTGTTTTGCTTATTACTGTACTTTGCAAACTAGTTAACATATGTAGTCAGTGTATTGATAAAGTCTACCTTGAGATTTTTGGGTGGCTTGAAATCGAAGAATGTAGTCAGTTTATTTTGAGAAGCATTAAGTTCCAGAAGATAAGGCATACAACTCACACAAGATAAATCTGGGGGGAAAAAATAAAGAATAAGGTAAGCCAATAAAATAAAAATTAGATAAAGTCGTTAAAAACAGCATATGCTCCAGCAGAAAAATTTTTAATTATGCCAGATGTAAGCACATCTTTATTCCAGATGAGTGATATGAGTAAAAACAGGAGTGTGTGAAACACACAAATACACACACTGCACGCACACAGTGTGGAAAACTCTCCATGAGCCCATAATTTAACCTTCTTCCCCAGGGCGTCCCCACCTCTTCCATCCCCCTCTTTCCAAGACAGCCAAGTAAAAGATGACTGAGGCCACCTCTGTGTCCCAGTTCACCCTCCCCCAAGCTGCTAACAGACAAAAGCTTCAAAAATTGCTAGCCACAGAGGAAAAGACAAGAAACTAAAGCCTTAGATAATCCTCTTGAAAATCAGTCCCTAAATAACTGAATTAGGTCTTTTCAGAAAGATTGAAAATGCCACAATTAGAGAACTTTCTTCGTTATAAATTAAATTTTGTTTTACTTGGACTTAATCCTAAACCTCACTAATTATTTGAAGTGATTTAAATTATTGCTATTATTTTACTTTGACTCTGGATTGGGTCAAATGTATGTCTGATTTTGCATTTTATCCCAAGCAAATATTCTGAACCTCGAATACTAAGTAAAGGACTATACCGCTAATATTCACTCCTAAAGAAACTGCATATAAAGCATTAAAACGGTAAAGAATTGTGTTGCCTTTCTCTGTCACTGTCCAGCAAACGCACTTGGGGGCAGCAGGACGAATTAGGGAAAGGATCAGGAAGAATCACATGACGAGAGCTTACAGCCTGTGACTTGTTTCTCCACCTGAAAATGGTAATAATAATGTCTCCTTCTCTTCTCATTCTAGATCATAGAACCAGCGATTACAGCCCCTCAGAGGATGCCCCTGGTGGGTGAATGGAGCCTCCACACCTGAAGCCAAGCAAAGTGCTTCTACCTTTGACCAGGTGGCAAAGACACATCCAGCCCAGGAGAAGGAAGCAAGGCCGAGCAGCTGGGGCCGTGCCCTGGAGTAGGTGGAACAAGCAATGTGAGGGTCACCTGGCCCCCCATGTCCCCCACAACACTTTTCCTTCTCAAGGGACACTGAAGCCAGAATATCCTGATTTCTACTTCACTTCTCTGGTGTAAACCACATCCTTCTTTAGCCTGTCGTATTTTTTTTTTTAATTTTTATTTATTTATTTTTTTCCCCCAAAGCCCCAGTAGATAGTTGTATGTCATAGTTGCACAGCCTCCTAGTTGCTGTATGTGGGATGCGGCCTCAGCATGGCCAGAGCAGCGGTGCGTTGGTGGGCGCCAGGATCCGAACCCGGGCCGCCAGCAGCGGAGCACGCGCACTTAACCGCTAAGCCACGGGGCCAGCCCTAGCCTGTCGTTCTTATGGAATCAGTCTAGGAGGGATGATACATTGAAATATCAACACTTGGGTGGGAATTAATGAGTGAACCCAGGAAGGCTGCCTGTTAGGGGAATCCTAAGGAGAAACTGTCATGGCTTTACAAGTTTTGCCTATTTGTCCATTCTGAGGTCAGCTCCATGTCTGTCAGGAGTGGTCTCAACTATTAATTTCCACCGACCCCCAGACCCCCTTGGAGATGATCTTTCTGTGGGCAGGTAAGTGCTGTACTATGGAGTTCTGTGTTGAAGCAGAAGTAGCAACTACCACTTAGATAAAGAGATGGCAGGTACATTTCATACTTTGTAGATGGCCAATGCTTTCAAATCACCGACAAAAAAAATCCATGCTCTGGGTTGCTGGCCTTCTAACTCTGGCAGCCCCCTTAATTCCCTATTCAGTGTAGTGACCTCTGTGTCCACCAGGTGGCAGGAGCTCCTCATGTCTCCACTCGTGGTCCTCAAAGTGTGGTCCTGGACCAGCAGCGCCAGCTTCACCGCGGAACTAATTAGAGACGCAAATTCTTAAGTCCCCCCCGAAATCTACCGAATGAGGAACCACGAGGGTGGGGCGCAACCATCCGTGTTTCAACAGCACCCCCCCCCCACCAGCTGATTCTGATGCAAGTTGAAATTCGGTCTACACCAGATCATCAATAAAGCTGTCCTCACAAAAAGAGAAATATACTGTACTTACACACAGTAGGTTCTCAAATGGTTGATGAGTTAATAAAATGGACCATAAAAGATTAAAGACTGATCTGAAGAGGAAAGCTTCACTGCCAACTGTGGACTCCTTGCTCAAGCCGCAAGGGTATGAAGCCACATTTTCCTCTTCACTAGCACTAAGCATTGTTGAAGACACCCACCACACTGCAATTCCTTATCCAGTAAATGAAACCATCCTAGGAGGTGTGGGGTGCAGGGAGAGCTCCTCCCAATAACACTAAAAAAGTCTTCCCAGTGATACGATATGTGGCATTTGCTTTAAAATAACTCTGGGGAATGGGGGCAGAGAGGTACAGATAAAGCAACATGACCCGGGGGCTGATAACTGTTGAACCTGAATATTCACTACAGTAGTCTCTCTACTTGTGTACATGTTTGTAAGTTTCCATTAGAAAGTTTTATAAAACTAGAAAAAAAATTTAAAAATTTCAAAAACAGTAGCATTTTAAGAATTAATATATACTAGAATATTTCTTAGTCATTGAAATGAAAGTGGATTTTAATTATTGCAGTCATGTGAATGGAAAAATTTAAAAATGAGCCAGAGAAGACCATATCGGCAATATTCAATTGTCATAAAAAAAGACAGGCTAAAGAAGTGAGTAGACAGATTATCAGTGAAGAAAGCAGATCAGAAAAAAGGATTTGCTTCCTTCCCTAGAAGTCGAAAGAAAAGAAATTGTACACTTTAACTTCAAATAAGATCAGAAAATTAGAAACACGGATCAAGCTTTGAAGAAACTGTGACTAATTTCACTAAATGTGAGCAAGGTGTCACAACAAATACGTTATATAGAACTACACATGGCAGAGTTAGAGTTAAAAGAATCAACTAGATACAGAGAGACAGCAAGAAGAGGGGAAAAATTAATTTGTGAATCCCTGGTGCTCAAATAGGAAGAACGGAAATAGCTAGCCAGGATTAAAATGTAGATGCAAATGCAAAATAAAGAAAAGAATCCATTAAAGGAAAAACAAAACAGGACTAATTCATCTGCACTGAACAAACTAATAGAGGGAAAGAAAAGAGAATCATAAAATATTCAGGAAGTATTAAAGAAGTAACGATTCATCTCTTAAAAGGAAAAAGCAAAGCAAACATTCCATCTGATACTCTTCAATATCACTGAGTGCCTCTCAACCATAACATAAGATGGCATGTTTGCTGACCTGTGCCTTTTTCTTTATCACTAGTCATTGACGCCTTTTTTACAGGGAAAGCAGAGGATCAATATGTAAATTGATCCACAATAGTACTTATATCAAGTTTTGTAGTATTAAACTATATTACATACTGCAAAGCTTAAATTTTGAAATAATTCAGTGATCCATCAATTTACTAGAATAATAATTACATACCTCCAATTTTATTTACTGAAAGATCCAACTTCTGTAGGTGAACATATCCACAGAGAATGCTAACGTCAATTAAATCACAACCCTGAGAAAATAAAAGATAAAAGACTTTAATGTTGTTTTAACAGGTTAGTACTAGCCTTCTCGCAATATCTGGAAATAATAGTTGACAAAAGAAATCCAGAATTTCTTTCAAAAGTATGGTAGAAGTGAGAGAACAAAATCTGAAGCCTACTACTAATAGGATCTCAAAACAGACTACACACACCATCAAAAAACGCATTCCTCTGAAGAAAATAATAGCTTAGAAAATTAGTGTTGTTAGCAAGAACAAACACAACATGAAAAGGCAGTGTCGTGGAGACCTTTAGAGCAGAGTTTTATGTTTAAAAAAAAAAAAACCACACATAATAGCAATAAAGCCAAAGCCTTTGTCCAGTAGAAGAAAAGGAAAAGCAAATGCCTAGAATTTAAATGAAATGTTAAAGAGAGCTCACACCTAATCAGAAGAACATTAATAACAATACCACCTACATTTTCACAGGGTTCATTTTCAAAGCTCTCACACGATAATCTCATCTGATCAAACAAACCTGAGATCCCTAGGGCAGATTATTCCCAATTTAGAGACGAGGAATAGGAATATGAGATACAAAGAGGTATGTAAATAGCCTAAAATCACATAGCAAATCAGTGATAGAGAAGTAGATCCAAGTCTCCTGAATCCTTGTCTGACACTCTTTCTATGAAATCTTGTGTAGGGGGTCAGAATTTGCCACCCCAAAATGTGTCTCTTTGGCTTGATTATTTTTAAGGACAAAAGACTCTGAAAGAAACTTTGATCTTTCCCCTAACTGCTTGGAAGAATTTAAGATAGAAGGCCTGTCCCAGGACAGGCCATCACCATAGATAACTCTGGGTATGGATAGACTGGGAGGATCCTGGCTAAGCCCATTTTTACCAAAGTTCTCTCTCAAGTCACATTGTCTACAGATGGCCCAGCAAACATTTGTTTACCAAACATTTGCTTTTCCATCTCCATGTGAATTGCCTTCCTCCCCTTTGAAGTCCCAAACCAATACCCCCAACTTCCTCCTTTGTCCTTAGCTGAAAATGGTATCTAAGGTGGTGGCTTCTGCCATTCTGGTGAGTTATTCAGTTTTCCTGGGTCTCTCCCATGTATACATGTTATTAAACTTTATTTGATTTTCTCCTGTTATCCTGTCTCATGTCAATTTAATTCTTAGACCAGCCAGAAGGACCTAGAGGGTAGAGGAATAGTTCTTCCTCCCCTACACTTGCTTCTAGTGAACTTCAAGAGGGGCTGGAGGGGAATTTGTCCCTTGGAACAGACTCATATCACTGGTTTATGTTGTTATGTCAGAATCAGAAAAAGCCAACTAATGAAATGTCACTATAAGCAAGTTCTCAAATACAATAATGACAAGAATGTTTAATGAAGGCCACTAGAACAGAAACAAATAAATATTTACTGAAAATCTACTACACACAAGGCCTTGTGCTTAGCATGATGAGAAATACAATGATGGAACAGAGCTATATAGTGCCCTTAAGAAATATAACTTTGAGAGGAGAAAAGCTGGGTACACACGTAATAAGAGAAAGTAAAAAATAACACGTAACATAAATAAGATATAAGGGGGAAAAAATCACGAAACCAGGCAACCATGAGAAAGTGTATTCAGTAAGACACGTTATTAAGGCAATGTAATTCAACATGTAATATCTCAAAGGTAAGGAGGTCAGTGCCTGCATGTGTCTGCAAAGTAAGTTAAGCTTCAATCCATCCAGCTGAAATCAGATTTAAAGGATTGCTTTTTTCCTATAGATCAATTTAAGGCATAGCTCTATGTATATAAGTAGAATATTGATTGAAAGGGACTTGTGTGGGATGTAGTGGCTGCTGGAATTATCTACCATTCCAACGCCTAACAGTGCAATGCACACAGGGTGCTGCTCCCTGTATGTTATTGCCTGACTGGCTGAGTCATTCATAAAACGTTATAAAGTGAAAATAGTACAAGATTAGAGCCTTAATATACTGTCCCCAAAGGAGACACCACGGAACTAGCATGAGTGAAAAGAGCTTAACATTTCTTGGATAGTTGACTAGTTCAAATCCAAGACAAAATAGCCTTGCTATGAATTATATACACTTTGCCAAATTATAGTGCTATAGCAAAATTTCAGTGTGCTTTTTTTCACCTACGTGTCTGCATTTACCAGTAGATCTCCAAGGAATATTTAATGCTTTACAATATAAGGAAGCAAAAAGAGTTAAATTAGTTTTCTAGGACTAAAGAGAAACAAAAGAAGGAAAAAAGCTAAAATACTCAGAGTACTCTGCTCTTATAGCTTCTTTTATGATAAAATTAGAGCCAAGATTTTGTGCTAGTATCAAAATCTTGAAAATTGATAAATAACAATGTATTTTTTTCTTTAATAATAGGTATCTTTTGGAAAGTAAGCTATAGCTCAAAGCTACTTATTTCTTGACATGCTTAGAGGGGGAAAAGTCAATACCAGAATACTTTGTTCCCTTGGATTCAGATATAAATTTAAGTCCTGGCACTGATCAGAGAGAAAAATTCTTAAAGAGTTTTTGATTGGTTTTACAGCATCAAATTCAACCTTCTGGAAAGAAGGCATTGATTACTATAATATAGACTACTTAAGATGAAAGAAATAGACTGTGAAGGGAATGGAAACAAAGGAATTTGGAAGGCTGATTGCCGGATTGGTCAGGCTCTTTGATGTCTAACATTTACACAAATAACTCTTATTGCCAGTCTCCAGCAAATGCAAGACTCTGAAATTTGGGACCACCACAAAAGCTATGAGTACCAGAGAAAATGGATATGGTCCAACCAGTGTCAAGATATAGCCAGCCAATGGCAATCTTGTCATACTCACTGATAAAGTTAGACTGAGGTAGACTTGCTCAGTCCCAGGGCCTGAGCGACCCAGTTGGTGAAGTGCCTCAGCCACGACCTCCTCTCTCAGGACTCCGTCAAATTCCTCCTGCAAAAAATCCAGAGACGTGGACAAAGAAAGGACTTCTATTGGAAAAGAAACAATCTACCTTGTCATATCCAGCTTTTATTTACTATGTTACATATCCAGGAGCTGAGCCCTCCCAAATTTATCAGCCCCAAAGAAAATTCTGTGTTGAGAACACATACATATTATGAATAATTAAATAAATACCTATCAAATCAATGTTTTTATTACCACTGAATTTTTAGGTAGTCACTTGCATCAGGTATTCAAAGTGGAATGAACACAATAGCAGTAGAAGCATCAGCATTAGTAATTATAGCTATACTGATCGAGTGCTTCTCTGTTCCAGGCACTGTGCTAAGAGCTCTCAATGGATAAACTCATTTAATCCTCTTGACAACCCTGAGGTAGGTACTCTTAGCTCCATTTTGCAGATGAAGAAACTAAGGCTTACAGAGGTTAACTTGCCTGAAACCACATAATTAGTATGTGACAGAGCCAGAATACAAACCCAAATCTGTCTGACTCCAGGGCAATTCTAACCATTACACTTGACTGCTTGTCCACACCCCAAATATCATTACATCGAATTAAGGCAATTACTTCTCTAGATCTGGTATCCTTGCTGGAGAAAACAGGTCCCCAGTTCACTTCCTATTGGCTAATTTTGCTGGATTAATACAATTTGTAAGATTTATTAAAAGGGTAACAATCATTTCCATAAGGAGGTTAGCCCTTGGTCTGTAGACATCCACGGACCAGTGGTGGCCTGATATGCCCTTTCCCCAACATTGACAGACAGAAGAGATAACAGGTGGGTCAGTGCTATGTTTGTGCTGTCTTCAACTCCATAATGACCAACACATTAACAATGACATCAGCACAAGGACACAAAATACAGTAATCACACCAGTCACACCAATATAGCTAACCATGACTAGCATTTGGACTATGATGGCAAAATACCCTTTTCCAGGTCTTCTATATTAATTCACAGACCAACAGTGCTGCTCAGACTGCTAGTACTGAGGACATAAGTATGTAGGCTGGTGCTATTGTACAGAGTTTCTTTCCCCCAAATTTCCCCTACCCGAGGGAAGCAAATTATTGCCCACAAGGAGATAGCACTCAGGGTTTGTGGCTGGGCAGGCCTGGGTAGAACCCAGGATCTGCCATTTTGGATGCATGACTTTGGGGAGGTAAAGTTTTCTCTGAGCCTCATATTCTTCATCTATAAATAGGAAATGTTATTCCTTTCTTTTAACGTTTTGAGGAGAATGAAAAAAAAAAAGTGTATGTAAAGCTCTTAGCACAATGCCTGGAACACAGCAAGTGTTCCCAATAAATGACAGTTGTTACTACTAATTGATGAAGTCAGAAATCCCATATCTTAATGTTTCATTCATCCATACCAACCAACTTGTTCACAAGATGGGGGAAAGATATTTACTTTTATAAATAAAGTTCCAATTTCTTATATAAGACCTGGGAAAGAATAGAGGTGGGGGAGCATTATCTTCCCTCCAAAACTTTCCCTCTAAACCTCTGTAGTTTACCTGACCCATCCCCTCCATTTCCTAGAAATGAGAAGGTATTGCATCTCTTACTTATAGTAGGTGGATGTCTATTTTTCAATATAGCCATTGATATGGACACAGGTCACACTGTCAGCATTTTCCCAGATCCCCACTGCAAGACCTCCCATCACATCTCCTTTGAGGTTCTTGCCATTTGTCAGTATCATGCCTTTCCCTTCTGGTCTTTGGTCACTTTCAGACGTTTACAAGCCCTATCCCTATCTTGGGTGGCTTCAGAATCCCTAAAGATGGCCATTCAATACCTCTTCTACTCCAAGCACATGCACATACACACATTTCTTTACCTTCCCAACTCCAGACACCTTACAAATGGTCTCCGCCCAACTTCAGCCACTCACTCCCTTGGCCATGCCCTGGACCTACTCATCATGCTAAACTGCTCCACCCTAGAAACCTCAGACCCTCGTATTCCACTTTCCGATTCCACAACTGCCTATCCTTCAACCTTTCCAACACCTATTGAACTTGTTCTTTAACAAAACAACAAAATCTCCAGTCTGTTCATCCTTCCCTTTCTCAGAGTCTATCTGTCCCCTCCTAACTATATTTCCTTCTGTACTGGGTATCCCATGGACAATTTCAGTGTCTCTCTGCCCTCAAGTCTCTGATTTCTTGTCCTCTGATTGCAACTACTGCATACATACCCAAACCTGCATCAAGTTCACAATCAACTACCGCGTTAACGCAGGGACTGTGTCATGCTCATCATTCATTTGGGATAAAAATCTTTAGAGCATGCCAAGCACATGCCAGCCACTATGCTACACTCAGTGGATAGAATTATGAATAAGACATGGTGCCTATCCTTAAGGGATTTACAGTTCAATCTGGGAGACAGACAAGTACACAAGCAATTTCAGGAGTTTGATAAATATTACAGTAGAGGTAAGCAGGGTACTTTGACTGCAAGCAGTGCGCCCATTTTACTTTGGTTCTAGTGGCAATAGGAGTTTAGAGGGGGGAAAGAGTGATTAAATTGAGACCCAAAGTTGTGAGTTATTCTGGCAAAGGGGAAGAAAGGGCAGAAAAGAGGGCCAAGAAGGGTCTTGCAGGCAAAAGAGGCAACATGTACAAAATCCCAAAGGCAAAGATGACCATGGCCCATTGGGGGAACTACAAAGAGTTCAAAATAGCTGAACATAAAGTGGGAAGGGGGGAATACAGCACCTAGTGCATGGCAGGCGCTCCAATATGAGTTAAAGGACTTAATGAACCTACTCCTCGCCCTGAGCTGCTGAGTGGGCTGGGAAGGGCCCCACACCCATGCATGCTGGTGCCACTCTAAAGGTAACTCTTAGCTCCACCTTGATGCTATGAGATAGTCTCCCATTGTTCGTCAGCTGCCTTTCAACTCCCCACCTTGGCTAGTCAGGTCTTCATCCCTCCCCTCAAGCTGTCCCGTGCCTCCACTCCTTGGTCCTCGCTCTCAACTGATGCCCTTCCCTTCTACTTCTGAGGCAAAGTAGAAATGATCAGACATTAACTCTCTCAATGTTCTGCGCCAGTCCTAACGCTTCTCACTCAAGTCTCAGAGGGAGCCTCTCCTTCTCCACACTCAGGGCCCCATTCCCTCTGTTTCCTCAGGGACCTTGCTCAGGGACTATCAGTTTTGCCCTCTTTTGCCTGTGATTTCAACCAGTCATTCTCCAACCTGTCACTTCTCCAACTATACAAGTATGTGAGTCTCTTCTGTCCTAAAAAGGCTCTCTCAGTCCTGCATGTTCCTGCAGCTATAGCTATAGTTTCCCTTAAAAACCAAGCTCCTCCAGAGTTGCTTTTTTATCTGTTAGTTCCTCTCCTCACCTTCATTCACTCTTCAACTCACTTCAGTTAGGCTTCTGCCTTTGCCACATCACAAAAACCACACGGGCAAGGTCTGCCATGAACTTCAAATAGGCAAAGCTAATGAGCATTTTTAGGCCCCCTCCCACCCAACCTGCTGGCAGCACAGCCCATTCCCATGTTCTCGAGACTCTTTCTTGCCTTGGTTTCCTTATCATATGGCTCTTGTTTCTTCTTTTTTTTCTCTTACCAGTCCTTTGCAGTTTCCCTCCCTGATTCCTCCTCATCTGCCAGCCACTTAAATACCTGTATCCCCAGGCTTCTTTCCTTGGCCCTCCTCTTCTCCTCTCTTCTCTTCCTGGATGATCTCATGGACTCCAGTGCTGATGATTCCCAGGTCTTCTAGTCTGAGATTCCCTCCCCTGACTTCCAGAGTCCTGTGATTGATATATCTTGTTTCCTATTGTAGTTAATGGCCTTAATATCCTCCCAGACCATACCATAGACCTAACAGTCATCCCGGACTTCTAATAATCAATTAGTAACTGTCCCATCTTAAATATTTGAAATATATCTTCATCTTTAGCTTCCTTTCCACTCCCACCACCTTAATCCAGACTCTTGTCTCTCCCCCATAGGTGTTGCTAGAGGCTTCTCACTGATCTCCTTACTTCCAGTCTTATCATCTCAGCCACCAGAGCAGTTCCTCACTGCTTAGAGACTCAAATCCACAGTCCATACAACAGCACAGCGCCCTTCACAATCTGGCCCCCACCTCAGTTGCTCTCACCTATAACTCACTCATCAGCAGGAAAAGCTGCCATCTGCCTGCCCACACACCACCTGTCCACTCAGACAAGGTTGTACTTCCCTTGAAGTCTTCCATGATCTCTGCCACATGCTGAATAGCTACGATTTACTCACATTCTTATCTCACCTTGAGAGCAGGGGCCATGTATGTCCTTAATCATGTTCTCTTCTTCTTCTATCACTACTGTTGCTATTAAGTATTACACCTATAATTTTTTGAGAGCCTACTCTGTATCAGACACTATATTAAGAACTTTAACATAGAGTTTGTCAATAAATTCAATCTTCATAACTATCCAAAGAGTAGGCATTATTACCCACATTAAGTTCCTGGCAAAAAGTGGTTTCATGCATCAGACACACATCATGGGCCCAGACACTTCTACTGCCCTATGTAGTCAAAGAGTGCTACCTTCATAGCAACCATTCCATGAATGTTTGTTCAATGAAGGCTAAATTAATTAAATCACTTAATGAACTGTAGTTAGCAGATAAAAGCATGTAAATTATTTGTATTGGTAACAGTATAAATAATATATTATGCTAAGTATTTTACATATAGGATCTCATTTAATTCTCACAACTCTCCCATGAGACAGGTATTATTATAATTACCATATTACAGATGAAACAGAGAGAGGTGAAGTAAGTTGCTCAAAACCTCACAACTAACAAAAGGCTTTACAAAAATCTTTGATTCCAAAGGCAGTATTCTGAAAAGCTGGTCTGGACTACCTCCCTTAAGTTCATAAGGGCTTTTGAAGTCTGAGGCTAATTGCATGATAAGGCCCTCAATAATCATTGTGACCATGATAGCATTGTAAATCTTCACCAGGCTAGGATACGGAAAATAAATCACTGAACATCAGAGTCCAAATGTTTCCTTTTAAAACTTTTCAGTCTATTCAGCATATTAAAAGTAATTGAGAAACTGTAAAAAGCTAAAATAGAATGTGAAAACACAAAATAAATATTAATATTTAGAACGTAAATGGAAGAAATAATAAACTTTTTCCACACGCTGCCTACAAGCCAAAAAGAATAACTAGTTCAAGTCAACCGCCTCAACAGTTTGTTAATGGCGTACTGAAGACAGATTAACAACGGTACTAATGAATCCCGCAGCCGAAGAGCACGCGTTAATTAGAATAATAAAGTAAACTGTTGATTCATTTGTGAATTCCTCTGGGGTGGAAGCTGGTGGAAACCACACAAACATCTCAAAGCTCTAAAAACACTGCTACAGTTTTGCAACAGTCACTATTAAGAGTAGCAAAGCAAAACAACAGAAGATGAACAAAAATAAGTAATACTTTTCTGTGGTTCACTTTAAGCAAAACTAATGTAACTAGCCCATGTAGAAGGAGGTAGAAGAAGAGGAAAGACAAAATGGGGGATGAGGGTGGAAAAAATGGGCCAAATATTGAAAGTGAGCAAAAGAACATTATGAAAGAAGGAAACCCAAGTATGGGAAGAGTATAAGTGGTTAATGGCAGAATCAGAGTAACAGAAAACATTGCAAGTTACAGAGGGGAGAATAAGAAGAAATAGGACAAATGAAGAAAGGACTTTGTGAAAGACAGCAGGCATCACAAAGAGAAACATGTTCGGGCTCAAGGAGGAAATATGACTACAAAAGGTGCAAAGATGCAAAGAGGGGAAGCCAGAAGAATGTTACAGAATGGGGATATTGGAAACATTCGATTTCTCTGTATTATATCTACTTCTGAAAAAAATTTGAAGCAATTTATACTATGAAGGAAAAGGGAGAGAAAAACCTAATCTAAAGAAAAACTGTTGAGGGCCGGCCCGGTGGCTTAGTGGTTAAGTGCACGCTCTCCGCTGCTGGCGGCCCAGGTTCAGATCCCCAGCGTGCACCGACGCAAGGCTTCTCCGGCCATGCTGAGGCCGCGTCCCACATACAGCAACTAGAAGGATGTGCAGCTATGACACACAACTATCTACTGGGGCTTTGGGGAAGAAAAAAAGGAGGAGGATTGGCAATAGATGTTAGCTCAGAGCCGGTCTTCCTCAGCAAAAAGAGGACGATTAGCACGGATGTTAGCTCAGGGCTGATCTCCCTCACAAAAAAAAAAAAAAAAAAAAACTATTGAAATTAAGAAAAATATTGATTCTGAGTTTCCTGGCAGCCAAGACAAAGGAAAAACCTAATAGTTTATTGAAAGGAAGCAAATCAATTTATGTTTTTGAAAGAAAGCAAACAATATATTAAAAGCCAAGAGAAGGAGGTGATGTGATGAGAAGTGGAAAGAGACAAGAAGACAGGCAACCGGCTAAGGAAGGAGCAGGAAGACGATAAGTGTACGAAACAAGTGGGATTGGGTGGTGGTTAGAAAAGGTATTGTAGAAAAGGGGTAATTTGTATTAATATGAAAGGCAAAGCCCCAACCTAGGCAATACACATGGAAATGTTGGGAACATTCCCCACATGCTAAAATACTCCCACAGTGAGCTGGCTGTTTGAACACTCTATGGCTCCTTCCTGGGGGGTCTATGTTGCTTGTATAATGCGTCATATGCCCCTGACAGAAGTAATATACTAAACTTTTAAGTCAGTCTTTGAGGAAGAATTTTTTATTTCTTCGACTAGATTATTTCTTCCATTAGATTATTTCAAGTGAGTAATTTTTTTTCCTGGTGGAAGAAGGATGAAGGGACTAGAAGTGGGGGAGTGTGTAGGGGATGCCAAAGACAAACTCTGCCTATTGACAATATATGCACTACTGTGAAGGTATAATTTTGCAAAAGTTACCGTAACTCCCATATAAATAGATAGATACTTTTTCATAACGACGCTGTGTTGACTCTAAAGAAACCAAATGTGCTCATGAAAAATAATGGAGATACTTGGAGATATTTCAGGCAAGGGGTAAGGAAACGGGGTAACAGAAATGGGAAGAAGAGAGGGGGAGCCTCAGAGCGGTCAGGAAGAGGCGCTCCTGGAGGCGAGATCCCGAGGAACGCGGTGAGCCGCGGGCTGCTACGGGGTGCGTCTGGGAGCTGCCGCTGAAAGAGCAGGGCCCGACGGCTGGAGAAGGGAGCGAGGCGGTGAGCGGTGGTGGGGAAGGCACACCTGCAAATTCAGCATTTCTGATTCTGAGGACTCCTCGGACTCCACTTCTCTCTCGCCTTCGCCCTCGCCTTCGTCCTCGTCCTCCTCTCCGTCCGCGTCCGACTCCTGGTAGCGGCGAACGAGCTGCCGAAGCAGGTAGGAGGAGGCTTTGCGGATAGTACCTTTCGGTCTCTGCCCCATGGGGATAAAAGACCAGCAAGACTGACGGTCTTTTTCTGAGCGCAACAGTATCGACTGGGCTTCAGTTCGTGAACCACCTAAGCCTCCCTGGAGAGAGGAAGGCATCAGCCACTGGGGATCTCTCCCGGAGGTCGCCATCTTGTTTACCGGGGTTGCCTAGGAGACTGACGCCGGGGGGGGGGGGGAGGCGCCGCAAGGGATTCTGGGGGCTGTAGTCTCCGCCCCTCCGCGCTCCGTCCCTCCCTTTCTGTCTGTGTAGCTGCAGGCGCGCGCCTTTCCCTTTCGTTTTGTGTACCTCTTCTGTTATTTTTGTTTCTTTAGTCCGTTCAATCGCTGGCTTTGTTTCTTTTTGCTTGTCCTTCTCGTTTTCATCTCTTTTCTCTGGACGCCTTTTCTTTGTCTTCAACTGTTTTCTCCCGACTTCGAGGCCCCTCTTAGAGATTTGTCATCCCACCCTAAGATCACCTGTGAGCCTCCGATCCTGCTTCATTCACAGAGGCTCTTTCTCTGTGAGCCTCCGATCCTGCTTCATTCACAGAGACTTTCTGCAAAGTCTACTTTGGAAGTGTTAGATGTCTCTAATGCTGTCTGTCCGGAAAGTAAGAACACTGAAACATTGCTCCGTGCAGAGCGCAGTCTTAGGAGATGAGGGTGTGCATAAATGAAACGGAAGGCATGGCTCCTGTCCTCATGATTTAATTGCGAATAATAAAGTGAAACTACCAGACGATGACTGAGAGCTGATTTGCAATTAATTTACATTCCCCAACCCCCCACACCCACCCCCAACCCCCGCCATGATAAGCCATGTCCTTTGGGAGAAAAACTGGCAGTGTTTTAACAGTCCAAACAGGGAGAGAAAAAAACGACTGTCAAATTGACACTGTATCTGAAAGCCTCTGAAAAGCTATTAGCATCCCATAAATAATTGTATTAGTCAAGTGACCTGCATTGGTAATTATTTTTGTCTTGTTACATAGGTTCTCTTTGCAGTTTTATAAAATACTCTTGCAAGATTACAAAGCATGATTTTATGGTAGTGTGAATTTATGTGACCCAGATCCCATAGCCTTGAGCGCCACAAAGTAGACATTCTATAGAAAAGCAGAATGAAAATTATAGTAACTATTATTGCCATAGTGATGACAATAGAGATCCATGCAGGGAAGTCACCCTCGTCCTCCTGGCCTTACAGGGCCTTTTCTCCATGCTTCAGTGATAGCAGTTGCAAAGACAAAATGATCCTGTCAGTGGCTGTCAGGGGAGAAGGAGAAAAAGTCCTTATGGACACCATCCATTGACTATTATCTTTCTCAGTGCTTGAGGGACCGTTAAAGCTGACATAAAGCTTTTGGAATTATCTTCCTTCATTATCTTGCTAGTCATAAATGTAAAGGCCACAATGAAAGTATCTCTTTGCTAGGTTCATCTTGCTGCTTGCTTATTTCTTTTTCCAGTGGGTAGAGACTCCTCCAAGGGATTTTTCCTCACCCTCACCCCCATAGGACCTGGCTGTAGCTAACTGACATAGGGAAGAAGAGGGCAGAAAATATAAACATGGAAGCCTAGTGTGTTTTTGTTTTTTTTCAATAACTTAATCAGCATTTCTAGCAAAGCAAGCTCTGCCAACGTCAAACTATTGAGGAAAGTGTCTTAAGGCAGAGTTAGAATCTGTTAAAGAATAATTTTCAAAAAGTTAAAAATGTGATTCTCTTACAAAAATAGAATGAAACACATGTGAAAGATTTTATTCAACTCATTAGTTAATGAGGGAACCACTAAGATGATAACAGGGTATTCATAGTCCATAAAGAAAGCCATTCTGAAATAAGTTCACTAAGATAAAGATAAAACTGGTTAAAGCCTTACAGTAGCTCTTGGGGTTATATATTTCCAAGTGTTTCACCTCTTTTCATCTTCACATCTACCCTCTGTCTATCCCCATTCGACAGATGAGGTAACTGAAGCCCAGAGAGGTTAAATAACTTGCCCAGAGTCAAGTGGTGGAGCTAAAACCCAAACCCAGCACGGGACGCCCAACTCCACCGTCCACTTTAACCTACCGCTTTTACAGGTGGAAAATGTGAGGGAAGTTAAAGCTACAAAAGGTCTCAGAAGAAAAAAACATGTATCTGTTAAATTCTTAAGTATAAGTAAAAGATCGTTTTATGCTATGACCCTTTCATATAGAATCATAGCATTTGGAACTAGAAAGAACTTAAAAGCCCATCTTACCCCAACTCTTCGTTTTACGGAAGAAGAAATTGATGGCCCTCCAGAGACCATGACTGGCCCCAAATCACCTGACTTTTTAGGAGCCGAGCAGGAATTAGAGTCTAGACCTCTTGTTGCTCAACATTTGCTCTCGCTAGTTCACCAAAATGCTCCCCAGGCTGGAATTGTATGACTAGAATCCCTACTTTGGGATTCTGGGCATCAAAATAGAAGGGATTGTCTCCATAAAAGTTATTTTACCAAGTAGAGAAGACAGAATCAGGTAGAAGGAGAGGAGGTGAGGGGAGGGAATATTTTGTCTAAATTCTTCTCATTAGCATAAAACATCAATAATCGCTTCCATTTTATTCATTGCGTACTGTAAACCAGGCCTGTGCTAAGGGTGCTAAGTATACATATCTCAGTTAATTATTCCAACTGCTCTCTGAAATAGGAATTGATATCCCCATTTTACAAAGAAGAATGATGCTCAAAAATGTTAAGCAAGTTGGCCCGGTCACACAATTTGTGTCCAAACCAAAATTCCAACTCAAGTCTTCCTGGATCTGAAGCCCCTGATCTTAACCATTAATACTCTGCTTTCTCCAGAAGTATGAATTAGTTTCTCAGGAAATAATTGTGAGGCACACAGAGCCTGGCCCTGGTGAGATACTGAAAACAGTAGTGTGTGTGTATCTGCTGGGAGCCAGGTAGGAAGACCCCAGGTTTCTGGGGCCAGGGCAGTGGACTAGGATGGGCAAAGTCAGTGGAATATGATAATCCAGTAGAGCAGGGTCTTCTGTGATAGCCCTGCATCCTTACCACCTTGAGTGAGAAGAAGGAGAAAGTGGAAGAGGGTCTCCATGACACTCAAGAGTGCCTCTCTTGAGAGGACATCCAGGATAGGCTGTTGGAAGGGGAGAATCAAAAGAGTAAAGAACTCAAGTTTGCAGGAGGGTGGAACTACCAACTTCGGCTACGTGGTAGCTTTGCCTCAGTAGTATTATTTACCCTTACCCCTAACTTTTCTGTGTGGAACAGAGGTCTCCCCCAACCTGGAGCCAGCACCCTGATGTAAGATCTTACCTCACTGAGAATGGAAAGAAAAGGCAGGATGAACCCTCTCTTTCCTGTATTTGAGAAGAGTATCTTCCCAGGAGCATAGACCTCGGGCAAAGCAAAGAATGTGCACCCCCATCTCCTATGTCATGTACCTACCCCTTCTCCCCAATTTTGTGTAAGGAAAAACAGGTTGAACAGGGCTTCTCAGGCATGTTAAGATGGCAGCACTTTGAACTCATGGAGTTTTTTATGGAACACTTAAATTTTTACAGAATATCGTGAAATGGGGAGAGCAGATAGGCCGTAGAAAGCACCACTGATATAATAACAACAATGAAAACACAACCACAACTAACATTTACAGGTAATTACTATGTGCCAGGCACCCTTATAAGTGCTTTACGTACATTAACCCATTTTACCCCTATAAGGACCCTACAAGGTAGAGGTTAATATTATTATCCCCATATTACAGATGAGGAAAGATAGGCATTGAGAGGTTATATAACCCATTCAACCCACTTTGTCACACAATGGCAAAGCTAGAACTCAAATGGAGAGAGTCTGGTTGCCCAGCCCACTTCCTTAATCACAACACTGCACTTCCATTCAACCACTTTAATAAAACTTTATGGGGGATGTTATGGATTGAATTTTTGTGTCCTCCCAAAATTCATACGCTGAAATCTAATCCCCAATGTGATGGTATGAGGAGGTGGGGCCTCTGGGAGGTGATTAGGTCATGAGGGTGGAGCCCTCAGGAATGGGATTAGAAGAAGCCAGAGAGGGCCAGCCCTGTGGCTTAGTGGTTAAGTGCACCAGCTCTGCTGCTGGCGGCTGGGGTTCAGATCCCGGGCGTGCACCGACGCACCACTTCTCCGGCCATGCTGAGGCCGCATCCCACATGCAGCAACTAGAAGGATGTGCAGCTATGACATACAACTATCTACTCGGGCTTTGGGGGAAAAATCAATCAATCAATAAAAATTATTTAAAAAAAAAAAAGAAAGAAGAAGCCAGAGAGCTAGCTCACTCTTTCTGCCACGTGAGGATACAAGGAGAAGGTGGCAGCCTACAACCTGCAAGACGGTCTTCACCAGAACCTGAAGCTGGCACCCTGACCTTGGACTTCCAGCCTCCAGAACTGTGAGAAGTAAATTTTTGTTGTCTGTATACCACCCTGTCTATGGTACTCTGTTATGGCAGCCCAAACTAAGACAGGGGAGAACCTTAAATGTGAGATAACTCAATGCATTAACATCATATCTTTTTATGTTTTGTTATCCCTTTCTATGAAAAAGGGATGATTCTTCATAAGGAAGGAAGTTTATTATCTGATAACAGCCTGTAGACATTAAGCAAGTAATTATACAAATAATCATTTAATTTCAATTGCCATAAGGGCTAAGGAGGGACAATATGGGAGCCATGAGAATATCACCTGGTCCTTAACCCAGTTTGGTGTGAAAGTGTCCTTCAAAATATCAGACAGACACTTTGAGCCTCATGAGGAACTTCATTTGTTGTTGTTGGTAGTATCATCGAGTCGATTCTGACCCCTAGTGACCCTGTGTACAGCAGAGCTGAACCCTGCCGGGTCTTTTTGTGCCATCCTCTCACTTCCTGTGCTATATCAGACAATGCTCTGCTACTATTCACAGGGTTTTTATTGCCAATTTTTTTGGAAGTGAGTGACCAGGTCCTTCTTCCTAGTCTGTCTCAATCTGGAAGCTCTGCTGAAACCTGTCCACCATGGGTGACCCTGCTGGTATTTGAAAACTAGTGGCATAGCGTTCAGTACCACAGCAACACACAGCCCCTATAGTATGACAACCGACAGACGGTGCTGTGGTTCCCTGACCAGAAAATGAACCCGGGCCATGGTGGTGAGAGCGCCAAATCTTAACCACTAGACCACCAGGGCTGGCTTCATTTGTTATCTTTGTAGAAATCAGCTATATTCAGATTATGATGATACTAATTAATTGGGCTTGTAGGGCCTGATAAAGTCCGGGCATGACTTGACTGAGCCAAATAATATCTGTTCTAAGCAGATATCAAAGGCATTTTGGAGGGCACCCACTAGTAGATACCCTGGATCAGCTTGTGTTGTTGAGATCAAAGATAAAAATTGCAGTCTAGGAAGAGATAACCTTAAAAGCTCATGGACAAAGGCAGAAAAATCAAGCCAATGAAGAATTGTTTGCAAAGGAATTGCAAGCGTCCTCATGAGTAAAATCTGAACAGAGGACAAGATAAGGATTACTGAGAATTTCTAGCTCAGATTACCTTCACAGACAGAAAAGTGGATTTCATCAGGGAAGTCACAGCAATTTAAGAGCAAAATGATTAAAATGATGACCAGAAAGGACTGTATGGAATCTTTTGGAAGAGGATATGAGGACTTGAGGAAGTTACACTAGGACATTCAGAAAATCAAAGACCAGAAGGAATTCAGGAAGAAATCATCACAGGAGGTGGTAGAAAGCAAAGAGAGTTTGCAAGACATGAGATTTAATAACCAAAGCATCCCAATGGCACTGAATAATAAGAGAAGAGTAAACAGAAGACAAGGAAGTGAACTGTGCAAGAAATCCCACCATAACCCAGACACTTCAAAAATCACAATATACTTCATTTAGTTAAGAACAAGTTGGGAATGATGGTGTTTTGTGGAAAAGCAGATCATGCAGGGTCTGACATAAAGCATAGGAAGCACCCAGGTCACCATTATCACCAACTGATTACACGACCTATGTAAGTGGGGTCTGTTTCAGGCACTGGGAATACAAAATTTAAAGTTTTGGTCTCTGTTCAAGAGACTTGCATTGTGATTAAGGCAGCAGGATACAGAGATTTTAAAACTGAATTAAAGGAACACAAGAGAAGTAAGTCCTACTGATTGATCTGGAGTTAGTGTTACAGGCCCTCAGGGAGGGACCGAGTTGAGGCAGATGTAGACCACCATTCCCCTTTACCACTCTTGGCAGATAGGGCTCACCCCATGAGGCAGATAAAGCAGTGCCCCAGGCCAGTCCATGGGAGTTGTCAGTCGACATAAATCTCTGTCCCAAGACAGGGATGCTCAGAAGCTTCATGGATGAGGTAAGGGTTGAGCTAGGCCTTCAGCGAGGAAAGAGACCCACAAGAGGAGGAGGTGAGCAGTCCTGGAATGGGAAGTGACGTAAACAGAGGCAAGGAGGCTGGCCTGGTTGTGTTTCAGGAAGAGTCTCCGGGAAGTAATTCACATAGAAATAAAACCTGCTCATGTGAGCTAAATAAATGGTTGTTTTAAGCCACTAAGATCTGGGACTGTTTGAAAAGTAGCAAAGTTAACTTATCCATATAGTGTCTGGATTGCCTGTAGTCTCACCTAACCAGTTAGTGACAGATTGAAGTTAGAATCCTTATGTTCTGACTCTCATTCAAGTGATTATCAGATTGGTCTTTGATACTGTCAGTATTATATTGCATCATAAACAAATCTTTGCTGGTATATAAGCCAAAAAGAAGCTGCAAATCCTTCCAGCAATGCAGGTATATTAGTCAGGGTTCTCCAGGGAAACAGAATCAGTAGAAGATTTTATATATATATATATATATATATAATCTTAGACTTTTTACTACTCTTATATATATATACTTATATACTTATATATACTTATATATATATATATACTATATATATATATATAAATATATATATATATATAAAGGAATTGGCTCACATGATTATAGAGGCCAGAAGTCCCAAGATCTGAAGTTGGCAAGCTGGAGACCCAGGAGAGGTGATGGTATAAGTTCCAGCCTGAGAGCAGAGGAAGGCAACCAATGTGAGCTCAACAGTCAGATAAGCAGAGTTCCCTCTTCTCGGTCATTGGGTCTTCAATTGATTGGATGAGGCCCACCCACATCAGGGAGGGCAATTTGCTTTACCCAGTCTACCGATTCAAATGTTAATCTCATCTGGATACACCCTCACAAATGCACCCAGAATAATGTTTGACAAAATGTCTGGGAACCCTGTGGCCCAGTCAAGTTGACACACAAAATTAACTATCACAGGGCCAGCGCCGATGGCCTAGTGGTTAAGTTCGGCATGCTCTGCTTCAGTGGCCTGGGTTCGGTTCCCGAGCACGGACCTACACCACTCATCTGTTGGTGGTCATGCTGTGGTGGCAGCTCAACATACAAAAAGGAATATTGGCAGCGGATGTTAGCTTAGGGTGAATCTTCCTCAGCACACACACGCACACACACAAATTAACCCTCACAGAAGGTAACACTTATGGGTGGTTTCTAAGTGAGGGACAGAAAGAAAGTCCTTTGGAATCCGTGAAAGGGAAAGAATAAATCTCACATCTTTCACCATCACTGTACCAGCCGTCCTGTCCAGCCAAGTGGGCCTCGTGGACACTCTGCTTGAACATCATCCTCCATTTCACGCCCCACTGTTTGGGGTGTGCCTTGCCTTCCTTAAGGTCTCTGATAATGCAAACTACTAAGAGTAGTAAAAAGTCTAAGATGCATATAGAAATACTACTAATTATAACAACGAAAAGAGCCACACTTACATGAAAAAGTATAAGTAGACAAGAAGTGGCTTTGGAATTCTTTTCCCTTCAAATGAAACATTATAAATTCAAAGTGGAAAGAGGATGGTAAAGAGAGAAATCACACCTTGAGTCATGTCACAGGGCATTTTTTGAGTCATAGGACACTGGCAATGTACATTTCTGGAGAACAAAAATCAGTAACCACCAGAAGAATAGGGTAGATCCTGACCTTTGGCCTCACTGCCCTTAGCTACCCAGAGGAGCAATTTGTGTTAGAATTACCTATCTGCTTTGTAAAGAGTCTCACAGATACAAATGCTGTGAATATGCATAGTATTTTCATTATAAATAAAGAGAGGCTTAGGGCATTTTTCAAAGTTCATTAATTATTGAGGTCCCCTCAAGCAGCTCTCCCTGTCATGTTTTGATTTTTGTTCCTGACCAAATCAATTTACTCAAGAGTCCATCTTGATCGTGAATTCATTCAGAAAATGATTTATGGACTTTATAAAATTGTTTTGAATAAAAATCATGTTAGAAAAATTTGATTTTAACTATGTAGGTACTGAATTGCTCTTTACTACAGCTTTTTAAAAGATTGTGATAAAATACACATAACATAAAATTTACCATCTTAACTATTTTTAAGTGTACAGTTCAGTGGCATTAAGTATATTCATACCATTATACAACCATCACCACCATCCATCCCCATAATTCTTTTCATTGTGCAAAACTGAAACTTCATACCCATCAAACAATAACTCTCCATTCTCCTTTCCCCCCAGCCCCTGAAAGCCATCATTCTACCTTCTGTCTCTATGAATTTGACTAGCCTAGGTAACTCATAGAAGTGGAATCATACAGTATATAGTCGGCCTTCTATATCCACGGGTCTGCATCTGTGGATTCAACTAACCATGAATCCTATACTGTGTTTATGATCTGCAGTTGGTTGAATCCACAGATGTAGAATCTGCAGATATGGAGCATCCACAGATTTTGGTATCCGAGGGTGGTCCTGGAACCAATCCTCAGAAGATATTGAGGGACGACTGTATGTCTTTTTTGACTGGCTTATTTCACAAAGTATAATGTCTTCAAAGTTTATCCATGTTGTAGCATGTGTCAGAATTTTCTTCCTTTTAAGGCTGAATAATATTCCATTGTATGTATATACCACATTTTGCTTGTCCATTTTTCTGTTGGTAGATACATGGATTGCTTCCACCTTTTGGCTATTGTAAATAATGCTACTATAAACATGGGTGTGCAGAGACCATGAGTATATACCTAGAAGTGGAATTGCTGGATTATACGATAATTCTATTTTTAATTTTTTAAGGAACTGCCATACTGTTTTCCATGGTGGTCACATCATTTGCATTGTTGGTCCCACCAACAATGCACAAGGGTTCCAGTTTCTCCATATCCTCATCAACATTTGTTATTTTCTGCATTTTTTTTTTGATAGTAGCCATCCTAATTGGTGTAAGATTGTATCTCATTGTGGGTTTGGTTTGCATTTCTCTAATTATTAGTGATGTTGGGCACTTTTTCATGTGTTTATTGGCCATTTGTATATCTTCTTTGGAGAAATATCTATTCGAGTCTTTTGTCCACTTTTTAATCAGATTACTTGTTTTTTTGTTGTTGAGTTGAATTCTTTATGTGTACTGGATATTAACCTTTCATCAGATATGTGATTTGCAAATATCCTCTCCCATTCCTTGGGTTGCATTTTCACTCTGTTGATTGTGCCCTTTGATGCACAGAAGTTTTAAATTTTGATTTAGTCCAATTTATCTATTTTTACTTTTGTTTCCTGTGCTATTGGTGTCATATACAAGAAATCACTGCCAAATTCAATGTCATGAAGATTTTCTCCTCTGTTTTCTTCTAAGAGTTTTATAGTTTTAGCTCTTATGTTTAGGTCTTTGATCCATTTTAACTGTTATACATAGTGTAAGGCAAGGGTCTAACTTCATTCTTTTGCATGTGGACATCCAGTTTTCCCAGCATCATTTGTTGAAAAGACACTACTACTTTTTTTTTTTTTTTGATTTTTATTGATATTTTAATGGTTTCTAACATTGTGAAATTTTGGGTTGTACATTTTTGTTTGTCCATCACCCCATATATGACTCCCTTCACCCCTTGTGCCCACCCCTCACCCCCACTTCCCGGGTAACCACAGTCCAGTTTTCTCTGTCCATGTGTTGGTTTATATTCCACATATGAGTGAGATCATACAGTGTTTGTCTTTCTCTTTCTGGCTTATTTCACTTAACATAATACGCTCCAGGCCCATCCATGTTGTTGCAAATGGGACGATTTTGTCTTTTTTTATGGCTGAGTAGTATTCCATTGTATATATATACCACATTTTCTTAATCCAATCGTCAGTCGAGGGACACTTAGGTTGCTTCCACTTCTTGGCTATGGTGAATAATGCTGCAATGAACATAGGGGTGCATAAGCCTCTTTGGATTGTTGATTTCAGGTGCGTTGGATAGATTCCCAGTAGTGGGATGGCTGGATCATAGGGCATCTCTATTTTTAATTCTTTGAGGAATCTCCATACCGTTTTCCATAGAGGCTGCACCAATTTGCATTCCCACCAGCTGTGTATGAGGGTTCCTGTTTCTCCACATCCTCTCCAACATTTGTTGTTTTTTGTCTTGGTGATTATAGCCATTCTAACGGGCGTGAGGTGGTATCTTAGTGTTGTTTTGATTTGCATTTCCCTGATGATTAGTGATGTTGAGCATCTTTTCATGTGCCTATTGGCCATCTGTATATCTTCCTTGGAGAAGAAGACACTACTACTTTTTTATGTTTAAAATTCTCAAAAGAACAAGATTGTCTCTTTATGTAGAGAGCACTAAGACTGAGCAAGATGGGACTAATTATAGGCAGGCATTACCAAGCACCTGACCAGTATTAATTTAATAATCTGTAAGGCATAGGCATTGCTTAGTCTCCATTTCTCCCCTGGCTCATCTATTTCCTTCCAGTCTCTGTATCCCTGGAGGGGCTGACCCCTGCAGAGAATATCGCCTGGCTCCCTTGCCTTCTATCTTTTGATAGATTTTGGCCAATGAGCGGCAGGAGATGGGAGGACAGGTGAGAGAATGGTCAGAGTTTCCCTCACACCCCCTGCATCCCTCTGTGACTACAATTCCTGTCTGGAGGCCCCTTCCACAGCTTCAGCTCTCATCAGGCCCTGGAACATTATTTGCTTCCCTTAATCTTTCAGCTTCCTACTGCGGCTAGGCCCTGGCTGTCTCAACATCCTTTCCTGGTTTCCTTAACCCTGCCCATACCTCTGTAAACAGTCCGTTTATTAAATTCTCTTCAAAATCCTAATTGAGTGGGCCTAATATTTCCTGCTGAGCCCATGACTGATAAGAGTGGTATGTAAACATAAAGACAACCATTTGGAAGGAGCTAATGAAACTAAATAGTCTAGGAGATATTCACCATGGTACTCAAATCCTGTTTGGAGGTTGAAGGTTGAATGAGAGAGGCCCAGGAGTCATCTCTCTAGTTCTTTTTTTGGATGGGAGAGAAGCAGGGAGGAAGAGAAGGGCAATTCTGAAGTTATTTTTTTAAAGGCTAAGATTCCAAAGAGAAAATTTGATGTAAAAGACCAATGCTCCTGCCAAGTACTAATGATAGCTATGACAAGCAGACTAGTAGCAGGATTTTACACTACCAACTTAAAGCAGCCAGAAGAGTTTCTCCAGTCTCCCCAAACCCAGTCAACAAGTTAAGTATTGTTTGTATACCACTCAGCCATAGAAATATGTTTACAATTTGGGCATAAGAAGTAAACCTAGGCCTGGATTACATTAAGCAATAATTTATCATATCAGAAGTTAATAAGAGAGATGGCATCTATCTGGGACTACTCAAGTATTCTATTTCTTTTAATCTTGCTCCTTTAGTCATCTCTGAAAGGGACTGTATCTTCCCTTGGCTCATTTCTCCTCTATGCATTTGAACTTAACTAATGGGCAAACTCAATCCACACCCAGGCCTGACTCGGTTATTGAACTAATCTGATTGTCTCCGGAAGGAAACTCTGCCATCTAGCTGGACTTGAATTAAATTGT
Source organism: Diceros bicornis minor (assembly GCF_020826845.1). Lineage (NCBI taxonomy): Eukaryota > Metazoa > Chordata > Mammalia > Perissodactyla > Rhinocerotidae > Diceros > Diceros bicornis. The sequence continues at coordinate 82,074,738 of NC_080742.1, read as the reverse complement.
CCTGTAAACTACACCCATAATTTTGTACCGTAGAGGTGAATCCTGGGCACACATGTAGTCAGAATTACAGCACTTCCTATACCTGCCAGCTGCCTCCATTGCTGATTCAATCCGTGAGATGATGCTTCTGCCCTTATAAATATTCCCAATTACCTCCCAACAGCAGCTATCAGAATTGGAGGCTTACACCTCAGAAGGGAATCAATGGTACACTACTTGTGGGATATTTGTGAACCCAACCTATTCCAGGGATGACAATCATTACAATTTACAAGGTTACATGGCTAATTCCTAGTCCTTTGCTATCTCAAAAATTACCCTTTATGTTAAAATTTAAAAGAAATAAATGGATATGGATCACAGTTAAAAATATAGATAGAGAGATCTTCTCCATGCCCAATCAGCTCATACTTATTCAAGTGATGACTTAAGGCTGGGAGAGAGGACTTCCAAATTTGATTCATATCTCCTCATCTCACCATTTCTCAAAGAAGCTGCCAAGTCTTCTCAGATAAATCCTAAACAATATTTTATATTTTCATTATGCTTGTTCTTAAAAATGAAAGTAAAAAGACAAAGTATTTTTCACCCTGGCAATAAACCTGCACAGGCAGAGAATTAGATGTCAGAATATTTAGTAGCAGCCACGTTATTTAGCTGATGAATTAATAGGAATTTGTGGAAAAGGAGGTAGGATTTAAGGTTAAAGCTGAATAACAATTAGGTTTTAGTGTCATTAAAATTCCACTTTCAGCTGCTACTAATTTTCTTTTTGACCACAAAAGACATTAGTTTTTCTGAGTAAAGAGGAAAAAGATCTATATTGTTTTATAACAGTACCCACCGAAGAGGCTGCAACCGTAGTAAGAGGTTGTCATTTGAATTGCGTAGACAGGAACAGATAAATAGAAGAGGGGAAGATTGAGAAAGAAAAGAGTGCACTGGGGTGCATGTGAGAATCTTCAAAGCATGAGCAAACACAGATTGGAAACAGTAATACTGTTTCCAGTGGTAGAAAAATACATGAGGGAGAGTGAGAAGAAATAGCTGAGACCAGCTTCTGGACCCGGCCTTGACACAGGGGGGCGGAAAGCACTGGATACCAAGGTGTCCCCTCTCGAGAGAAAGATCAGGTGTTTTGAAAGGGAAGGTTGGGGGTGTCATGCAAGGCCAAAGACAAGTGCACTCAACCAAATGACAGTGCGACTATTGGTTTTAAGCCTTGAGCAAATTTCCGTCTTGAGTTACTGGTTGGTATTTGGAATTTACTTGGGGAGCAGGACTTGAATTTGCAGCATGATTTTACCTTACCACCTTTCTCTCCCCTCCCCAATACAAAGGCTGGTCTACTCTTAGTGTCAGGAGGGCCATCTAACCACTTAATTCCTGATTAGAGATAACAAATCCGGAAACTGAATACGTTTCATTGTTAAGCTGGTCCATTAATGTATTAATTGAAAGTAAAAGAGCATAAGCATTTTAATTACATGGCAAACTGTAGAATCTGAGCTGTAGGCTGTCAAAGCTACAATTGTGAGCTCAACCATTCAAAAACCGAACCATCTAAGGCGAGGACACATCACAGCATGAGTAATGTGTGGAAGTCCAAAATAGCAACTAGCCCACCGTTGCTAAACCTCAAGACTGTTTAGAAAATTGGGCGTTCTTCTTAATGCAAGTCTGGTAAACACACAGCTCCTGGAGAAAAGCAGCACATTGAAGAAAGGTGATTCTATAAATTTTGAACCACTCTACTAGAATAGAGGAACAAGAACTCCCTTTCAAGGAGCAATAGTTAAAACGAGAGCTGCCAAGAGAGGCTGAGATGAGAAAGGAATGACTCAGCAAGAAGATGGCAGCCCCTTAAAAATGAAAGGTGGGTCTGAGCCTCAGCCCTCCCTAGCCTTCCTAATGGCTTCTCTGAGAGTAATTCTGTTAACTTTGCAGTCATCCCTTAAAGACAAAAATGAACATCCCATGACCTCATCACAGCACTTAAAAGGGGTCACATATTAGTTGGCAAATGGCAGTCTCTCTTTGTACTTTACATACTAAACAGAAGCTTCTAGATTCCTGGAATTTCCCTTAGGGAGAGAAGACAAATAAGAAAAGGTGCCTATGCTAACCCATGGTCTAGTAGGAGAAACTGAACTAAGTACAGATGATTCATAAAGATGGGTGGGTTTTGTAATACAATGTGAGAGATGCTACTGATGGAGCCATGGACCAAATGCTAAGGGAAAGCACAGAAGGCCGTGGCTAACCGAGCCCTTGTTGAACCCAGCATTTCTCCCTATCGTAAACTAGTGAACAAGCAGAGAATCAAGTCCTAGAGAGGAGAGAAAGGGCATGGCAGTATTTTCCTTTTTCTTTGGATCCCCTAATTTGCTAGACTGGTTCTAGGTGCCTCCTTTCTTCAGTATTTATGAAAAATACCTCATTCTACCAGTTTTCTCTGTGGACTCTGTGGAACTGTAAATTATTTCCTATGTTCTCCCTGAAAACAAATCTAGGATATCACCTTCCCTAGCAAATGGGTAAACAGCTAGCCCACCTGCTACTGCCACTATTTCTAACACAGATGGAATAAAGGGATTTCACAATAAGGGCACCTGGTATATGCCAGGCACTATTCTGGGTTTTTTATATACTTTCTCTTTCTTAATATTTAGAATAGTAGGAATTATTATCCACATTTTGCAGACCAGAAAAGAGTTTAGGAGGTTAGGTGACTTGCCTAAGAGCACATAAGCCAGTAGGTGGTACAGCAAAAAATGTAAACAAACAGAGGTCTTCTGATCCCAAAGCCCACGCTCTTTCTGCCATACTGTGCATCTCACAGAAAACTGAAATATAATCAAGTACCACTGAAATCTCTTGGAGGAACAAAGCTGAGATTTCATTAGTTTAATAAGTAGAATTAAAAACTGGGTCACAAGATACCTAGGCTGGAGCACACCCAATATTGGCCAACCTAACATCTATTATCCCAACATTCCTCCTTCCTAACAGATCCTCAACCCCCTCAGGAACTCCTCCTTCCAGCAGCCAGGAGTGCTGCTTCCTGCTTCTAGGAGGCTGGCCCCCACCTAGCTGCAGCCTCTGGTGAGGGCCCTGATAGATTTCAGCCAATCAGAGTGTCCTGTTCCTTGCTGATGATTGGTTTAGGATGGTCACATGGAACTTGTCTGGAGGGGATTCTGGGAACAGTTTCCCAGCTCTTTCAAAAAAGATTGAGAGGAGAGATGGTCTCTTCTTGTGTTAATTGGTGATACCCCCCTAGTACGGTTCTTGGAACTGTGTTAGCATAAAATCACCAGCCTTTGAAGTCATCGAGATGGGGGTCAGAGCGAGCCTGGCTTTCCAAAAAAGGACTGCCTTCTGCCCAGGCCAAGGCCCACTCTGGCTCTTTCATTATTTCCCTGGGTGATGGGAACCGCTCTTGGATGTTTCTAATGGTTAAATGGTTACTCAAGCTATTTTGCTTTCTTTTTTTTTTTTCTTTTAGTAGAATCTGGGGCAGTTAATCAATTTACATTCATCTCTCTTTTGTAATTTACAGAGCTTTCTCTGTGAAATGCAGTGCAATTTCACAGAAGCCATAGGAAACTTCTCTCTCTGCGTTCCTTTATAAGATCAAACAGGTATCTGTCAACAAAGGGCAGCGATCCCTCACTGGAGCTCTTTAATGTGATAATGAGATAATGCCCCGTCTCTGATTTCTCCTGGGCTCTTCAAGGGTCTGCAGACTGCATCCCGCTGCACCTCTTCTCCCAATTGCGTGCCCACTCAGCACCCTCCTCCCACTTCTCTCTTTCAAATTCAAATGAATTTCTCAGTATTCTGTGTGTGCTTTTACTCTTAACCCTTTTACTTGACAACTTTATGCTCACAGGGCACCCCAGATTTTTATCCCTAAATGCAATTCAACAAATGCTTATGGGGTGCCTACTATGTACGCAGCACTGTGATAAACACAGTGCAAGATCTAAACCTGAGTCAAGTCCCTGCCCTCAGTTAGCTTGTGCTTAGTAATGGAAATAAGTCAGGGTAAAGTCAGGTAAGCACAAAAGTACAAATCAGCTTCGCATTTTTGACCAGCTGAGGCAGAAAGGGCAGATGGGACTGAGGGCGTGAGCAGACAGGAGGGACCGGGCAGAAGAGGGCCAATCAGCTCTTTGTGCCCCTCATCCAGTTTACAGATCAGCGATAGGACTGGTTGCAGGTGAAAGAAGCTTCCACAGCATCTTTTCCACCTCACCCTTTCCTTGACCTCTCTTCTTACCCAGCCCGTGGACGCTTTGTGTGCACTTCTGCCTTCTCTTCCAATGAGAAGCATTCTTCAACTATGTACTCTTGAAAATGTATTATTATTGCCATTCTCTGAAGCTCCCTTTTCCTCCTATAAGCTGGATATTTCCTGGGATCTTCTAAGGCCGGGTGTGAGGCAGAGCTAGCTCCAGGATGTCAAGTAAAGTCCCATCCCTCAGCCTGTGAGGACAAGAGTTTAATAGGAGAGAAGGGGCTGGGACTTCCCACCATAGTGGGCAGCTGGCTTAGCCTTCTTCTCTGGATAATGTTCCCTGCCCGGCATTACTGCTGTGCTGAGCAGGACCTGCTTAGTGCTGTGTGGGGTGAGATAAGGGGAGGTGGATGGGGTGAGTCCACTGACCCAAGTGCCTTGATCAGAACGTGAGACAGGCTTGGAATATCACATGGCCTGCATCCATGTGATTTGTTCACTGCCAAAGATAAGGAAATCCACCAAGTACTACTGTCTTGTAGGGTTGGCTTCTGTCTTTACGTTACTCAGAGCTGAAAGGAGTATTAATACTGAAAATTAGGACCTCTTACTGGTAACACTTGTCAAAATTGACTTTAGTGGAACCACTTTAACATGGAGTTGGAGCTGCCTTTCCAGAGAAACTGGCTTGCTATCTTGAACCCTGGACTGGGCCAAACCTTTGGACTAGGCCAAAATGGCAATTGTTTTACAAAAAATTGTTTGAGAAGTCAGCAGGAGAACGTATGTCCTGATCACAAAGACTGAGGATTGTGGACTTTCTGAAGACAGAATCAATAGCCAATCAATGTTTAACCAAGACTACCTCTCTGTTTCCAATTCTAGCTAAAATTCTTTGTAATACAACCTCCTCCCTTCTTTGCCTTTAAAAGTCCAACTTTTACTCCCTAGTGGATTATTTGGGTTTCTGCTTGAATCTGTGCTCCCTGAATTACAATTCTTGAGACCCCAAATAAAATTTTGCTTCTCTTGCAGTTTATGCCTCTTATTTGTTGACACACTTAACTAGCTGTTACTGGTAACATGTAACACGTAAGAGGCAAGGTATTTAGCCTCTTTTATCTTCAGTTTTCTCTTCTGAAAAATGGGGGGTAATAAACGTGTTGCCCAGGCTTGATGAGAACTAAATGAAACAATGTAAATGCAGCATCTAGCACAGGATGCAACACATAGGAAGCACTTCATAAATTTCAGTTCTCACCGCCCCCCAAGTCCCTTTCCATAAACATTTACTTGAGATTCTTGAGATTCATAGCACAAAATAATTTGTAAACTGGGTCTTGCAGCCAACCTTTACACAGGAGGAAATACCATATAATTTCGAAGAGATTTCTAGCAAATTAATTGGTAAATATTTTTGAAGTAAAGAAAGATCATCCGTTTTGAAAATGAAGTAGAAACCCATAACTAGAGAACAGATGTGGATGAATAGCTTAGCAAGGATGAAGTCCTCACTCAGAAGAGGTCTGATACCGGCTGAAGACAAGGTTGACATAAGGGAAGCCATATTGTAGAAAAGAAAAACCCTATTGTAACTTTGAATGACCTCTGACAAACTAACCCAGCTGGATCTGCACCCTCCACGAGATCTAACTGCTCTGTAGATTTTATGACCCCTGCTTATGCATGTACCTCCTAGCTGCGATAAAATGATAACTTTGGTTTTCTTGAGTTCCTTAGGAATGTGATGACCCCTGAACAGAGAATCTATGCTGATAGCCATCATCAGTGAAAACTGAAAGATCTGGTGTGGCACTCCCGTCTATAACACCAGAAGGTCAACATTCCTAACCCCCTCCCCAATAACCCAACGGCCTATATAACTGCTGTAAGATTTTGTGCCCCCTTAAGATGGTTCTTTTGTACATGAGTCGGCCATCTTCCCCCTTGCTAGCAAGCTGTAATAAAAAAGTCCTTTTTCTCCTACCACCTTGCCTCTTGACTATGTCTTGCGGCGAGCAGAAGGCCCCACGTTGGGCGGTAACAGGTCCAATAATGTGGCCGCCTGCGGCTCTCGAGCACTTGAAATGTGGCGACTATGAATTGAGATGTGCTGTCAGTGTAAATACACACTGGATTTTGAAGACTTCATACCAAAAAAAAAAAACATAAAATCTATCAAAATATTTTAAATATTGATTTTATGTTGAAATGGTTATATTTTGGATATATTTGGTTACATAAAATATTTTACTAAAATATTATTAAATTTTATTAAAATTAATTTCACCTGTTTCTTTTTACCTTTTTAGTGTGGCTAATAGAGATTTTTTAATTACTTGTTCACATTATATTTTTATCAGACAGTGATGAGGTAGTGAGTAGTTTTGGTGCCAAGCCACCATGTGAGATCTTATTCACTTTTATTTGGCTTAAGTTTTGGTGATGAGATCTTAGGAGATATTATTCACTTTTACCTGGCTTAATAAATACTTAAGCACAGAAGGAGTTAAGTATGGTTGGGCATGATGAGTTAAGTATATTCTTCTGCTACCCTTCACTGTTGAACTTAACCAAAGCTTTTCTTACTCTCTTTAAAGAAAGTACTTTCTCTCATTCTGGTGCTAAAAGCATCCAAGGTCTTCTTCCCAGATGCTGTTTCTTTTGTCTATTTCTCCCGATGCATCAATTAAGAATACTTTGATGGGGCCGGCCGTGGCTTAGCGGTTGAGTGCGCGCACTCCACTGCTGGCGGCCCGGGTTCGGATCCCGGGCGCGCACAGATGCACCGCTTCTCCCGCCTCGGCCGCGTCCCGCATACAGCAACTAGAAGGATGTGCAGCTATGACATACAACTATCTACTGGGGCTTTGGGGGGAAAAAATAAATAAATAAAAATCTTTAAAAAAAAAAAAAAGAATACTTTGATGACTGGGGCTTCCTCTGTCAGAGAGCTCAGTGCTCACCAACTAATTAACTCTCCAAAGAAAGCAGAGCTGCTATCATTTTGGCTTTGCTTTCTTACTCCCTCGATGTCTCCACTTCCATTTCCTGCTACGGCCAGGAGAGCAAAGTGGGGAGATCACCCTCGGGGGCTGCAGGGCCTCAGGCTTAAGGGCAGGCTTTTGTTTTTCCAGTTGGGAGGCTTTCCTTGACAAACAGCACATTCATTTCATTCCTTCATCCTTCCAGTGAGAGGGACGACTTTGCTAAAAGCAAGGGTCAAGCAGTTTTGCCACTGACCAAGCCTTTTCTTTGTTAATAGTACTTAGAAAAAAAAAACAACCCACATTTGAATAGATTAGAACAACCTTTAAATGGATTAACAGAGTCGATTTTTTCCCCTATTTCATTTCATTTCCTGTATAGTAAAACTATTATTTTTTAGCTGGCTTCAAAATTTCAATTCTTGTGTCAAGATGAATGATGTCATATTTTCTTTCAAGTTCATAGTTTCTTCCAAGTTCCACTGCCTGCTGGACTTCTCTACTTGGGGGCCCCACAGAGCCCCCAAATCAATATGTGTAAAGGAACTCAACTCCCCTCAATGGTCCTCCCTTCCTCACTAAATCTGTTCCTGGCACTACTGTCTTCCCAGTCACCAGGCTCAAAATGTTGGCAGCATGTAGTTCAATTCCTCTCTCTCCCTTCCTCTTCAGTGACAAACATCTGCCAGGTCAACAGATAATTTCATCTCTTGTCTTCACCCCCTCTTCTCTGTTCGGCTGCCATTTTCCTATTTCAGTCCTTCTTTGCTTCTTTTTCAGAAGATTGCAGCAGCTTCTTACCTAGGCTGCTTCTTGTCTCTCATTTCTCTAAGTAAATGTGTCCACGTTCATCTTCCTGCAGCGACTCTGATCAAGTCACTTCCCAGCACACAACCTGGTGCCCCATGAGCTTCAGACTAAAGTCAGACACCTCAGATCACTTCCTGCCAAGGTGGATATGAATAAATATAAACACAAGACAACCAACTGAGAAGCAAACTCCCCCAGATAAAAAAATTTCCTGGCATTCAAAGCTCTCTCTTGCCTGTCCCCAGTAGTCCTTCTCACAGCTCCTTGTAAGACTTTTGGTTCCAATAGAACTGAACTATTGAATGCTCCCGATATGCAAACCCAGTTCTTAACTTGCTAAACTCATGCTCTCCTCTTCATCTGAGGTTTTCTTTTCCTGTGTCTAGAAAGATAGTCCTTACAAATCTGTATTAGTTTGCTAGGGCTGCTGTACAAAGTACCACAAACTGAGTGGCTTAGAACAACGTAAATTTATTCTCTCACAGTTCTGGAGGCCAGTCCAAAATCAAGGTGTCAGCAGGACCATGTTCCCTCTGCAGGCTCCGGGGAAGGAGCTCTTCCGGGCCTCTCTCCTAGCTTCTAGTAGTTGCTTGGCTTGTGACAGCGTAATTCCAATCTTCATATGACATCTCCGTGTGTGTGTGTGTGTGTGTGTGTGTATGTGTGTGTGTGTGTGAAATTTCCTTTTTTTACAAGGACACCACTCACATTGGATTAGGGGCTCACTTTACTACAGTTAATATGATCTCATATTAACTAATTACATCTACAATGACCTGATTTCCAAATAGAGTCACATTCTGCAGCACTGGGGGTGAGGACTTCAACATATGAGTTTTGAGGGGACACAATTCAACCCATAACATCATCCTCATAGCCAAGCTCAAATGTTTCCTCCTTCTGGAAACATCCCAGACCCATTCTCCCTCTCCCTACTCCAAGCTTGACATAATCTTTATCCCTCCTTGGCCACTTTCTGTGCTTTATGACACAAGCACTGGCTTTGCATCTGGTTCAGGCATTCAAGTTGGCTCCAAGCTGCTTTTTGAAGGGAATGTTAACCCTGTCTGCAGGATCCTTACCTCCCACACCCATCTCTCATCACAGAAGATGGAGGAGGACAAGCATAAATGCTGCAAAGAGGGCTCTCCTTGGCCCTGGGAACCTGCTGCATGTGATGAGGAGGTGTCCCAGTGGCGATTCCCTGCCATGACAGTTGTCCCCAGAACCAGGGCTGGAGTTCTGAAGACACCTCTGAGGACTCACTCCTTCACCAACTGCTAGAGGCTGCACTTCCAATTGCTACCGCTGAAGAACTGAGGATGCTCTGAGCCATCCCCACTCCTGCCAGCAGCTCTCCCATCCAGCAGTTAATCTACTGTTTAAGATGCAGATCTTGATTTCTCTTCACAGCCTGCTCAGCCGCATTTTGCAGTTTTGATTAGGAGACAGCGCCCTGTGTGCAAGAATTAGGTCGGGTCACACCATTTAATAAAGCTATCATGACTGATGTGAGCACTACACACAAAAGGGAACAGGAGTCACACAGCTGTACTCTTTGTGGCATGAAATCATGCAGCTTCCACTTGGGCAGGGACCTTTTTGATGTCATAGGGTGAAGGATTAAGTCATAATTATGTAGATCTAAATTACCTTCCAGCAAACCCACTGGCGGTTCTTCATTAACATTGCAGCAGGCTTTAATTCCAGCCTAAGACTGATCACCCTTCAGCTGCCCGAAATCCAGCCTGCAGAATATGTTTGGAATTAAGCAGGGACTTTGGTTGAAAAGAACATCAGGTGCCATTTCTCTACTTTTGTCTCAGACTTGAGTTTGATTAAGAAGTGTGCATCCTCCTTTCATGATGGTGTGTGGGATGCGTGTTTGACTTTACTGCTCAAAGCTCACAGCACTGGAATCTGAGAACCCATAGTTATTAGGGATGTTGGATATCACCGATCATCTCAGTTTTCATCAGAAGGCAGTAAAACTCCAGGTCAGATTTCTTTCATAAATTTTATGACTAAGGTGGCCAACTGATATGACCATAAACATTTTCTAGGCCCAAATCATACTCAGAATCAAAGCTATAATATCTTAGTGTCTTTTCCATGTGCATTGAAATAACCAGGAGGAGAGGCTTAGAGAAAGAAGGGATCCACTATGAACTTGGATGTTTCCATCCCATATCAGGCTGTGGAGGCTGATCCTTGGTCAATATGCAGGATCCTTAGGATTGGTTAGTTGACTCTTGGTTTGGGTCACCCAGAAGCTTGTCTCAGCAAGAATTGCCTATGTCTAAGATGCCAAAACATCTCCATCTTCTAGGGTAACGTAGGAGACTGCCTCCCAGTGTTAGGCAAGATAAAACAGCCTTGTTTTAGGAGACTGTAGGACAGTCCCTGTAGGTAATAGACAGTGGGATCTGCTTTTCTCCATTGAGGAGGGAGCTAGGCTTTCTCATACTCATCTTCTGGGACTGGTTATCTCTCACAGGGAATATTCTTCCCTTATATCAGGTAATATTTAGCCCCTGACTAAAGTATAGAGGAGATAACAGAGTTGAGAGGGACAGTCTGGTCCAGTAGATCTCCAACCAGAATTAGCTAGTGGACTTAAAAAAAGGAAGATATTGCGAGATATCACTGTATGCCTACTAAGTCAACATCTCCAGTGCTTGGGTGTAGAATTTTCTTCTTCTTTAAGCTTCCATGAGGCTTAATTTTAATTGTAGCAACTCTCCTAATTCTTCTATTTCTGGTCTCTGTTATTTTTATCTTAGCTTGTTTATGGATATGTGTCATAATTCCAGTCTACTTCAAATTCTTTCTGGAAAATACATGGTAGTGGTAGTGGTGGGTGTCAAATTATAAGTAATTTGAAAACAGAAGTCATGCACAAAAATCCTCTACCCACTAGATAAGGAAACCACATTCATCACCTGTGATAAATGACCATTTATCTTTGCTTGAAATCTTTAAGTGACAAGCAGTTACCACTTTAAAATGTGGCCTATTCCACTCTGGACTGCTTTCACTACATAAAGTTCTTCCTTGTACTGAAACAAAATTAGCTTCCTGGTAACATTCCTTTATTGATCTTAATTCTCTCCTTTGATTATTTTAGAGGATTTTTTCCTCCCAGCATTTTTAGTGTGGAATGAAATGAGAGAAATCTCAACTAAATTGGAGTCAGGTAGGCCTGTAGGGGGAGCTGTCACTACTCCAAACAGGAAGAGACCTATGCTTGCATCTCGGATAGGAAGTACAACTACCTTACTGCTGAAGGAAGATTTCTCTCCCCATCCATCGGGCAACAGCCCAGCCAATGAGAAGCTATTGCCACCCTGAACTGTTACTTTCCTCCAGTGGACTTTCATCTAGAACAGCCCCTCCCTACTCCCCTTTTTCTCTATAAAAGCAAGCTCCGTCCTGTATTCTCCGGATTTGCCTATGGTTCACCATAGCATGCACATCCCAAATTACAATTCTTTTGGCTATTCCTGACTAAACTTGTTTTGAGGGTAAAATAACAGTCAAATTTGTCGTTTAAGTTGACACTAGTCACTATTGCTGAATAACAAATTATCTCTACACTTAGCTGCTTAAACGACAGACACAGTTTGTGTGAGATACACAGCTTCTGAGGGTCAGGAATCCAAGAGCAAATTACCTGGATGGCTCTAGCTCAGGGTCTCCCATGAGGTTATTATTAAGATATCAGTTGGTGGGGCTACAGTCATCTGAAGGCTTGACTGGAGCTGGAGATTTGCTCCCAAGATGACCCACTGGTTGTTGGCAGGGGGACTCAGTTCCTTGCCGTGTGGCTCTCTCCATAGAGAGAGTGTCCTCATGACATGGCAGCTGGCTTCCCCCAGAGCAAGTAATCCAAGAGAGCAAGGAGAAGTCTCAATGTTTTTAGGACTTAATGTGGTCACATACCATCACTTCTGCCATATTCTATTCAGTAGAATTGAGTCTCTAACTGCAGCCCAACTCAAGGGAAGAGGAATTAAGCTCGGCCTCTTCAAAAAAATTTTCTGTCTCTTTATTGATAGTCTCCATTTGGTGAGACGTTATTCTTATGCTTCCCTTTAATTCTCTATACATGGTTTCCTTTAGTTCTTTGAACATATTTAAATAGCAGATTAAAAGTCTTTATATAGTAAGACCAATATTTGGGCTTCCTCAGGGACAATTTCTATTGACTGCTTCACGTCCTGTGTGTGGACCATACTTTCCTGTTTGTTTGTGTGTCTCTTTTTTTTTTGTTGACAACTGGACTTTAAAAAAAATTTTTTTATTGACATTTGTCACATATCATAATATTCACACTTTTAAAGTAAACAATGCAATAGATTTTAGTATATTCACAAGGTTATGCAACCATCACCACTATCTAATTCCAGAACATTTCATAACCCCAGAAAGAAACTCCATACCCATTCATTGAAAACTGGACATTTAAAATAATATAATGTGGCACCCTGGAAATCAGATACCCTCCTTCACCAGAGTTTGTCGTTGTTGCTGTTTTGTTGTTATTGTTTGTTTGTTTAGTAACTTTCCTGGCCTAATTCTGTAAAATATGTATTCCCTGTCGTGTGTGATGACTGAAGTCTCTGCTCAGTTAACTTAACGATCAGCTAATGACTGAACAGAGATTTCCATAAATGCTTTGAACCAGTTAGTCTCTAGCCTTTCTCAAGGGGTACTGTGTTCCTGTGTGCATTCTGGGGCACATTTTCAGTGATCCTGAAGTTTACAACTTCCTGCTTGTATAGGTGCTCAAGGTCAGCCAGACATGAGAAGTTAGGTCCCTCTTAAGTCTTTCCTGAGTGTACACACAGTCTCGCACGGGTGTGGCCTTCCAGATCTCTAGGAGTATGTTAGAGCTTTTCAAAGCCCCCTATGAACATCTCATTCCCAAGATCTTCCTTTTAAGTTTTTGGCCAGGCTCTTGTTTGCCCCAGTGGTATGGCAGCCTCAGGTAGCTACAATGCTAAACAATTGCTATTTATTGTTTTTGACAAATGCCCTAGGGATTAGGTCCCCTCCTCCCTCCCTGCCCCTAATAAGCTCTGAATCAGGTCAAATAATGACAATGTCCTATGAATGAGGCTTTTCATGGAGCTGCAGGACAGGTAAAAAGTGACAATTCTACAAGAGTGGGGCTTTTTGAGGGGCTCCAAACCCAGTCTACCCCTCCAGTGGCTGTAAGGCTACTCGTTCTCATAGCTATCAAGATTTTGAAGCTGCTGGTTTTCAAGGCTACTGCAGATCTGGGGTGAGGGATCTGGGGTGAGGGATACTGGAATATCCTTACTGTGCAAGTTAAAATGCCACAGAGTTTGCTATTCTTACCAAGATCCAGCAGTTTTTCTTGCATAAGTGATCCTTGGGTTGTTGCAAGCCTCCGGTTAATTTCCAGAGTTTGGAAAAGTTGATTTTGACAATTTTTGCAAGTATTCTTGTTGCTTTTATGGAAGAGTGGATTTTCAGAAGTTCTTACTCCACCATTCTGGAAGTCTCCAAGGTCCACCTCTTGAAGCGAGGAGAACCAAAGAATTTGTGGACATATTTTAAAACCACCACACAGCATCTGAACTCAGAACTGAAACCCAAAGTCTCACCTGCCAACCCAGCCCAGAGCTGCCATTAGCAGTTACGAGACTTAACAGTGGAATTAAAGAGATGGGGAGGCCTGTCCTTTCAGTGGATACTTTCTTTACAACTGAACTAGATGCGTTTTCTGTGGAGCTGGTCCTCTCTTTGACTGTTTGGAAAGCCTGTGCCCTCTGTAACCACCTGCAAGCCTTGCAAAGTAGGGAGGCATCTACATTCAAGGAAGCCTGCTGGAGGCCCTCCTGATATAAAGATAACCCAAGGGCAGCCCAGGTGGCAACCTGTGATAAGAAGATTTGCCAGTCTCTTGGGACCTTCTCTGATCAGCTTTCCCAGTGAGTCTGGTAGCTCTTCTCCTTGCCTGGATGGTGCCCTACCAGTTGGCAGCCATATTCTCACTTTTGGCCAGCCCCTTTCACAGAAAGGAGCCAGTGCCCTTCTGTGATAGTATGCCTTAGACATGAGCAAGGGACCAGAGTTAGACCCTGACTTTTCTGCATAGACCCTCTTAGGGTGCCAGGACTAAGGGGCTTGCCCTGTGCATCACTGGGTGGGGCTCCTAGGTGCATGCTTGGTGAGCAAGCTGGCCACACTGAAGTAGAGTCCTCTTGGTGGATAGCATATCTTGTGCTTATGACAAGCAAATAAATATCTAGAAGGGAAATTATTGAGTTATGGATATTTAAATTTCTAAGTTTTTTGATACATACTGCCAAATTGTATTCCAGAAAGGTCCTACCAATTTCTAGAGACTTCTACAGTCTATGAGAATGCCTGCTCTCTACCCCCTTAGTAACACTGGCTATTATCAACTGTGGTAGTAATTGTGATCTTATGAGTAATGTCATCCATTTGCATGACTTCAGTTTGCTCATCTTGGTATCCATTATGCCTGGCATAGTGTCTGGAACAAAGTAGGTGCACAATAAAAGTTTTTTGAATGAATTAAGATTCAAAAGGCTGCAGAATCTATTCCTCCAACCAAAAGCCCTCTCCTGTCTGTCTACATCTTTTTCTAGATGTCCCACAGATGCCTCACATTTATCATCCACTCACTCCTTCACCTCCAACCCTGCCTCTCCCCTCCCACGTGGTGTTCCCTATCTTACTGACTGGCACATCGCAGGCTCAGTTAACCTAGCTAGAAACCTGGGAACCTTCCTTTGCCCCTTTACCACTTCCTCTTCCTCACCCCCTCCTGTTTAACCAATGATCACGTCCTGCCAATTCCACTTATTCTTCACCTATTCCTTCATTCTAAAACTAGTTCTTGACCATCTACCATGTGCCAGGGATTGTTCTAGGTATTGGAGGTACATGGAACAAAAGATACAAAAATCCCTGCCCTCATAGAATGTATATTTTAGCATATTTAGTATATTTAGGGTAATACAAAAAGTAAACAAATTGACAAATTATTTAGGATGTCAGAGGGTGATAAATGCTATGGAGAAAAATTCAGCAGAGAGAGGTGAAAGGATGGGGGAGGGGCTGCTGTTTTAAATGGGTCAAGGAAGGATTCACTTAGGAGGTGAAATTCAAGCAGAGAGCTGAAGGAAGTGAGGGAGCCATCAGGCTTTTAAATGTCTCCTGAATCTATCCACTCCTTCCCATCTGCACTGCCATCGTCCTAATTCAACCCCCACCATCCTTCTCCTGGATTATTACTAGTCTCCCTGCCTTCCAATTCATTATCAATCTTCCCCCCGGGGTGGTATTTCTCAAGTCAAAACCTGATCCCAGTCTCTTTCTTAAAATCCCTTAGTAGTTACCCCAAACTCCTCAAGGTAAAAACTAAAAATTCATTAATATCTCCTCTGAGCCCCCAAGACCTTCTCCAATCTTATGTCCTCCTAGTCCCCCCAGAGCGATAGCTAGTTTTAGTTCCTTCAATAAGCATGGCACTGAACTTTTAAAAACCTTCTTAAGCTCCTCTCTTCTCATTCCATAAGAAAAATAACAAGGTTTTTTGTTGTTGTTGTTGTTGATTCTTTTTTATTCAGATTTGAGATGCATTTTAGAGAACCTGGCTCCCTTTAGAAGAGTCATTCATTCAGAAAAGGTAGGTTTTGGGACAGGATGAAACTTTCTAATCAGTAAGGTAAGAGCTAATCATGCAAATGAAGGACATTTGTAGCTTAACTAAGTCAGGGGCTGCAGCTATCCATTATTAATAAGCTATGGGCTAGTGGCATGGTCCTGGATATGAATTAATTTAGAGTCCATCTAGCTTATGCTTGTGCTAGATGGGCTCTAAATCTTGGCGTGATAAGGGTACAAAGCTCTGCACCCTTGGAAGGGATCCAGTTTGCACCAGCAGTAGGGGTAAGGTTTGGGAGTGGGGAGCTCTATGTACTAGTTCATGGGGTCTCTGGGTCAGGCTTCCTGATTGTGGGTGACTGGAGTGGAGCACTCAGTGGGTCAGAGAAGCACTATGTCACTGGGGCCGAGCCCTGCTTGTTTCTGGTGGCCTACTTGGTGACCTTGTGCTGTGAGGCAGCTGGGACTCTACCCTGGGTCCTGCCTTGCAAATTTGAGTTGTAGGTCCCGAGGTCTGGTGGACCACTGAGTTCAAAGCTGTGTCCACAACTAGGAAAATAACAGTGAGTAGATGTCCTATTGTGGGAGATCAGAGGAACTGATGCTGCATCTGAAGGGCAGGATATTAATGAGGGGGCAGAGCAGGTAGCTCCTCGAGAAATGCTGCCTTCAAAGACCAGACCCAGCGCATCCTTCCAGAATCTGCTCTCCAGGGGTGGCTGTGGCAAACTTTTCAAGATTTGCCATCTAAATCTGAACCGTATCAGGGTTGATTAATTAGCATGAGAGGGGTTAGAATTGAGTGGTGAAACGTGTTCAAGATACGTGCTGGGCTGGCAAGACTTTATGGACTTTACCACCTTTTCGTGAATGAATTTAAAAAGAGGTAAACCCAGTACTTGACAGATATGGAACAGCACTCTGGGTGCCCGATGCCCCATAATTAATGGAGAACTCTGTCTCCAGATCTGACTAGCAGGTGAGTCTGATCCTGCTGAGCAAACATTGTTGTGTTTGCCTTGGACTGAACGTTCCAATAAAGGTGGTGGTCAGAGAGTGGGGACAGAGAGTGAGGACTTCACTGAACTTACGAAACATGTTGAAAGATGACTTCTGTGCTCACTCACTAATGAATGCTGTCTGCAGCATCCTGCTTACTCTGTGGCACACTACCTGGTAGCAAAGTGGTGGGGAGGAGGCATATTGCTCCTACTGACTTCTCAGGGTTGACAGTTCCTATTGTTTACCAAAGGAACCTGACAAATAGGAACACCAAATTGGCTTAGATCAGTGCTATGGCCTGAATGCTTCTGTTTGCCCAAAATTTATATGCTAAAATCCTAATCCCCAATGTGATGGTATTAGGAGGTGGGGCCTTTGAGAGGGGCTTAGGTCATGAGGGTAGAGCCCTCATGAATGGGATAAGTGCCCTTATCAAAGAGACCCCACAGAGCTCCCTAGCTCCTTCCCCAATGTGAGGACACAGTGAGAAGGCGCCATCTATGAACCAGAAAGTGGGGCCTGACCAGACACCGAATCTGCTAGTGCCTTGATCTTGGAATTCCCAGCCTCCAGAACTGTGAGAAATAAATTTCTGTTGCTTATAAGCCACCCAGTCTTTGGTATTTTGTTATAGCAGCCTGAAGGGATTAAGACAATCAGTCCTCAATGGATTGCTTGGATACTCTTACTTCTTTCTGATCTCTGAGTAGGGTCTGGGACAGTGTGTAACCGTCCCAGGGCTGTGCTGGGGCAGGACCTGTACCATAACTAACTGTATCTAGCAAACATGGAAATGAAAATCCAAGAAAATGATAACAGTTAATAAAACTGCAAAACTGAAGAATTTCTATAACCCCTGAGCAAATACTTTAATGTTTGCTGTATCGTAGATGAGTGAATTGCAGCTCTTTAAGTACCAAAGGCCTGGTACTTGATTAGTCTCTTCAAACTGGCTGAGTTAACAGCACGTCAGTGTTGTGTTTCCTCATTTTAAAATTGCAACTTCAGATCTCCTTCAAAACCATTAACATTTACTTCCACTGGGACATCAGAGAAATACAAGGAACTCTGAACTGTTGGAGAAGATGGTAGAAAAACAGAAAACAGATTTTTCCTCCCAGTCTTTTTCATGTTTTGGTGAATGAGTCTGGGTTGTCAGAGGATAAAAACTCAGTTCTGGGGACTGGTGTTGAATGGCACTGTGATGGGAAGCTTCCAAAGCAGAAGGGGCTGGTCCAGTGACTGGATTAGACCTCAGTGAAAATTTAGGGTTTTTAAGCTTTAATAACAGTTAATTATAATAGGTATTAATTTTTTCTCTTTATGTATTAGGTGTATACAGAAGCTTTCCTATGAATAATTAGAAACTCTGAACTAAGACCTATGTATAAGAGCCTGCAATACTATAGGAGTTAAAATAAAGGAAGGAGGTAGAGAAAGCAAAAGACATAAATAAGCTGGGGGGCTCTAGGGTCACTCTGTGAGTGAACAACATGTCCCTGTTGCCTCAGCCTCTAGGACAAACATGCTGACTGAGCACTTGACATAGGCAAAGCACCACTTCTTCCTCAAGCCTCTAAATTTGGCTCTGGTTCCCATCACTCCCCTCAAATAGTTCTCTTTGATGCAATAACTTCATCCTTCTTTTAAACTCCCTTGCTCTTTCTGCTCTCCTCATCATGGTCAGCCACTTTGTTGTGTGTATTAGTCAGAATTGGCAAGGTTATGCTGCAGTAACAAACAACCCCAAAATTTCAATGGCTTAAAACAACAAAGATTCATTTCATGCTTATATCACTAGTCCACTGCAGGTCAGCTGGGGCTCTGCTCTGCATCTTCTTCCCTCTGGGACCCAAGCACACTGAGTGGTCTGGAATGTTGCTGGATGTTGTGGCACAGGGGGCAGTGAGCTCTGGAAGGCTGCACACAGGAAATTAAATACTTTCGCTGGGAAGTGACATACTTCTACTCACAACTCTTTGGCCACCTAATCACGTGGTCTCACCTGAACACAAAGGAGCCAGGAAATGCAATCCTACCATATTCCTGGAAGGTGGAGAGCAGGAAATATTGAGAATCTGATTAAAACTTCAGACTTTTATGTCATATAATGCACTTACAAACTATCCCTCCAAATGCTACATATGTGTAATTCCAAGCAATGCAAAGACCCCATGTATCCATTGACCCCCGGCAAGGTTTAGAATAATTAAAGAACATCCAATGTGCCGGGTCTCCTCCCTGACTAGTTTTCCCTCTTGACTAGTTTTCATGACTGTATTCTGCTGATCTTCCTCATACTTCTGAGAGTTTTCTTTTTTGCTTCATTTTCATTGCTTATTTTTTTTAAACTGTAGAGTTTGTCATAATGCACCCCTTCATCTCAAATTTCCCCATCACTCCCCTAGCTCCACATTTTCTTCAAGACTGTAGTTCAGTTCCATATCCTCTACTAAGTTGTATCTGGCTAACAATAGTCTCCAATCATTATTCCTTCTTCTGAATTCCTCAAGTATTTAGTCTGAAGCACATAATGAACTTCGAATGCTACGCTGGCTTGCAATATCCCAAAGTTGATTCCTGTGTGTTGCCCTGTTCCGTCTTTGAAGGCAGAGCCTTGCCTTCTACCCCTCTACTTGGCAGCCTAACAGTGTGGGGCACATTTAGGGCCCCAAATGCAGGGTCCCTGGGATTGGCAGTCAAGAGACCTGGGTGCTGGTGCTGCCTCAGTCACTAAGTGTCCCCACTCTCTTCTCTTGGACCTCCTCACCTGACCTGTCAGAAAAGTGAGATGGTTGGGCCAAAAGCTCTCTAAAGAAGTTCTTTCCAGCTCTAATGAATCCACCACAGAGTGAGTTACCGAGAGATTAGTTGATGTAATCCCCCAAGCCAAATTAGAATAAAAGGAATATCTCTTCCCTCTGCCACCTTACAGGAAGGCTATCTGGGGTCTGCTCCTGAAGCCCAGGCTCCCTTTTCCCCAGCAGTCTGGCTAACAAACTTCCTGTTTCAGGGCTGAGAAAGAAGAGGGAAGGGAGGCAGTCACTTGGGAAACTCCCTCAGGCAGGCTATTGTTTTGAAAAGTCCAGGCTCTCCAGTGGAAAAAAGGAAGAGACTTTTTGGCTTTAGAGGAAAGAAGGCAGAATTGTCCAACCTGGAATGTTGGATCCCCAAAGCTGAGAAAAGAGAAGGCAGTAGATTCTATAGTGCTCCAACTTGTGCCAAGCTCACAGTGCCATACAGCTGGCAGGACCTTGGGTCAGGGTGACTGCAGGGGACACCTGTGGAGGCTGGACACTGAAGACTGGGAACACTAGAGAGGACCTCTGCATCGGGGGCAGCAGTACGTGAGGGCAGCAGGTTCCAGAGCAGGAGAGATGAAGTTGAGAGAGGCAGAAAGCTAGACATGAGCTGGGAGCAAGGTCACTCCACCTGGTGCAGCATCCTGATTACCAGGCAGCGGCTCTTCAGGTGTGCAGCACTTCCCCGACGCTGACCAAGAGTAGCCCCAAGCCTCATTATACCGTTATTTGCATTGCAGTTTTTGCCCCCCTTGCGGGGGATGACTGCCATGACAGTTCCGGAGATGCCTATGTAAGGAAAAATCTCCTCCTCCCAACGTGGGGGTGGAGACAATGCCCCCACTGGTCCACGTTCCAAGACCCTCACCCGCCCCCAGGACCCCATCCTCCAAAGCCACCGACCACCACAACTTCGGGGCAGTTGCTCACCTCCAGTCTGCCCGCCTCTCCCCTTGGGGGTGTACTTTCACTTTGCTAATAAATCCTCCTCTGTCAAAAGTTCCTCTGTGAGTCTGCTCTCAAATTCCTTTGTGTCTGTGGACCAAGAACCTGGGACCTCATAGCACCAATCTGACCGGTGCTGGTGACAAAGTGATCAGGACACACTGACGAAGATACTGGCTTCATGGAAGCTCCTCCCTCCCCTCCCCAGGAAGAAATCACAAAAATTACTGAAGTTGGACTTCTGCTGAGAATGTAAGTGGGAGCTCAGACTACATTTGATTTAGAAAAATTAAAAAAAAAAAAAAAGTGATTTTTCTCACCTAAATTTCATAGAGCAATTTGTGAACGTTCTAGAGATCCATGAGGTGACATTCCTCAGCATAGGTAAGAGTAACAGCAAACTCAAACCCTGGGCAGAAGGCCAGTAAGACTGCTAAGGCTTGGTCCCTGTAGGGTTCCTTAACCTTCAGAGTTTAATGAGATGCACATAATATGTTGGCAGGCAGTGAGATGCAAGCTCACTAATAGCTAAAAAGGAAGCTTGAGGAACCCAAGGGTGGTTGTCCTGTGTGGCAGAAGGAGCTGGAACAATGGAGAAACAAAATCTGGACATACTGTTGCGTAGGGGCTTCAGGCTTCCAAACACAGCAAGCAGCTGCCTAGGCCTTTCTAACAATAGGACCTGCCTGTCAGGGGGGCTGCACTCTTCCACCACATCCACAGAGCAGCTTTTCTAGATATGGGGTCAGAAGCTCCTCAAAGAAACAGACAAGATAATATTATTTATTATGTATGTGTAATATTCACTATGTGCCAGGCGTTGAACACCTCTTTTACTTTATACAGCAACTGTTGGAGAGGAGCTATTATTATTCTCCTATTCCAGAGATGAGGAAACTGAGGCTTAGGGTGTTTAATAACTTGTACAGCAAACTACTTGTCAAAGGCTGAGGTGATATTCTGTGCCAAGGTACAGCAGATTCTCAAACCTGAGCATTGACCCCCACCCTCCTGACCTCTCCAGCCTTTGGCTCAAGTGTGGGTCATCTTCAGCTTCGGGCTGACTGGGGTCAGCCCCTGGGCCAAAGCTTTTTGTTTCCAAGAGTTATGTTGATGTACTGGCCACAGGGGTGGGCTCAGGCCTCCAAGAGCTGAGAAGAAGCAGAGAGGAGAGTGGGATAGGCAGACCCAAATTCAGTCTGAGAGTGGCTCCCTCTGGGGGCCGCAGGAGAGAACAGAGTGGATGGAGTTGTTAAACTACCAGAGACTGTCACTTGGAGCTTGAATATAGCATGTGAGGTCCCCTCCCTTTGCCACACGGGAGGAGGGGCATCCCTCATAGAATAGAGACTAGAGGCGTTCCAGGCATCAACTCTGGCATCAGCATCTGTCTGCGGCCCAGTCCTTAATCTGAGCCTTAGTTTCCTCTCTAAAACAGGGATGATAATACATCTATCTATCTCAGAGGATTATTGTGAAGATTAAATGGAATAATGTGGTAAAGCATTTAGCACAGCATCTGATACATATTAAGTGCTCAATACATGGTATCTAAGATAACACAATAGCAAACATGAAATAAAAACAATAACAAAAAACAGGTACTAATGTTTTCCTGATTTCTCGCAATAAATAAATCCTTTTGAAAGAAAACTCAGCCTGGTAAGTAATTAAATGTTTGGGATGAGGCTATTGCCAGTTTTCCTCCTCCTAGAGAATCTATCGCCAAGTCAGCAGGAATCTGAGGCCACATTCTAAATGGGATTGACTGTAATGGAAACCATATTCACCTGAGATCACCTGGCCTCATTTTTTTTCAGTTGTATGCACAGACACAAGCTGTATTTAAAAAATACATATGCAGTTTTTACAGGTCACAGCATTCGCAGGTTCCCAGGGACTCCTGTTCAGATGTGCGAATGTCCTGGCAAGATTTTTAATTACAGACATAAGTTTTTAGTTCAGGTAAGTTAAAGCAACTCCTCAAATCACACACACTTCATCACACTCACACCTAGCTCCACTAACAGAAATTCTTCTTTGGTCTTTGTGCCTTGGTTCATTTTTAAAGAAATTTCCAGCTCAGTTCCAGTGGCTTCTGCATCTCATTACTCTTGATAATTAGCTCTATCTCATTACACCCCAGCCCACTTGGAATAGGATTAGTTGTTTTCAGGTGTAAACCCGTGGCGTGCCTCTTACTACACTTCTTCAAAATTCCAGGCAGGCCTTCTGCCTCAGCCAAATTAGGACAACCACTTCCAGCTGTGTACACTTCCTTACCTCTTCCATTTCAGGAAAGACTCTGCTGTAGTTCACATCTGTTCCCACGCTTATTAATTATGTACTTCTTATAACAACTGTGCCTAATTAGGACAGAGTGGCGACCTTTGCCAGGCCTAGTCATTCTTTGTTTTCTTGCTTTCGTACCTCCTTACCCTCCCTCTAACTTAGGCCCAATTTGTTTTACATCCCTGCCACATTAAGACAATTGCTCTCAAGTGTGTGTATTTCGGCACACACTTTGCTTTTCAAGCAAAATATTGTTGATCAGGATGCTCCTTGTTTTCGTATCCTGCTGGGAGGATAGCCACTTTGTTGGTCTTCTCATCACATTTGCCCCCAATAGGCGAGTCTAGCTTGGGCTTGCCTGAGCTCTGCCACTCTCGGTTCTTTACTGTGAAGTTTCTCTGCCCTGGTCCCGGACAGGCAGCCACGGCTATGCCTCAGAGCAAGAATCCTGAAGGCAAAGGCCTCGGTCCATTCATAGAGGCTCTGAGGTAGGAAGCCATTTGCTCCACCAACAAATGGTAAAGGGTGAACTTCCAGGCTCTCTGCTAGCCAGGGAGGGAACAGTGAATAGTGAGATATAGTCCAAAGCTTCCAGAAGGGCAAACCTCAGAAGGGAGCAGCAGAGGGTCAGGCTGAGGATTTCAGTCCTCAATCCCATGAGATGTCTTCTAAATGAAAGGACAGCCTTGACAGATTGAGGGAAATATGGACTCTGGGGATGACAAGATCAGAGCGGAAGTTGTGTGACTCTTCATCAGAGTTGAAGTATAAGCTCCATGCCACAAGGGACTGTCACTTTTGCTTGCTATTGCATGAATCCCATATCACCTGAGCTGTAACAGGCAATTATATCTTTGTGACTGACTGAATGAATGCATTAGTGCTAAGAGATTTATGGATATGACTTGACAGTAAGAATTATCAGGGTTTGGTTGCCAATTCAACTTGGCTGTATTTGAGTTTTTCTTCCAAAGCTATTTGAAACAGAAATTAATGACTGTTAGGCTGAGAAAACATTCAGACAAGAATGAGGTCCTGGAGAGGGGCTGGGGCTTCTGTGAAAGAGGTCACTTCCAGGTGGAGGGTCCCCCACAGATTCTGCATGACTGATTATCTCAGGCTATGGGCTGTGGGAGCTCACGCCTGGTCCTACCACTGAATTTCAGCTGATTTGCCTATTCGAGAATGAACTTGTCTTTCAGAGCCTGGAAGCAGGGGCCCTCTTCAGGCAAGGGCAGCATGAGGAACCTACCCTTGCCTAATCAGCAGAGACATAATCAGATGAGAGAGGGAAAAAAATTCTAGGTGGGCAATAAGATTAAAGAACCTCATTGTGAGGTAGAAAACGTTGTGCTAGGATGAAAGTCCCAGGAAGAAACTGTATTAATAGTACAGGTATAAATGAGTGTTCATGGGGTGAATGGTAAAATATTATCCAAAGAGCATTGTTTATAAATTGAGAAGTGTAATGACAGGTGATAATAAGATAATCAAAAGTAACAAAACACTGTGGAAGAAGAAACCACTATCAGCAGTTCTGAGAACACAATTTGCCAATACATATGAAGAGCTGGATCCTATCCTTTGAATTAGTACCTCTTTTTCAAGGAATTTATTTTAAGGGAGGCTATGTTGGGAGAGACCCCTTTAGTAATTTTCTGATCTCTTGGGTATGGAAGGAAGGAAAGTAGTAATTATGACATGGAGTTGTGAGAACGAAATGGGATAACATGTTAAGTGCCATAGAGTAGATGACAGTGACGATATAAGAGGAAAGCTCCCTCTGGGGTCGGCTACTGCTTGTGGAGCTAGTTCTCTGATGACCAGGCTGGACAAACTCACCTCACAGTCCTCCTTTCTCATGGTCATGTCTGTTGTCTCAGGACCCTTTCTCATGAACCTTCTCCAAGGTGCCGTGACTAGTGCTGTAGATAGTACTCCACATATGTCCATCTCATTTGTCACTTTGTATGAGAACAAGATAATGGTTTGCTTGTTCTCGGTGCTCCTTCTGGTGAGGACTATTTTGTTGGACTTTTTAGCTGCAACAACACATTTAGGGAGTGGTCTTCATGGTAGAAAACTAATTCGTGTGGCTACATATCAGTCTGTGTGTATGCTGGACCCTGTCCTTGGCAGACCCTGGCTCTCTCTAGCATTTTCTGGTCATGGCTGTGAACATCTCAAAAGCAGTCTCACAAAATATCCCCAAAGTAGGACCATAACATGTAGCAATCTTCACTGTGTCCCAAATGAAGGTAGGTTTTGAGGTGGCCATGGCATCTCCATCTGCATCCATTTGACCATCCACTGAATGTGTCATTGGCTATTCTTGACCTGTTGAAGAATAATGACCTATGTACCATCCTACAAAGAAATCTGGGCCTTGAATGTCTCAAAGAACCCTAGATCGCTTTTTCTGTGCAGAATTGGCATTTTTCAATCCTATCGTTATTATAAGCAAAGCAGGGATTCTGCTTTTCTAAATGCTCTCCCTGAAGCAGCTCATCTGCCATTTTTCTGCCAGTTCTCAGTGTTTTTGGCATTTCACTCAGTTCAAACCCATGTCTATTTCCACATCCAATAAAACTATCCTAAGCACTCCCCAATCCCGCCCTGGCTCTTCTTCTGGCATCACTGTCACCACTCCAGGGTTCTTTGCATAGAGTGGACAGGAAAGAGAAGAAAAGGCACAGAAGCTGTGCTGGGAGGCCAGGGCCACAAAGTGGTCAGCTCTAATCTCCCCTTGTCTCCCTCTTCCCACCCCTACTTCTTGGGTAGACTACTTCCAATGATATTGTTGAGGGGCAGTATGTTTTTCCCTGGTTGTCTCCTACATAGATTCAACTTCTTCCCAATTTGGCATCTGAAGCCACACAGATTTACAATATTCCTTCAAGAACCCTCTGGAAGACCATCTTCCAGCTGCCTGCTGAATTCTCTTCATAGCTGCACCACTGTTTGACCTGATTTCCAACTCAGCTCTGAGTGTACACCTGTGGGGATTTTGGTTAGAGTCCAGTTCCCATACTCTGTCTTAAAGGTAGACAATAAGGGTGTCCTCATTGTCTAGTATCTGCCCCCATGCCCAGCAGCATTTGGCACATATTAGGCCCTCAGGGAATGTTTGCTGAAGAAATACAAGAAAAACAATACACAACATTTAAGCTTCTCAAAACATTTTTTAATTTTCTGCTTTTCCCACCAAGACCAAAGTTATACAAACAGGTGTAAAATTTTGGACTATCAGGGCATGAGGCATGACCTTGTATGGTCAAAGTCCTTTCTGCTCTCCCTTCCATGTCTTTTTAAGGTGTGTCCCAGTCGGTGCATTGCTTTCTTCTGTGACATATCAACAATAGGCACCAAGAGCACTTGGAGATCTGGGGACAGTGGTGAGGTCCAGCGTGCCAGGAGCAGTGAGTGCCTACACCACCCAAGAGCACTTCAGAAATGGACTCAGCAGGTAGGTGCACAGAGGAGGAATGTCATGGCTGTCCCATCTTCCCTGCACTCAGCTGAGGAGACCTGGGCTACTTTCCACGGTGAGAAAGACCTAGGGACTCATAAGGAGTGTAAGTGATCATCTAAGCATCATTTACACCCAAACGATGTTTCAAGTGAGATTAAAAGTTCTCTAACCATCATTTTCTCTTGGAAAGTAGAGGGGAAAAATCAAGAAGAGGGTTGAATCACCCTTCATTCTTCCATTTTTGTCATTAATTTGATGGCTCTTGGTTTT
The DNA here is from genome assembly GCF_020826845.1 of Diceros bicornis minor. Taxonomy (NCBI): domain Eukaryota; kingdom Metazoa; phylum Chordata; class Mammalia; order Perissodactyla; family Rhinocerotidae; genus Diceros; species Diceros bicornis. Next base: position 82,048,251 of record NC_080742.1, on the reverse strand, counting down.
GATACATCAGAAATAAAAATGAAAAGGCAATACACCAACCTATAAACTGTGTACAAGCTACTGCAGACAAAACTCTCCCAGGGATTGAGATAAAATGACCCCTGGAAGAGGTCCTATTTTGGTTAGGGAAATTTGTTGAAAACTACAGCCAGTTGAGAAGCCACTGATTTGATCTCGGCAATAGAGACAGAAAGCAATGCACATACACTTATTTCATTGAATTGTAAACTGACAGGTCAAGAGAGTAAAAACCCTATTGTTTATGTAATAGAACCCTATTAAGTGGTTTCAGGAATGGACTAAAACTTAGGCAGCAGTCTACTTTCCAAAGATTGTTGGGTATTAGTAATGCATGCATTCACTTTTTCAGAGTCCAATTTGACACAACCTTCCTCCCCATCCCACCCTAGTCCCCTTGGAATTGACTGTATTCAAGTAGATGTTAAATCAAAACATTCTGTACTACAAACTCCCTTTAGAGTTTATAATGAAAAGCCAAGACTAAAGAGAAAAAAATTCCTTAACATCCACTACTTTCTCCACTAAATCCTTACATTCTCCACTAAAGCATCAGTGTAGAGAAAACTAAGTCAGCTCAGAATACACCAAAAAACATAGCAAAGAAAGAAGTGAGGATGACTAAAAAAATTAAAAATGACGCCCACCCTCAGCCCCTGCAGTGCACTCAATTAAACCGTAGTTATTTTCTTATCCTTGGTGGCTTGCTTGATGGCCGCCTGCTCGCAGATGATCTCCTTGAGCCGCTGCAGCCTCATGTTCTGGGTGGTCTGGTCTCCCACCCCTGTCTGACTGCGGTGCAGCAAGGTCAGGGCGTGGATGTACTCCAGCTCTGTGTACTTCACACCCTGGTCCACCACAAGGTTCAGGAGCTCATCGGCCGTGTTGTACAACATCTCGTAGTACTGCCTGCGAAAGTGAGACAGAACACTGCTCATCATCACCATTGTCAGCAACTTATGAGGCTTTACTGGTAATGGATAGGTTATTCATAAATTACTTAGTTTACCTACTTAATAAACATTTATTGATCACTAGACATTGTTCTAGGCCCCACAAATACAATGGAGAATAAGACAGACATGATCTCTATCCTCTTGGAGCTCACTGGGGCTCACTTCATGAGAACAAGTCTAAATGAAGACCCAGGGAGACCTAAAATCTTTCAGGGTCTCAGTTCACTCAAGACTTTCTCCTAATTTTGCATTTACCTCGGGAGATCCAAAGAGAGAGACGTAGAGGTACAGAACCAAGAGGGAGAGAAATAATCATCTGGCAGGCATTGCCAGCAGTTTCTGTCTCATCCAATCTCTAATTCATTCACTCATTCATTGGAGGCCCTGTGAAATATATGGTTTTCTCCTCCATAAAGAGGGATAATAATAGTACCTCTTAGAATGGTGCCTGACACAATTTTACATGCTCCATAAACATTAAGTATTATTATTAGAAGTATAATAATAATAATAATGTGCTAATAGTAATGTAGTCATAGTAGTATATAATGATGAGCAAGACACAGCTCCTTTCCTCAAACAGCTCCGAGACAAGTGGGAAAGGTAATGAAAACCAGAGAGATAATGACTGCATTTCTGTTGACAAAGTTAATTTCCATGTACTATGTCACTTCACCCTCACATACCAAGGGGGCTATGACTCCTTTTTCTCAGATAAGGAAGCTGAAGCCTAGAGAAGTTAGACGACTTGCCCAATGTCACAAGGATAGTGAGTGGCTGTGCCAGGATATGAACCCAGGTTTCTGACTCTCAGTCCAATACTTTTTCTTCATAGACACAGACAAGTAGAACATTCTAAGTGCCACGAGTGAGGTATAAACGCTAGGAATTTTAGCAGGGGAAGGAGAAATCACACCATGCTGAGGGGAGGGGGAAGGATCGAGGAAGACTTCATATGGGTAGGATATGTCAGGCAGTGCTTCCAGGAAGGATGCTCTAGATTAGACGAAAAGAGAACAGCATGAGCAAAGGCAGGGAAGAGTAATTTGATTAGCCTGGGGAGTGCCGTGGAACAGTGAAGCGCTGGGGGAAAAGGCAGTTGAAGCCAGAGGTAGAGAGTCTGACATCAGGCTAGTTAAGTCAGTGAGAACCTTAGGCCTAGTCCATGAAGAACTTGAGGCCTAGTCAAGTAAATAAAGGACCTCTCCCACCCGCCTCAAGGTTCTGTTGAGAGCAGAGGCACCATTCCAAGTTGTGCTTTTGGAAGACTAATGTGACAGCGCTGTGTAGAATGGTCTGCGAGGGGACCAGTTATAATTCTAGCAAAAAAGAAGTGACTTGAGAGCCATCTGGCTACAAGGCCATTGGCCCAGGTGGTGGAGAGTAGAGTAGTGCCTGTAAGAGAAACATGCATTAGAGTGAATCTTCAATGCAGAGAAAAGATGAAGGTGGGAGTCGGGAAGGGAGAAGGCTGCCACGTGCCATCCTTAAAACCCACATTATGCTATTACTATCCCTCGCTGAGTCCACTGGACTCAGGCCATAACTTGCACGGCTACTACAGATTACCCAGAAGGTAAAGGTCAGTGCAGGCTCTGCGCCAGCACTGCCATCACAGCTGGTTAGCCAAAGGACAGAGGGGCCTTCTCAGGCACAGGTTACTTCCTGCTCTCTTCCTGACAGGAAACGTAGCTTTGCCAGGATTGAGGGGACAGAACAAGGCAGCGGGCCAAAGGCAACTCTGAGGGGAAGAGATCTGGCAGATCTATCAGGATCACTCGCTCAGAAATCTTGTACTATTGGACTCAGGGCCTTGGATTTGTTTCTTCTTTATCAGGAGCCTCTTGAAAATGAGCATATCCTATGGGAGAACTAAGCCCTCTTTGCAGTAAGGAATACATTCTGGGAGCTTCATAATTTCAAGACTATTTTATAAATTGCTGCTACAATGGGAATGTGGTCTGTAAGAGCGTTGGTGTCTTTTCACATGGGCTAGTTCCTTTTCCTGCTCTGCTAAAACTCCTTTTCTAATTAAAACACTCTTTTTATACATAGGAGAAATAATACTCTTTTGTGAATATTTCCTAAATAGTGGTAGGAATGGAAAGTGCTCATCTTAGATTGGCAAGTTTATGAGTGACTCCTGGCAACAAATTGTTCAACATCCTTCCTTAGAGGGTCCTCTTGGGGCTAATTTTCTATAGTGGCTTCAAATGGGTGTTCACTTTAACCTCATGGAACCACATATGAGGAATCACTGGTCAAGGGTAACCCTGAATATAGACAGAGGTACTTCTGATAGAAGAGACGAATGAACTCTAACCTCCAGAGGTCTTGGAGCCTAATATCAGCCACAGTCAAGAACATTTTTTTGAAGCTTCACATTTAGCATAAAACCCATGTGAGCTACTCCTACTCTACAATATATCTGTTGTAACTAAAAGATATATTTTTTTTTTGGTGAGGAAGATTAGCCCTGAGCTAACATCTGCTGCCAATCCTCCTCTTTTTGCTGAGGAAGATTGGCCCTGGGCTAACATCTGTGCCCATCTTCCTCTACTTTATATGAGGGACGCCGCTTCAGCATGGCTTGTTAAGTGGTGTGTAGGTCCATGCCTGGGATCCTAACCCGCAAACCCCGGGCTGCCGAGGCTGAGCACGTGAAATTAACCACTATGCCACCGGGCTGGCCCTAAAAGATACTATTTTTAAGAAAAACGATGCTATAGGAAGATGCTTTCAATTTATCCTATGGTTTTGAATGTCCCCTGGCACCCCGTGGCTTCCTCCCTGATAATAGCCCCTGTTTTGAGAAATGAGGCCCTACATCATCTAATTCTGTTTGCCTTAGATGCACAGGTAATGGAGAGAGCTGTTCATTTAGGGAGTTACCTAAGGATACATTTTAAAAATTGCTTAAGAAGAACACATGTTCGAATATAGATTTAGCAAACAGAATGAGAGAGAATTTGGGGCTCACAATTCTTTCAAAGCTAGAACTCACTTGATAGCTGCAGTTCTAGACTGGTGGTTCTCCAACTGTAGAGTGCCTGGGGAGCTTATGAAAAGTGCAGATTTCTGAGGCCCCATCCCCAGCTATAGTAATTCCCAAAGGTTCTGAATCAGCCAGGACTCTGAGCCAGAGTCTGTTTGGTGTGGGAATAGTTACAGAACTGTTCCCATCTCTTTGAGCCAAAGGCCTAAAAGCATTAGGGAAGGAGACAGAAGCAATAAGTGGGTTATGATGCTTTTCACTGAGATTAAACCAAAAGAATTGGGTTTCCTTGTATTATGATGTTGATATTTTCATCATTTATCTTAAGAAGTAACATTGAACCCATCAGACCAGACAAAATTGGATTTCTTTTGAAAAATCTGATGAATTGTTTCCAGGGATACCGGCTGATTTTCTACAGAGAATGTTGTTCCATGCTGGGAGCAAACAACAAAACAAAGATGCCTGGATTTCTAGTCCTGGATCCTCCAGCGTGATATGTGATAAAGGGCATACCACTTAAGTCCTTAATGTTTCAATATCCTCTGTGCAATGATGACCTTTATAAATCCCAGAATGACACTCTGATGTGGACTGAGAGACTAAAAGAGTACTCAAGAGCCTTGGATGAACAGTGCCCCAGAATTGCAAAGCTGAGTTATTAAACAAAATTGACAGGTAACTGATGGTGTATTTTCTATAGTTAGGGAAAAAAATTCCCCATAACCATGATGATATATTAGATCATAAAGAAACATAAATATTTAAAGACAGAATGAAATTCATTCATCTTTCAGAATAGTTACCCAGTAGCAAAGACTCTACTAAATCAGCATACCAACAGTTATACTTGGAGGTGGGGAAAGGGTGCTCCAAGGTGCCCTAAGGAGAAAATAAGAAAATGCCTCAAACTATACTATTAGAATGAGCTTCCATGGTAAACACTGACACACTGAAATGAAATCATGTAACCCAACCGGGATAAATAATTTATCAGCACTTATTGAGGCCCCAGGAAAATGAAAGCTTGATCTTTATCGTCAAGCAATAAAATAGCAGCCATCGCTCCCAAGGCACCGTGTTTTAAACTAGGTAGCACTTTACTGAGCTGCCTGGATGGGATCGGTGAGCACACATTTGATTTAGACATTTTCTGGCTCATGACTTGTAAAACCAGTCTCTTCATAGCCCATAATATTCAGAGGCCAATTGCTAGCTGTGGACCAAATATTCTATTCTGGACACCAGGGTTCCAAGTCACCTTGACAGGGAGAACATTCTGGGAGGGGTGGTTGTTCTCCCATGGTTTCTCTCTCCCTTTGCTGTGCGTGTTTGGGCAGCAGTTCTCAACGTGTAATGAGCAGAGAGGGAGGCGGGCGCAGTGATGGAAAAGCGGTGGCGTGACGTCACATGGACTGGCCTCGTGCACACAGTCTACAACATGACAACATTTACACTGTGTTCTGGGGCAGATTATTTTCACATATCTTCCTCATGTTTCCTTTATCAACAGACTATTCTTCCCTGTGTTTTTTTTGTCTTCCTTTATTTTAGTGGTATTGTACTGCAACTCTTTCTTCCCCATTGATTCTGTCTGTAAACATTTATACCAGCAAGGATATGAAGGGCATTTTGGTAAGTTGGGCAGATTTTCTTTTTAAAGTTTAAAAATAAAGTTTGTCTTTCTCTGACTGAAAAATTAATACGTGTGTCATATAGGATGTATGGACTATACAGAAAGATTAAGCAGAAAAAAGATTACCCATATAATTCCATTATAAAGACATACCACATTTGGGCATTTACTTCTAGATTTTCTTCTCCCTACGTAGTGTTCTACCAATTTCTTTCTTATAGCTGAAATATTTAGGTTGAAACACAATTGGACACTTTTGTTGTTTCCAGTTATAAAAACTTTCTTTCCTGAGGATAGATTTCCAAAAGCAGAATTAGTCAGAAGATAAGTATATTTAGGACTTTGGCAATACTGCCAAATTGCTTTCTAAAAAAGTTGTATCAATTTATCTTCCTACCAACAACATATGACAGCACCTAGCTCTTCATATTCTTTTAATGTACATGAGGTTGAACATTTTTCACCGACTTTTTGGTTTTTAATGTATGTAGGTATGCACATATGTATAAGCAAATTGTTGACGTCTTTTTATCTTTTGAGTATTACTGCCTTTTTTACTTTTCTCTAAGAGCTCTTCATAAATTTTCATAGACAAGAAGCAAGAAGCATTCTAGTCTCTCATCCCTGGTTCTACCTCCCACTTTGGCATACTCAGCATAAAAGTTATCACTGCTTTTCTGAAAGCAATTGGAAACACTTTCGGTTCTCTTCTTTGTAAATTGATGGAAGAAAGCCCCACTAAAACCAGCTATTCCCAACCCATGGCAATTCTCATTCCCGTACCTGCAGGTGTTCCGTGAAGTTGGGATGTGGGGGTGAAAGGAAGACATTGACTGAGGGACTGTCCACAGTCCCTGGGGAAAGCTTGGCCATCTGCCTCCCTTTATGGGGTGGGGTTTGGAGTGCTAGATCCCTGAATGGAAACTGTATTCTCTATGGATATACAGCTATATCTTATGCTGGGTTTTAGAATCTGTCTTTATTATAGTAATATTAATAATAACATCTAACTTTTAGGTGCATTAACATATTCAACCCTTTGAAGTAGGTCCTGCAATTATCCACATTTTACAGATGAGCAAACTGAGCTACAGAGAGTATGAGAGATTTGTCTTAAGGCCTCAAAATGAAGGACTCTGAACCCTGGACTCATTCCAAAGCCATCATAATACACAAATATTTGAAACTGTAAAAAGCAAGAGTACTAATTGCAAAGAATACCTGTATAGCTAATTCATTTTTAGTCATGATTTAGAAAATACAAATTAAATAAACTTCTCATACTAACTCAAGTCTCTGTCTTCCATTGTAATGGAACAAACCAGTATTGTGGCAATTCAAAATTCATTTATACACTTTGCAGTTATATTTGAATAACACTGGATTTGATCTAGGAATTCAATGCTCTAAACCAAATAATGAAGTCATATTGCAAATTCAGCATTCAGGAGTTACAGGAAAGATTTTTGGTTTTTTCTTTCAGTCATCTTTCTTTATTTCTCCCTTTTTGCCCCTCCAAGCTGGTAACGGACAAGGTGACCATCCTTTCCACAAGTTGGCTGTCCTTCTGATTCATTACTTCCTTGAGGAAGAAGGATAATTAAGTAATTTCATTGTGAAGATTTTCTCATCTAGTCCTTCCTGAGATAAAGATAGTATTAATGTCAACAAGAGAATTAGGATCTGAAGCTGACTTCTTAAATGTAAGTTGCAAACAAAGAAAAATCTACCTGAATATAACTTAGTATTGACTGCAGCTCCCAAAATTGCTTTAATTCAATAGTTGCAGCATTTTGAGCACTTTAATAAAAACCCGGTAGTAGATGGGTCGCTAAATTGTCAGGTAAAACATTAAACTCCTGTTTTTTCTGCTCAGTCAATAGTCTATACAATAATAAGCAGAGAAATGGAAAGAGAGAAAAGAACTGAATAATCCATAAACTAGACAATCATCCCATAAATAATTGAGAGGTAGTTATAGCAGAAAGACTTAGACAAGTAAAAATACTCAGGAGATCAGCTAAGCTCAGATTCTGGTCAAGTCTTTCATTCCGCCCTAACTAGCTGTACGACCTTGGGCAAATGCTGTCAGCTCTTTGGACCTCTGCTTCCCATGTGAAAAACAAAGAGGTTATAGCAGATGCTATTTAAGCACTGGCATTTTTGGATTTTAAAACCTTTACAGCATCCTCTTCTTGGTCCTTTAAAATCATGGGCTTCCATCAGAATTAGCTGATGCTGATTTTCCCCTAGCCATGACTGCAAGGTGCAGTAGCCATTGATTTGAAAACATTCTGAACAAGTGTAAACTTAGCTCAGATGTACTTTCCAGACCAATAATAAAATGGATGGTAATCCTGTGTGTCAGAAGAATAAATTAGTTTATTAAAAAATATAATATAATTGATCTCATTTGTCTTCCCCTTCAGAGAGCTTAGAGTTTATTACAGACATGATTGAAATAGTTGAAGTTATTTCTATTTCAGGAATAAGAAAAACTAAAGTAGAGAAAAGCTAAATAATTTTCAGAGAGTTAGTGGTAGAATTAGATTTATATTCTATATTGGGATGGTTTTTAACACTCCTGAAAACAGATTGTGCTGGTTTTTCTTCTGGCCAGGACACTCTAGAAGAGAAGTAAAGTATAGCAGTCTCCCTAATTCATGGTTTCACTTTTCGCAGTTTCAGTTACCTGCGGTCAACCATGGTCCAAAAATGTTACATGGAAAATTCCAGAAATAAACAATTCATAAGTTTTAAATTGTGTGCCGTTCTGAGTAGCATGATGAAATCTCATGCTGTCCCTCTCTGTGAATCATCCCTTTGCTCAGCATCTCCATGCTGTATACACTATGCTACCCTCCGTTAGTCACTTAGTAGCTGTCTGGGTTATCAGATCAAGTGTTGAGGTATTGCAGTGCTTGTGTTCAAGTAATCCTTATTTTACTTAATAATGGCCCCAAAGCACCATTAATCTCTTACTGTGCCTAATTTATAATTAAACTTTATCATAGGTGTGTATGTATAGGAAAAAACATAGTATATACAGGGTGCAGTACTATCTCAGGTTTCAGGCATCCACTGGGGGTCTAGAAACGTATCCCCTGCAGATAAGGGGAGACTATTGTACGGGTTTTAGAAAAGACAGTGCAGAAATTCCCTCAGCTGGTGGCAGCAGAAAATCATTCAAGAGGTAAAGAGAGCTTGGGAGTCTGCTGCTGTAAAGCTTGCCTGGGCTTCTTTGATCGGTCATCTATCCACATTTTCTTTATATAAAGTGACACACACACACCACGGCCCTTCATCAATGGCACTACACTTAAATGGCAGTTACCTATTGGCCTAGTTCTGATAACCATCATGCTTCAGCAGTACTGAGGGTGTCTCTCCTGGGGAGACGATAAAAGTTAGTCAGCTGTGTTCATCCCTCTCTGGAACGTATCTTGATATTTTTGATAGCAGCAGCCAGAGCCTCGCTTTATTTCTCTTCAGAAAATACAACCACTCAAAACAAAGGAATTCCTCCGAGACCCATCATTTTGAGATGATGACCCTCTCCCAAGCTCAGATACAGTTGCTGAAAAGGGAAGAAAATTCCTTTTTGTTCCCTTAGCTAGAAACTTTGCTCCCCACCTTTGGAACACATTCTAAATTTATAAATATCTATGGTTTAAATTTCCTCCTCAACACCTTAAGGATTCTTATGTCACTCTCTGCTACATCAGATAATTTTTTAAATTAAGTTTTCTACAACAGGGCTGGAGGAAGGTCTGCATTTTAAATTCAGTACAATTAAAACTGTGTCTCTTTGGTCTGGCACTGCCTTTGGTCAAACCCCATTTGTATGAATAATTATTCAGTCCATTAAGAAGTCTGCTCAACTCCTTCTCCCATTTTGAAGGGTTTAATAAATATTGATCAGGCACATTTCTGTTTGCACTTGCCAAAGCAATTCTGATGGATTCATCTTCTGATGTTATCAAATAATGAAATATGAAAGAGTGAATAGAGTTACCCTCTTGTTCTGTGATTTTTTATTTAGGTCCTTCATTTTACTTTCATAATTGTGTTTGTCTCATACTCCTGTAAATGCTCTTTTGATTATCAAAAGGTAAGTCCAGGTTAAGGAGAGCTATGCTGTGCTGAATATCACTTTAGAGAGCCTTTTCAATTTAAAAAAATAATTGATCGAATATCACTTTAGATAGTCTTTTCAATTAAAAAAATAATCTATCTAATATCATAGGTTGATAAAAGGTCATAGTATTATGCACTTTGACGGCCTGAAAGCTACATACTGTTTACTAATTGGCTTAAGGCCCATACATTGGATGTTATCTGTATTTCTCAGATTAGCAATCTGGAAAACAATTGCTGAGATATGCTGAATAAGAATAATTCAGAGGCCCTATGGCTTTTTCAGTTTTAAGTAATGAAATGGAATTATCAATTTTTCAATAAATAATGCAAAGGATTTCTTCAAAGGAACACCTAGCGTTATTATTACTAATGCTTAGGAAGCTCTAATAACATTTTAAATGCTAATATAGAAAGGTATAGTCCTTGGCTTCAAAAAGCCTTTTTTATCTACACTTTTTTTAAAAAACCCAATCCAGACCCAGATCAAAGGTATCTAAGTCATTAGGCAAATGTTTTAATTTAAAGTAAAATAAATCCTGGGCTTGCTAGCCAGCCTGCATGCTAATTCTGCTTCTCTCTTCTGGTATATGGGAAAGGAGAAAAGAGTTGAAGGACCTTAGACAAGGTACAGAAACCCAGGTTTCTGCACCAAGTGACTACCAGAGTTAGTGATGGGATGCAGAAGTGAAGGAGTAACAGGCGTTGGGTTTCTGTATTTACAATATAGAGATCCTTCTCTACCTCTAAGTGTTTGGGGAGGAAGGTCAGTGGGGATAGGCGTGGATTGCATGGCTTTTATGGGAGAACATGCCCATTAGCGTATTATGCCAAGGTAACGGATTGATTCTGGTAGGTGCCAGTTCCACTCTTTAGCCATTGACTCTGCCCCTAGCAGGCTACCTCCCAAGTGTGTTAAGACAATGACTGTGTGAGGTTGAATGGATGGCTCATCACAAGCCATTATCACTGCTGAGGGCTTTGTTATTCAGCTATCGGTTGGCTGAGTTACTCAAACCCTGACTTCTGACCTTTTGGTCCCAGTGAGGGACCCCAATACACTTCTTGATATTGTTATAAGAAATTTCTCTACTTTGCTAAGACCCAAGACTGTATCTTTTAGGACTGAAGGGCTGGAAAGGAAAATGGTTTTGGCAGAGGAACCAAAAAATCAGTGGATTATTTGAAAAGTATGAGCATATGCAAATCAGTAGGTCCCAATGGCGAACACTTGAGAGTGCATTTACTAAACTCTCAGGTTATTCATGAAACACAGAAAACCTAAATAAACCAAAGCTACAAAATGGGCCACCTGAGAGTTAAGGACATGTGACTCAGAACGGATGTCAATTAGAAAAATAATAGACCAAATCAGAAGGAGCTAATGGAAATATGTACAATATCCAGCAGGGTTTAATTAAAGACCCAAATACTCTGACAAAAGTGATGGATAGCTTTGGATAGCAATGTGAATTTGGTGGATGAAAAGGCCACTGTGGCTGATATATATTTGGACGTCAGTGAACCATTTTATACAGTGCCTCGAAAAAAATATAACTAGCAAAATGGATTCATTCTAAATGGCTACCCCTGATAGGACACAGGCTGAAAAGCAAACAAAGGGTAGTGATAAAGGCAAATCAACAAATTCAGAAGAGAAAGCATCTAGTGAATGCTAAGGACACGGGCTTATCACTGATCTCACTTAATACCTTAATTCATGTGCAAGAACATACAGAGTGGTGAAAAGGGCAAATGTTACTAAATGGGAAAGGGCCGTGAACAGCAACAGAGAAAGAGAAATGTAAAGGGCTCCAGAGAATTTAGAGTTACAGTCAGCAAATAACATAATGACATTCATCTTGGAAAAACCTAAGTGAATTTGTCTGGAAGAAATTCTAACCTCCTCTATTCAACTGTTGGGAGAAACATTAGAACAGCACTGGTAAAAATAGTCCATGAGGAGGTATGGGGCGAGGGGGGGAGGGAGGCAGCGGTTAACAGCACGGAACCAGAGTATTTTCTTACTTCCTGGAAAAAAAAGTACCAGTTACAGGGCAAGGAGGTGGTGATAATCCCTGTCTTTGTTGTACTTCAGAGTTCTGTATTGCTTTATACCATAAACCAATTGAAAGAAAACCGGAAAAGAGCATCAAATGGGATTAAAGGGACAGAAAGTTGGAGGAAAATAGAAGATTAAAGAGATTCAGTCCAATTTTTGCTCAAATGTCAGTTTATCAATAAGTAAGGTTTCCCTGACCACCTTATCTAAAATGATAGCTGCCTCATCCTCAGCACCTTCTGTCCTTTTACTGAGCTGTACTTTCCTTGGTAGCACTTATCTCCATCTAAAAAACACATATTTCCAAAATATATATTTTAAAAATGTACGTATACATAAAGTTAGAGACACAGCACAGTATAGTGGTTAAGATCATGGACTCAGGGGCCAGGGCCCAGGGTTCAAGTCTCAGTTCTGTCTCTTACTATTTGTATGATTTGGACAATTTATTAATCTCTCTGCGCCTTATTTTCTTCATTTGAGAAAGGAAACAGTAATATGGAAAGGAAAAAGTAAAAGGAAATAGGATCAAATGATGAAAAACAGTGGCTGGAACAGAGTAAGTATTGTATAAGTGTTTATTACGTAAATACGTATCTCCTCCCTCTCCTAGAATACAGGCTCTGTGAGAGCAGGGCTGGATTCTGTATCATTCCTTGTTACCCTTGGCCTGAGAACTAGGCATCTACTGGGTGTTGAATAAATGAAAAGGAATGAATGAATGAGAGGCCCAACAGTCAGTAAATCTCATTAAGTGACAGAGCACAATGCAAAAAACAGTCTATGATTCTTTGACACGGGGAGGGGAGGAACTATGAATAAAATAGTTGCTCCCTGTGAAAGGCAAAGGGTTATTCTGATGTAACTCTGAGAAGGAGATGTGGAGCACCCTGTGTTTGGGGTAACTGGTTGCAAATGCACAGAAGGAAGAGATCTATTTTTGGCTAATGATCTACAATCCTCCCCAACTTTTCTTTTATTCTCTGGCAGAATTAGACATGAATCCCATATCTTTTACTTAACATGTATAACCTTGGAAATGTCTTGGCTTATCTGAACTTTAGTTTCCTCATGTACACAACGGCATAAATAATATAACATCACAGGTTAGGTTTGAGGATTAAATCAAATGACATGGCAGGATACCTGCATGTAAAAATAGTAAAAGTAATGGCTAAATTTTATTGTACTCTGTCCCGGCCACATATATATTATCTCTTTGGATCTTCACTTCACTACAATTGTATAAGGTATCATATCTTACACATTGAAATGATTTTTTGTTAATCCTTCCCTCTCCACTCAAAAGAGCGGTCTCTTTTCTCTTCTTTCTTTTTCTAAGATTAACCCTGTGCCTTTGATCCAATCCCTCCCAATGCCTTTAGGACCCTGCTGGGGTTTGTTGTATTTTGTCTTGAACTCTTGCATTTAGTATCTACCCCTTTCACTGGTTCTTTCATGTCTGCCTTCAGACATCTTCATGTTTCTCATATTTTGAAAAAAAAAAACAAAACCTAACAACAAACCCCAAGCCCTTCATGTGATCCTGCCTCCACTCATCACTGTTTTTTTTCTTCCTTTCATTGTTAAATTGCTCAAAAAAAATCATCTGTATTTACTGTCTGTCCTTCTAAAGCCTTAATTTTATCTGAAACTATATTCAAAAAGGTCACCAATGACATCCTAGTGGACAACATAATGGCCTTTGCTTAGTCCTCCTCCCCTTGATAGTTTGTCCTCCTGTACTCAACTTTCTTTGAGCCACGATATTTAGATTCTTCTCCCAACTTCCTCAGCTCCTTCGATTTCTTCACTGGCTCTGATTCTGTCTGCCCTCTGCAGGCATTCTTCCCAGTCAGGCGTGGCCCTTTGTTCTCTCTCTGCTTCCAAAAGTCTTATCTGTACATGAGATGTACAGATCTTTCTCTCAAGATCTGGTCTCTTAATAGATCAAAGCTTCATTTTCACTGATTTGCAGACATTTCTACCAGATGCGCTTACCACGTGGCCTCCCTAACTTCCAAATTTTGTTTAATAGAATTATAGTTTGCAAAAACCTCAAAATGTCCATGTCACTTTTTGAAGTCTTCGCTCTTCATTTCTGTTGCCTGCCGATCACCAGGTCTATTGATGTAACATTTTTATATTCATTTTTTCTTTCCAATCTCATTATCACAGATCTTAATCAGTTCTCATTGGGTTATTACAATCATTTCCTACTGAGGTCTCTCACAATCACTAATTTCTCCCAGATTAATGTTTCCAGCTCTAACTAGATCAGATCACTGTTCTGCGTTAAAACAATAAGAACAACTTGTGTATTCACTAGTGCTGAAGGGATCAAGTCCAAACTCCTAACACTGACATCCACGGCCTTTAAAAGATTTGGCCCCTATTCCACCTTTTCTCCTACTTTTCCCCTGCATCAACCTTCTATTTAAGCCAAACTGAGCTACTCAGCATCCCTTGAACATACTTAGTACTTTTTGGCTCTGGGTTTGTGTATCTAACCAATCTCCAACCCTGCTGAAATTTCCTATCCTTTATGAAGCTATCTCGAGCCATTTCTTCCTTCTCAGTTACTTCTTGTAAGGGTCGCCCATTTACCATGCATCATTCAGAGTAGTATCTGTTTCTTTAAAAAAAAAAATTATTAAGATTCCTTTGAGGGCTGGCCCGTGGCTTAGTGGTTAAGTGTGCGCGCTCTGCTGCTGGCGGCCTGGGTTTGGATCCCGGGCGCGCACAGACGCACTGCTTCTCCGGCCATGCTGAGGTTGCGTCTCACATACAGCAACTAGAAGGATGTGCAACTATGACATACAACTATCTACTGGGGCTTTGGGGGAAAAATAAATAAATAAAATTATTTTAAAAAAAAAGATTCCTTTGAACTGGTGATATAATAAAAAAAGTTATTAGGGTAATAAAAAAAGTTATTAGGGTCTATACTTATTACCTGTGTGAACTTGGGAAAGTTACTTAACCTCTCTAGGCCTCAGTTTCCACTGAGTATCCATAAAATGAGGATACTGATAGTACCTATCTCATAGGGGTTCTTAGGAGGATTAAATGAGTTAATATCTGTAAAGTGCTTAGAACAGTCCCTGGCACATAATACATGAGTGTTTGTTAAATAAGCAAAATAAAAGGTACAAAAAAGCATACAGTGAAAAGTCTCTCTCCTACTCCTGTCTCTTAGCCACCTACTGTGTTTCTTTCCTGGAGACACGCACTGTTACTAGTTTCCAGGGTATATGTGTACCCTGGAATATATATTTATGTACATATATGTACGTACATATATGTATATGTGTATACACACACACACACATATATTTAAAGAGAACTGGTGTTTACATGTTCTTCTGTATCTTGCTTTTTCCACTTAACAATATATCTTGGAGATGGTTCCATTTTAGTACATATCGACCTGCCTCATTCTTCTTAATGGCTGCAGAGGACTCAATTGTATGGATGTACCATAATATATATTTATTATCCTCTCCCAGAATGCAGCTTTCTTGATGACACAGACTATGTCTTATGACTCTCTGTAGCATCCTCAGTGCTTATATAGTACCTTTCAAAATTCTTTGTTTGTTTATTTGCTCAACAAATATTTAAGCATCAATTACACACCAGGCAGTATATAGTAGGTACTGTGGATACAGAAAGAGTAAAACATAGTCTTTGCTCTCTGGAAATGCACAGTCTGGTGTGAGGGTAGCCAGGTAATTACAGTAACGTGACAGCAGCTGTAATAAAGGTATAAATGAGATTCTCTAAGATCACCAACAGGAAGGCTGTATACTTCTTAGAGCAGTCACGGATGGCTTCTTGGAGGAAACATTAACAATGAGGCAAACACAAGGGAAAGAAAGTACTCTACAAGCAAAGGAAGTGGAATGTGCGAAGTGGGTGGGAAAGCAGGAAGGATATGGTATTTGGGGTGAACCACATATGGTTTACTCCTCACTGGAGTGCAAGAGGTGTGTGGATGGGGAAGGAGGGACAAGAGGTTAGTAAGGTAAACTGGGGCCAGATCATAATGGACCTTGTGTGTCATGCCGAAGACTTTGGGCTTGCCTGGGTAGGTGGAAGAAGGGGATGGAGGGGCCGGGGCCGGCCCCATGGCTTACTGGTTAAGTGCACGCCCTCTGCTACTGGCGGCCCAGGGTTCGGATCCCGGGCGCGCACCAACGCACTGCTTGGCTGGCCATGTTGAGGTGGCGTCCCACATACAGCAACTAGAAGGATATGTAACTATGACATACAACTATCTACTGGGGCTTTGGGGAGAAAAAGGGAAAAAAAGGAGGAAGATTGGCAATAGATGTTAGCTCAGGGCCGGTCTTCCTCAGCAAAAAGAGGAGGATTTGCATGGATATTAGCTCAGGGTTGATCTTCCTCACAAAAAAAAAAAAAAGAAGGGGATGGAGGGTGAGACTGACAGAGTTGTTAAACTTTTATTTTGCCTAGATTATTAAGACAAAACAATTATCATCTATTATTACCAGTATTTTTAAAAAGAAGGTATTTTAATACTCCTCAAGTAGAAAGGAAATAATCTCAGAACAAAAGTTACATTTTTTTTTTAATGGGAAACTCACTACAATGTCATAATTTTCCTAAGGATGAGGACAGTGTAGCTTCAGTTTACATCCTGGCATTTGGGAACCAATGCTGCACTTGATGAGGAGGAATCTGAAAACAGAGCATTCTAGAAAGAAGTCAGACATGATGACAACTGTGTTTTCGAAAGACCTCTCCAGCTGCAGGGTGAAGGATGGACAGTCTGAGAAGCAAGAGGGCCTTCAGATTGTCGGACTACCCAGCTACTCCTTGGTCTGTTCAACTTCGTCTCCTCTATCAGACTGTATCGATCTTCTAGGTTTCCTCAACTCCACAGCTCGAAGCTTGTAGCTGAACAAAATCAACCTCAAAGAGAGAGAAGGGTGCCAACATCCCAGTAGAAAAACACATCCAGGCTCTCACCTCCAGCACCTTTTGTTCAGGTCAACAGCAGCATGGAAGCTTTACAGCACACACAGCTGGACTGAGATGAGGCAGAGAGGAAAGGGAAGGCTGGCAGTAAGAACAGAAGAAAGCAGCAGGGACACCTCTTACCAAAGGGTACCTCCTATCCCTACTCCTCCACTGGTCTGGTTGAAATGCGAGGGAGAAGACCTAAGCTGCACCTAGTTTTATACATACATAACTGTAAATTAGGAGTACAACCACTATCTCCTTTAATCTGTTGACAACCACACACAATAGGCTTGATAACCTTAGTTTGGCGGATAAATAGAGGGTCTGAAAATAAGGCCACGAGCCTTCATGGGACTGACACTGGATTCAAACCCTGGTCGGGAGGAGTCTCTACTGCAGGTATGGGGCGCTTCAGGGAGCACTGGTAACTCGGAACATCATATCACATAGCAAGAACTTACACCAGATTCTTCGTTTAGAATCGGGATTTGTGGGCCGGCCGCGTGGCTTAGTGGTTAAGTGCGCGTGTTCCGCTGCTGGCGGCCCGGGTTTGGATCCCAGGCGCGCAACGACGCATTGCTTCTCTGGCCATGCTGGGGCCGCATCCCACACACAGCGGCTGGAAGGAGGTGCAGCTGTGACATGCAACTATCTACTGGGGCTTTGGGGGAAAAAAATAAATAAAATTGTAAAAAAAAAAAAAAAAAGAATCGGGATTTGAGTCTGGGGAGGGTGTCTGGAGGGAAATGAGATATAATAAGATAAAATGAGCCATAGGAAAATACATTCTGAGAGTTCAGCAGAGAAAATCAAGCATTGAGGGACAGAATAGCAGATTTTTAAACTGGCCCTTTCCATAGTAAAAGACTAAGACTGAACCTCCTCAACTATGCCATTCTCCTAAGTCTCTATATTAAGAAAAGGGCCTTTGATGGGGAAAAAATATATATCATTTGCATTCTTTTTTTAGGAAGAAAGAAGTATCAGATTTGAAAAACCTCCCAGAAAGGGCAACTTTATGAGAGGAAGGGCTTTGAGAACTTAATGCTTCTATTTAAATGCTAATGCTAACCTATAGCTCTGGGCCACACAAAAACTAAAGTTTTTCAAAGACCATAAAGTGAATTTAAAATGAAAACTTAATTTCTTGAATAAAAGATTTCTCATTTCTGCAGAGAAGCTAACACACAGAATTTCATGAGAGGAACACCCTTCTGATCAGGGTAAAAACCAGCCGCCAACACAGCAGGTGAGTTTAATGGCAGGGACATGGGTGGCTTCTGTCGCAAATGAGAGCTTCCCTTAAAAAGACTTGCCTTTGGAGCTCAGCGTTTGCTACAAATTATACCTGATGGTGGGCGATGCTTTTTTCCTTCCCCTTTAGTCGCCTGTGCTGAGGGAGCGCTGGTGTTTGGAAGAAAAGCTTGAGATTAAGGCAAGGAGCAGGCGCAAGGCCTGGGGTCACTTGGCCCAGAATAGCGAGGAGGACACAGAGTATGCAGGCGGCGAGGGGCTCCTGGGTTTATTTCCCATGGGAACCAACAGTAATGAATGCAGTGATGGAGGCCTGGAGTGCTGGGGAACCGTCTGTTCTGAAATCAGAATTCGGCGGAGGCTGGGAGACCACATGCTATATGTGGGTGTGCACAGAAATGAACTCAGAAAAATAAAATTAAACAAAATCAGAAAATACCTGTAGTGGGAGTGATGACTAGGAATAGGGCACAAACAGGCTTATGGGGTGATTCTAATAGTCCATATTTTCAGCTGGGTGATGGTTATATGGGTGTAAATTCACTTTGTAAAAAATAATCAAGCTGCATAGTTAAGATTTGTACAGTTTCCTGTATGTATGTTATACTTCAATAAAAGTGAATACTTCAATATTACCTTCCTCCTCCCCACCTCACCAAAAAAAAAAAGAAAAGAGAGCAGGCAATAGGCCAGGTGTTGGGATGGGTACTTGGATATATATTTTTAACTCAGTCTTATATCCTAACATTAAGACAAATGCTAGTTTTATGAACCTTGAAAACATTATGCTAACTAAAAGAAGCTAGTCACAAAAGACCACATGTCGTATGATTCCATTTATATGGTATATCCAGAATAGGCAAATCCACCGAGGCAGAAAGTAGATTTGTGGTTGCCAGGGGTAAGGGTGGGGGAACGGGGAGTGACTGCTAATGAATACAGAGTTTCTTTTTGGGGTGATGAAAATGTTCTAAAATTAGCTAGTGATTAGCTAGTGGCTGCACAACTCTATGAGCACACAAAAAACCCCAAAGAATTGCACACTCTAAAAGTGTTAATGTTCATGGTACGTAAATTATTAGCTCAATGAAGCTATTATAAAAAATGCTAATTTTATGAACTAGAACCCTGATTTCTTTTCTTAACTGTACAGAAGATGTACATCCACAGGCAATACTGTTGTAAAGATTGATCCATTAATCAAGACATTTGCTGCCATGCAATGTTCTCCTGTAATATTTGCAGATTCTGTAAGCTGACAGATAGGAAACATTTTCAGCAGCTCACATTTTCACTAAGTGCCCTGAAATGTACCAAAGCCATTTCTCAGGGCTCTATACTTTTGTAGGTTCTGTCACCCCCCCCCAGCATCTTTGCACTAAATGCCTTTGAACTCGCTCCAACCCTACATACTATTCTCAAGAAAAATTTATGGTAACTAATAATGAATAACCCCTACTAGGACAACAGGTTAGAATTGGGAACAATTCTATGTGTGTGATTACAGAGTGATAGAAATATAATTGAGCCAGATTCACTAATGATTATATTAATGTTTTTATTAAGGGGAACGATTAGTATTTATTTAACACTTACTATATGTCAGGTGTTTTACAGGTGTACCTGATTTCATCCTCACGATTGAGGCTTGCAAAGGCTAAATAGCTAAGGTCCCCGGGCTGGTTAACAACAACCAGATTGAATTCCGCCTACATAATACACTACCCTATTCTACCTCCCTCAGAACATTCCAGAACAACTCTGAGTTGGGCTGTGAGAAAACAGTTTACACTCAGAATCAAACTTGGGGAGAAAAATACGTTTACTCATAATCAAGAGAGCCACTGAGATCATATTTGTGACAGCCCTATGTAAACTGTAAAGGGCTATGCAAATACACATATCTGGCAAGAATATATTAATATTATTTTAGCTTGGGTATCAGATCAGGGAAAAATTAGAAGCTGAGGTGCAGATGATTGCTCATAGGGTGACTGCTGTGCTCACTTATGCTAAGTGAAAGCGAAAGATGAGACTTCTTGCAATTACCTACTCTTTTACATGGCTGACCTTCAGATCTTTATTCATGGTAACGAGTGACTCTTCAAGGTTGAGTTGAGGCTGTACTAGAAAGGAAGGTAGGGCGGGATGGCCTGTGATCTCAGCAGGTACAGATTTAAAGAAAAAATATGTTGATACTTAATAGGGAAAGTCAAAAGTTATTCAAAAGGCAGCAGAAATAGCCTGGAAATCTGAACCAGGTTTCTCACAAATACTGCAAAAGGAGATAGTAAGAAAGAGCAAAAGGGCTTATTCCATCTCCTTCATACTTGCTACCGTCAGAATTAGTGTCTCATAACTTCCAGTGCTTTCAAGAATCTAATGAACTTCCACAGAGCTTCACATACGGTCTAATGGGGCTTGGTCAGCAAGCAGGATGTAGCCTATTGATTACTCTCCTGCAGCCCCAGGGAACTCTACTCTCATGACCTGGGCATGGGGCAGAGGGGATTACTTGAGGTTATCCACCAGTCAGAAATAGAGTCATGATTAAGCCCACTCTGCCTGGACCCCCAAGTTGCTGATCTAGTCACTAGACCATGCTCCATCATTGATCAGGCCAGTCCTACTAACCAAGGTTATCCTAAATACTCTGTTTCAAACCAGCACTACTGTGTTGGAGCTGTAGACACTATGCAGGGGAGTGTGGAAAAAAAATGAGGAAACAAGTAAGCCTTCAGTCTGTCCTTTCTACAGTGAGGCTGTTCTGGCCAGTTTCCTGCCTCCTCTCTCCACACTTCCTTCTCAACACTTCGTCTAAATTCACAGGCATAGGAGAGAACTCACGTGCTGCCTGAAAAGCTCACCTGAGCGTAGCACTCCTCATTATATCTATTATAGTTCAAAACCAAAGAATGTCCAAGTCTAAGGTCGTGCTGGGAGATGTTACATGTTACTTATGAGCCAGGAAGAAACTGGCATGCCTGGAGGTCCCTGAATGTCCCAAACCTGGGGGTGTCCCTCCCACTCCAGGCTTATACTTCTGTTGAGAATCTGCTTTACTGGCAAACATTTCTAATGTTTTCAAAGAGAAACATTTCAAGTGTGGTGGTGAAACAAACACTGGTTTGTGACCCAAATGTTTCTGCAAATGTGTTCTCAGGCTGGGGGGTGCAAATGTTTACAAACCATTTGGGCAGGAAAAATGCAGTGATGTGTTTCAGAAATAGTTGCTTGGGGGAAAAAATTCCCAGTGCTACCAAGCGCAGCCAGGACATCATTAAGAAAATGCCTATGTGTTCTTTTATATTCCACATGACAGTGTAGACATGATGTGACATCTCAGATGCATCTACTCCAGTCCTTGCCCCGCCACTAGCTAACTAGTGATCATGATCCTACCACTAATCCCATTGTACCTCAGTTTCTGTATCTGGAAAAATAAATGGATTAGACTAGAATAGATGACATCTAAAAACCATCCCAACCCATGAGGGAGACTGAAGTGGGGGGAGGGGCAGCATTAATATTATTTCCATTTTCCAGGAAAAGAAATTTAGGCTTGGAGAGATTAGGCCCCAAGTCACACAGCTAATCAGCAGCAGAGCTTAAATCTGCATCTCCTAAGCCCCAAGCCTATAACTCTTCTAGCACACCACACAGGCTTCCGACAATTTTTCTGGCTCCCTGGCTTCCTGGGTGCCTTGGCACTAAACAACAGTGTCCCCAGTCAGAGATGGCCCATATTTGTTATCTGTCCTTTCACTTTCATTTTTTTTCCTCTATGCATTGTGTCACTCAATCTGCACTGAAAAAAAAAGGGCTTTTGACAGGAGCATTGAGCTCCCTGGGCATGTGGTAGACTCAGCTTTATTTCAGTGCATATTCAAGTGAAAGTAACAGTGGCTTCATTGTAATAAAGAGCTTTATTGTGCTTTGTAATGAAGATACAAAGCACTTAGTTGAAATCACAGTCTTTTAAACGAATCTGCTTTATATTCCATAGCAGAGACGCAGATACAGGGAATGCAAAGTGGTTTCTACAAAATGATTTACTCAAAGTAGCCAGACCTCCAAGTGGGAACCTCAGTTTTGCCCAGGTACTTACCTCTTGGGTCAGGGTTTCTTATCTTTTCTCTTTCCCTGCCATGTTTAGGCGGGCATTCTCTGATCTTTCTCAATGTTTATTCTACTTGTGAGGACTGACAGACTTCCCAATAAAAACCATTACACGTTATATGATCTCAGTCAGCGTATAGAATCCTACACCACCTACCTCTACACACAAACTCGCACGTGCAAACCAGACTACAAGACAGCCAGCTCAGTGGGAGGAGAGGAAATGAGGATTTTAAAGCCTTTAAATAAAGATTATAACTGTTATTGGCCTGCACAAAGATACAGAGTAATTAAAAAGCTCTTCAAAGAATGGAGTAAGTCCATTAAATCCAGTTAAATAATTTTTCAGAAACACTTCTTGCTGTTTCGTTCTCTCACAATGAACAGAAGGAAGAATATCTCATTTTCCAAATGGAACTTTATGGAGTTTTCAATAAGTCCCCTCAGTACTTATCTAAATCTTTAATTAGTTCTATAATATACTGATGATATCAAGCCTAATTAAATTTATATAGATAAGGCGCAATGAAATTCTAACCAAGTGAGCTGGAAAGCATATATTAAATAGTAAATTTAATGGTTCAAGCTGATAACTACAATTTTATATCAAAAAATTAAATTCAATTTACATGTTGTATTCAAATTGATTTTGAGTGTGCAAATTATTGGAAAAATATCTTGAATATATCAGTAAAATTGCTAATCCAGCCTGTTTAAATATCAGTTATTAATGTCTGCACTTGCAAATAAGCCACACACATTTGCATTTTTACTACATATAGTAAAAAATTATCTAAACCTTATGCCATTTTATTAAGACTACTAAGTGATTTTTCTTTTGGCTTCATGCATATATTAAGGAGCTAAAGAAATGACTATTGGGTCTAAAGAAGAGAGAGTCAGCAATTCAATATATAGCAAGGCAAAGATGATATATATATTTTGCTGACTAAAGCAGTTTATGTGACCCTTTGGGAACAGCAATGATGATGGTAAAATTCTCCCTTATTTAGGACAACTGCAATGGAACCATACACAAACATGTGATGCCGTAATCACAGGGAGAGGTAGACGTATACCAATTTGGTGGTGTTTACCATCAGTTTTGCGAAGGGAAGGGAAATGCATTGTGATGTTTATCAGAAGGTAAAGGTACACACCAGCTGATCACTTTTCACAGTTCAGCCAAGGAATATGCTTGGGAAGCCATATTAAATACTCACTTGACTAGTCAAAGAGAAGGCCCAACCACCTATACCACGTAAGTTGATTGACAATAGCACCATTCTTGATTTCCACAGGAGACTGGCTACCCCTTAGAAGCATCAGCATTAAACATGCTTACATCTTTTTCTTTGCTGACATACAAGAATACTGAAGATATTACAAATATTGTTAATCGAGCTTCAGGGACTTCAGAATTAGCTGCATATTTGTAAAAATTTGTGCAATGATTACTTACGAGCAGCCATTATCTGCTTCCCCCAAAACATACCTTTATTACCCTTGGATTCCATTGGTTGGAAAGCTATCTTTGAAATTATCAAACATTTATTAAATATCTATTATACATGACGTGCTTGCATTGTAGGAGACACAAATAATAGGCCAGTGACTTCAGAGAACAGAAAAATGAGTGTCGGCTGGAATGGTCAATCATTCCAGAAAAGGAGTGGGAGTGTGATTGCATTTTGAAGAGTGGGAAGCTTAAGAATGAGTAAGAACAGCCAGAACAAAGGCTGGACTCTAAGTTACATGTAAGGAGGACCGTGAGATCAGTGGGATCTGGAATAAATTCCAGAAGATTCTGGAATAAACAATGAGAGAAGAAGCTGGCCAGTCAAGAAAGGACAGTTATTAGGAGAATTTCTATTCAAGCCTGAAATGCTTTGGGCTGGATAGAGTATTCACAAAAAAGTCACTTCAAGGATTGAGCAAAAGATTAATTCAAGGCAAGCAGTATCACAAAGGATGGTTGAAAGGAAGAGACTGAAAGACATAAACATCAGCCGAAGGACTGCTGTTTTACTCTAGATGTGATATGTCAGTGATGGTGGGAACAGCAAACCAGGAATCAAACTGAGAACCATTTAGAGGAAGGAGTCAACAAGTCAGTGTCTGACTGGATATAAGAGGTTGACAAGACGGATGAGCCATAGAGGGTGTCAGAAATTTCTGTAATGTAAAATATAAGGTTAAGGATGGGGAGTGGAACCAAGGTTCACATTTGGCAGATCTTGAGCCTGCTTTTATGGATAACCAAAACCAAAGTGAACGAATCTGCTATTAATATCTGAAAACTTGGAGGGAGAATTGCTAGGACCAGATAAAGATGAAGAACGATAATCAGGAGCCAAGGATTATCCAGATTTCCCTCTGGAACGGAGAATGCTGTCAGGTTTAGAAATGGGAACTTGCTTTATGAGAGAAGATGAGCTCTTTTCGAATGTATGCTGTTCAATAAAGTGAAAGCCTGTGTTTTCTGAGGCTCTGTCCTCATGGTTGTTCATTCTGCTGCGGCAGCTAAGGAAAACAACATGAATAGCTGGGGGATTGGGGGTCAATTCTGAATGGAGGACTATGATGGAGGGCAGTGAAGAGGGAGACAATACTATCAGGCCTGGCAAGATTATATCATTTCAGCTTTAGTGTGATTGCCTGTTCTTATCCCAAACTTTTTATTCAGAATGTTCCAAGGATGAGAGAGCAAATACAGAGGGCCAAAGAGAAGGAATTTAGAATCTCACAGCACCTTCTGAAAATTTGGTAAAATTATGGGCTGTCTTGCCAGAGAAAATTAACATCCACATAAACACAGATTTTGCATATAATTTTTGGGTGTTTATGGACCTCATGAAGCTCTATCATGCACTCCAAGTTAGGATTATATGGTTTATACTCTAAACATCACACACACAGACACAAAGACACACACACACATACATGCAAATATCTGTATCTATATAGAGAGATGCTCATCTTTTCTAAATGAACATATACCATAGTTATGTGCATTTTTGTCTGCCTGCCTGCCTATCTATCTATCAATAAGGCTGCATGTAGCTTTCTTTCACTCACTTCTATTTCTGATTAATCAGGATCTCTATTCAGACCAGATGGAAGGAGGAGAATAGGGCAATGTAAAGGTGAGTGGATCTTTCCATGTCACAGCAAGGAAAATGAAGGAAGAAACCTCACTATCTCCAGAAGTAGGAACACAGGTTATGGGATTTATTGCATAGACACATATATGTATATCTTTACATGTGCACTTTGAGTGCTTTGAGAGTGCTGGGTAAGCAAATCTTCATTTATCTTGATTCTCAGGTCCTTACCTAGAGCCAGTCAAGCCCTAGAAAGTCTTGCTTCAAACTTACAGCCCAAGGATCTTACAAGAGCCCTCGTTATTGCTGATGGTAATGTACGCAGATTGAGAGCATCCTGTGATGTGCCTGCTCTGCTTGGTGTAGGCCTCACACTACTATCTGCAAAGATGAGGGTATGGGGGCCATGGAGGACAGTGAAGGAACGTAAGGTAAGAAATAGGGAAAGAAGTACCACAGAGATGAGAAAGCAGAGGTAGGGGAGATGAAGAATCAGAAGGAAGTAATAGAGAATAAAATTAATGTTTTGCAAGTGATTTCTCAAGAAAGATCAATTTACCCACATAATTTAGCTCAGCACTCTAAGACAATTTAAGAGATATATAAGACAAATTAGAGAGGCCAACAACTTCTGAATAACTGACTCCATGCAGTGGTTCCCGAAGAGCATAAATGTAAATATAGATGCCTGGAGTATCAACATAGCACTTGGGGAAAATATTTTTATCTGCAATGTGTAACATCTCCTGGAATTAATAAGGGCTTAAATCTTTTTATGTGTTCACTGGATCTCCATGAAAGAAGGTGCAGGCTGCTGCATCTCATGCTGCATGTTAAAATCCTAAATCTGACGTGTGCAAGTTCAGCAATGCCAACCCGCCTGGTGCAGATGCCTCTCAGTTGAATGAGTTCAGACAGTCCCCATCTGCCAGATATGCTAATTCTTATCCAATCAATACTGCAACTCGTAGCCTCATACTTCTCAGACCTGCCTCTGAAAATGTGATGTCTATTCCACTGTGCCATCCACAGTGGATGAACGAGGCCAATATTGCACTGGATTCTGTTCCCATCTTGACCTTTTAAAGGTAGATAGTGGAAAGACAGGTTACCTATTTTAGTTCCTTGTTATTCATAGTGCTAGGCATTTTGAAAAGAACTCCCTAGATTCAGAATCAGGTGGTAAGTAATAAGATGCTGAGGATTACTATTTTATAACTGGAATACTGGAAATAAAAATATGTGCTTTTTCAAGAATTCTTGGGCTATAGTTGAGGAATAACAACTTGCAAAAAGTCACAGGAGGTCTTCAGCTCATTTTGTTGTGGCATTCCGTTCAACAAGCTGTTTGAATCTAAAGCAACTGCTTGCGGGCATTCAGAGAAGACATGAGAAAGATGATGCCTCCATTCAGGACCAAGAAAGCCGCCAAGGAGGGATGGGGATAATTCACTTCTAAACTGTGCCTAAAATGTTCATGGCAAAGCATACAAAGCCACGGTTGCTAAAGCTACAGGAACGCTGTTCTGTCTCGTTGCCTTGGTATAGGATGTGAACAGCAGAAAATCTAACACCAGGCTCTCATCTCGATTGATGCCTGTTGTAACTAATTGAGATGAGACTTTTGAACTTCTTTGAGCTTCTCCACCAGGGAAAAATACTAGAGAAATTCAATTATTATTGAATTATAATCCTCAAACATATTTTATCCATCATCTCATGCTTTTTGATTATCTGAGCCTGATTTCTTTTTATAATTCAAAGTGTTTCAGTGAAGAAATAAAGTTACCCTGGTCTCCTTCTGTGAGGAAACCATTCCACTGAAATCCCCTTCAATGGAGCTCCCTAGGATCCAGCCCAGGGCAGTGTGGGAGCAGCTTGCAGTCTTTGATTGAGAAAACTTGGTCAAAACCAACTGATATCTTCTCTCTTTGGTCTTTATCCTTGCTGCTTTTCATCTCTCCCCTTGTTACTATATTCATGTTTCAAATGAGAATTAAATTCCTCTGCCTTGCCCCCTAATTTGACTCACTTTTCAATAATGTCAACCGACCATCAAACACATAAAAACTGGGAAACCAAGTGCTAGGTATCCTTTTGCACGTTACAATAGGAAGAAAAAGAATTAACAATTGCTGACATCCTCCTTATATTTATACTAGTAGGTACTTCTATTTGCAGTTTCCTTTAATCCTTAAAACCACCCTAAAATGTAAACAAATCATTTCCATTTTAGAGATAAGATAACTAAAGTGTTAAAAGGTTAAGAAACTACTGGAGGTTATGCAGCTACTAGTAAGTAGTAGAGGTGGGCTTCAACCCTGGTTTACATTTTGTTTCCACTTTACCAAGTAGCAACACAAGAAAATTTTGAGAAGAGACAGAATCCTTCTGTCTATATAGAATCTATATATTATGGAAAAGCTACGGATTATCTAAAGAGATGAAGGATGTTTTAGGATCTATGAATTACATAAAGCTGTTCAATCAAAGCAAAAATTCACTTAGCAGCTCTGAGGATCCTGATTTGATATGTAAGTCAGAAAGAAGGAATCTATATTTCTAGATTTCCAGGGAGGATTACTGAACAAGGAAACTAGGCAGTCACTATGGTTTTTTTTCCCTGAATTACGTCTGTAACCGAACAGAGTATAGAGACAATACAGATAACAACTTTTCTTTAACAGGTCTATTGGTATGAACACTTATCAATTAAGAGAGAGATGAGATTAACAGTTGTCATGCCTAAGTCTTAGGTTCATGCTGAGATACACATTGCCATTTCCAGGGACCTTCAGCCAAGTTAAGTCAGCTGAGGAGAGGCTGCAAGAAGGCAGCTTTCCATTTCTGTTGCCAGTGACTGGTTTAGAGGAGGGTGTGTTATACGATTTGGGCCAATAAGACAGGAGAGGAAGTCTGCAGAGGGACTGCTGGGAAACGCTTCCGTGCTGACAAAAATAAAGCATAGGAAGGGAAACAGTCTTTTTCCACTGGATGTTTTTGTGACGCTTGGAAATGCAGGAACCAGCCCGGGACTGCAGAGGAGGCTGTGGAGGAGGAAGCCAACACACCTTGAGGAAGGAAGAGCAGAGAGCTGGCAAGAGCCTGGGTTCTTAATGACATCATTGGGCCACTGAATTAGCCAACACTCAAGCCCCTCTACTAGGGGACTTCATGTTATGTGAAATAAAACATTTTTTTAAAAATAAGTGTTTTAAGTCACTTAAGTCAGGGTTTTCTGCTACATGCAGTCAAAAGTATCCTGGGGCCGGCCCCATGGCTTAGTGGTTGGGTGCACGCACTCCGCTACTGGCGGCCCGGGTTCGGATCCCAGGTGCACACCAACGCACCGCTTGTCCGGCCATGCTGAGGCTGTGTCCCACATACAGCAACTAGCAGGATGTGCAACTATGACATACAACTACCTACTGGGGCTTTGGGGAGAAAAAGGGGGAAAAAAAGGAGGAGGATTGGAATAGATGTTAGCTCAGAGCCAGTCTTCCTCAGCAAAAAGAGGAGGATTGGCATGGATGTTAGCTCAGGGCTGGTCTTCCTCACAAAAAAAAAAAAAAGTATCCTAATAGATAAGCCTCCTGATGTGAAAGATAAAGATATGGTTCACCTGTAATACATCTCTCCTCTTCCTAGTATTTTATTATTTTAGTGTGAAAATGCTGTTCTTTGTAATTTAAATAAACTATCCAAACCACTGCTTTTACTTCCACTAATCTGTCTGCCACTAATCTGTCTGCCCCCACATTGTAAGATGAAGCTATGAATTTCCCTTTTTTAAAACTTTCTTCCTCCCTCTACTGTCTACCCACTGCCTGCCACTCTGACCCCATCTTCCATTTTCTCTCAGCTACATTTTCACTTTTCCCAGTACTGTCCTGCAAACACAACTGAGTCCTTCATGCTTTGTCTGCATGATGATTCATGAAAAACAATAAAAAGCATTTACATCAATGTGTGTGTGCTAAGCAGTGTTTAGTGCTATATGCAATAATGTGTAAGGATTACATTTCCTTCTCTATCAGTCAGTCATAACAAGTGGGCCTCTCAAAGAGGATACTTCTGGAAGTCTGCTTTGTATTTGGACCATGAATTTCTTGTATAGTTTTTTTTTCTTGAAAACTTCTGATTGACTTGGTTTTTTTTGCATTATTTGTATTTATCATACATTAATTTTTTTTTTTAAAACTTCTTAATCGTACTTTTCATTGTCTTGAGTCTTTTCCCTCCCAGAGACCTTCTGCCGAGGGTGTTGTGTCCTCTCACTCTAACTTGGACTGGTTCTTCTCTAAGCCTGCTTCATGGTTGCCCTTTACCATTTTTCTGAGTGGGATCAAGTGTTTTCTAGACACTACATTTTCTAATTTTTTGGTTTATTTACTTGCTTTGCTTGAATACATCCTCAGTTAGTTCCCTAGGAAAAAGAGCATGAGAAATGAACTTTCTGAATCCTTCTAAATCTGAAAATGTCTTTTTCTTGCCCTCAGAATTGGCTGATAGACTCTTTGGATGTATAATTCTAGGTTGAAATCATTCTTCCTCAGAGCTGAGAAGACATCACTTCATTATTTCCTAGCACTTAGTGCGATTGATCACAGGTCTGACGCCGCCTGACTTTTTTCCCCCTCTCTCTGAAGCTTTTAGTAACTTTAGTTCTGGCATTCTGAAAATTCATGAGGCTGTGCTTAGGTGAGGCTGCTTTTTCATTCAGTGCACTGGCACCCGCAGACTCTTTTACTGTGAAGATGGGTGCCCTTCCTCAGTTTTAGAAAAGCATTTCTACAAATTCTTCAGTACTTCCCCTTTCCCTTCATTTTCTTGTCTCTTTTCTTGGGACCCCCAATTAGTTGGATGCTAGATCTCTAAGTATTGGTAGGCTCATGTTCCCAAAAAGCCTCTTCTCTTAGTGGGAGGGAGTTCTGCCTGGGAGTGTTTTGTGAGAGGTGCAGAAACTGCTAACAGGTAGGTTTCTCTTCAGGGTGAGCAGGTGGGGTGCCAACTGCCAGGCTGGGAACCTCCTTCTTTTTTTTTTTGTGAGGAAGATCAGCCCTGAGCTAACATCCATGCTAATCCTCCTCTTTTTGCTGAGGAAGACGGGCTCTGAGCTAACATCTATTGCCAATCCTCCTCCTTTTTTTTTTTCCTAAAGCCCCAGTAGATAGTTGTATGTCATAGTTGCACATCCTTCTAGTTGCTGTATGTGGGACGCAGCCTCAGCATGGCTGGAGAAGCGGTGCGTCGGTGTGCGCCCGGGGTTCCAAACCCGGGCTGCCAGTAGCAGAGCGCGCGCACTTAACCGCTAAGCCATGGGGCCAGCCTGGAACCTCCTTCTTCAATGCCACAAGGAGGAGGGTTTTATTCTAGGGCTCCAACATCCACACCAGACGCCTTAACTTTCCTTAAATACTTCCTAAGATGGCTCTTTCAGGAATAAATTCTGGATGCCAGCATTTTGAAGGGGTGAATAAAATAGTGCTATATGATAAATTTCCACATCTATAAAATTTTCATTAATCTCTCTATTTTCAGTTTCTCTTCACACTCTCATTTTTTTTATTTTTTTTGAGCTGTTGATTATGAGCCTGGAACTTCTCCAAAGTGCTCATTGCACATTCCAGACTGAGGTTTTTCCTCACTGGTTTATCCATTAACTGTGTCCCATCTTCTTCCCATCTTCCAGAAACCTGCTGTCATCTTTTGTTCACTGGTAAATCCCTTCTATTCTTTCTCAGTTGTGGATTTAATCCTTTTCATCTCTCCATGAAAGTACAGTAGTGGGGTCCACCATCTTGGACCGTACATATTATTTAAACCTCACAAGCTCTGTTAAAAATATTGGAAATGATGCAGAACATTTAAAAAGAACTTTTAATGTATGGCATTGAGATTCAGTATGTTATCAGGGAGGAGCACAGTACTGCTTATTCTGGGTACCTAAGCAGGCACACAGTGAGGAAGAACCTGTTGAAGCTGTCCACTGTACTTAGACAGAATAGTTTTCAAACTGCTGTCATCTCCAGAAACAAAGAAGAGAGATGCTGGGCTCTAATGTGCTGACTCTTAAAAGTACAGGATTCTTTGAGACCCTAGGTCTCACTGAGAGGCCCAGCTGCTTCCACAGGTAGCAAGGTGACTGTCATACTCCCTTCACCAGCGAAGCCACCCAGCTCCGGGCTGGGCTGGTCCCAGCTGGTGTCACTGCTGTGAGGGTGGTAACGAACAGCAGCAGCAAAGGGTGTCAGATGGCTCTGAGCCCGGGGTGGCGAGCAGCTTCTGCACCTTGATGTGGCATGGAGAGGTGCCAATCAGTGCCATTAGCAGCAGGAAGACAGGGGCAGGGGCAACAGCTTGTATGTGATGGTGATGACAGCAGCGACAGTGAGAACAGGCTGGCAGCTGCCGCAGATAGCAGAGTAGCAGCCGCTGGACAGTGACAGCAGCTACAACTGCAGGAGAAAGTGGTGACAGACTTACACCACACATACCTAACACTTGAATGTAATGTGTCGAAAACTGCTTTCAATATAGAATATTGCTTCCTAGGTAACGTGGTTATAAGATAAGACTTCAGTATGCTTAAAGATGCCTAAGACAAGGGGCCTCTTCCTAACACCAAGGTCAGAGGACCTCACAAAGAGCCTTTGTCACCATCTCTGTATCACTAATTCTGAATTTCAGCTTGCAAGGGGTTAATTTGTTTCTAAAAAGGCTAGTATTTCCAGGAGGGCTGTACTCTTTGTTGTCATCAGGTGGCAATAAAGAGTCATAATTTATAATCCCAGATGGTTTGGGTTACTAGGGAGATCAGACATTTAGTATTTTAAATCACGACTTTGTAACTAACTCACTGTCTGCTTATTAAAACAATCTGAACTGAGAGATTCAGTAACAAATGAAAGCTTAGAAAAGAAAAATCTTCATTGCAAATACAAAACAAAAGAATTCCCTTACATTTCATTTGTTGTTCTTAACTTAATGGATCTGTAATGGAGTCTTAGATTCATTTGCACAGAAGTTTCTTTCTCATCATTAGATGTATCTATTTTAACTCTGGAATTGCTATTTCTTCAGTAGCTTATTGCAACATAGCTCCTTTTCTATAATAAGACAGGCTTTCTCCAGCTGGGATGGAAATGTGTGTCAGATTTTGAAGCAGAAATACCTGTCTCTACCCTCCCAAGTGTAATCTATTCTTTATCTAGCTGGAAGTTCTTTAGTTCTAATTAGCTCCATAATCAACTCCATAATAATTTAAAAAATCACCAGGACTACTAAAATCATTCCCTTACTTCCAGAGGCAGTGTTATAAACTTTGTGTCTGTCTTTGCTCAACCATAGAAAGTTTTTCCCTTCTGGGGAGGGAGGGAGGGAAGGAGGAAGAGGGAGAGGGAAGGACAGGTAGAGGGAGAGGGGGAGGGAGAAAGGGGAGTGGGGGGAAGAGAGAGAGAGGAGCTCCCTGCCATTCTTTACCACTACTCTCAATTTTTGTTGTTATTAGATTTTTTTTTAAAAACAGCTTTATTAAGACATAATTCACATACCATTTAATTCACCCATTTAAAGAGAACAAGTCAATGATTTTTAACATCTTCATAGATATGTGCAACCATCACTGCAGTCAATTTAGAACATTTTCATCATCTCAAAAAGAAACTCTGCACCTTTTAGCCATCACTCCCCTATTTCCCTGCTCCCCACCCAGCCCTAGACAACCTCTTATCTATTTTCTGTCTCTTGTTTTTTTATTATTTTTTTGTGTGTGTGTGAGGAAGATCAGCCCTGAGCTAACATTTGTTGCCAATCCTCCTCTTTTTGCAGAGGAAGACTGGCCCTGGGCTAACATGCGTGCCCATCTTCCTCCACTTTATACGGGATGCCATCACAGCATGGCTTCACAAGCAGTGAGTCGGTGCACGCCCGGGATCCGAACTCTGGGCCGCTGCAGCAGAGCACGTGCACTTAACCACTACACCACCGGGCTGGCCCTCTACTTTCTGTGTCTATAGATTTCCCTATTCTGGACTTTCATAGGAATGGAATCCTATAGCATATGATCTTCTGCGACTGGCTTTTTTCACCTAGCGTAATGTTTTCAAGATTTATTCATGTTGTCACATGTATCAGCACTTCAATCTTTAAAGGCCAAATAATAGTCCATTGTATGGATATACCACATTTGTTTATCTATTCATCCAATGATGGGCATAAAGGTTGTTTCTAGCTTTTGGTTATCATGAAAAATGTTGCTATAAACATTTGTGTATAAGTTTCTTTGTGGACAAATGGTTTTCATTTCTCTTGGGTATATACCTAGGGGTGAATCTTATGAGGTTTTAACATCCTTTCTTATCTTAATCCTCTCCCTCTTAATTCTTATCACACCCAACTGCTCCACTGTGTACAAGCAGGATCTTCATCTTTGAAGCTCCAGGAATGGTTAGTTCTCAAACCAAATGTTCAATAACTATTTGATGAATGAATGAATGACCCTTGCCAATTTGTCATAACCACCTCGAGCAACTGACTTCTTTAGGAAATGCTTCAGATACTGAAACATTAAATTGTAAGCTTTTGTGCTTGTACACGGCTCTATTCATTAAGGAAATCAGTGGTCAGAAACTCCCAACAGTAGATGGTTCCAAAGATGTATAAGACCTGAGAACAGGCTCCTGTAAAAGGGCCACCAAGGTGCTAAAGTGAGACAGAGGCTTAATGTATGATAAACAAGAAAGACACCAAGCAACATAGTTTTGGATAATGAGAATATGCCATCTCTCAACATAAGAAAGATAACCATTGGATTTACCCTGTCTTGGTCTAGACAAGGTCCTTCCTTTATCAAAGTAAGAGAAAATCACCTGCGTATGCTTCCCATGCTCGAGAGTTCTGCTTTGACCTGCTCCCTCCTAATTGCTTAGAAAGACCACTTTGGGGTCTAAGGGTGCTCTCACGTCTACTCACTAGATATGGCTAAGTAACTGAGAATGTTTTTCAAGGCAGACAGCAGATGTCTAAATTAGACTAGATTCTTCTCAGGGAGAAAGTAAGAATTTGAAGGTTTTGTGTAAGTGACCCTGACCCCAATCCTCAGCTTTCCTCCAAACTGGTCAGATATACAGATTCTCCCTGTCTACCTGGCACTTTAAGGGTACTTCTCTACATTATTATCATGAACTCTGGGGCTTGGGAGAAGAACCCATATACCCTGTGGAGAAATCTTCATCAGAGGCAGAAGACTAGTACCAGGTCCAGCACTTAACAAAGTAAGTAACGACCTTCATCTTCCAAGTCTGGGCCACTGCGCTGTGCCTACTGGAAGAGGAGTCCAGCCACCCTCCACACTGGGGCGGACCTAAGAAGTCCAGGTTCTTCTGCTGAAGATTTGACTTTCTGTTCTTTAGTAGCAGGAGAAGTCTCTCTGTACAATATCTCCCTTTCACATAATCATAGTTCTTATATTTTGTTTTGACTTAAGAGTTTAGTAGAATTTCGATAGTAATTAATTGTGTTATTTCTACTTCAATTTACCTAAGGAAAAAGATTCAAAGTGATGTGGGCAGAGCAGATATTTATAGAGAGAGAATATGGCAATATCAATATCAAAAGCTAATAAGACTAATAATCTTTCTGTATTTACTTAGTAATAAGGACCTGAGTATGTATAGACAGTGAACAGAGTCATAATTATTATCACACAGTAATTTCTGTTTATAAAGCAGTGTCCAGCAGCAATATTATTCTAGTCTTAGAGAAGCAAACATTATGGGGAGTGGGGTTAACAAGATACCCTCAGGGTTGTATCAGAAACTGGAAGGGAGGTTCAAACCCACAATGATGCCCCTTCTCCCCAGGATGCCTGTCACTGCCCTAGGGCATCACTGCATCTAATGTGAATGTGAACTGTGAGAGCTTCTGACATCAGCCCTCAGGAGGCATCAAGGTCTCCAGGAGGGAGCCCTAAACCAGGAGTTAGGAAATTTGGGTTTTGGTCCCATCAGGATCATTCACTGGCCAATTACTCCATCTCTCTGAGCCAGCTTCCTGCCCACTAAAGAAAGGGGCTAGATGACAGCATCTCAAAGGTCCTATTTAATGAAGACTTTTTAGGTTTCTAGGAAGACAATATGATCTAAGTAATCAGAGAGCCGATCAGGACTCTTCTTACCAAATTCTAAACTTATATCTGCCCTCTACTGCTTTCTCCTTGCACCAATTTTATGAAAACTGTAGTCAGTTTAGCCAGCTCAGTTTTTGCTACTTCTCTCCTCATACTCTGAGTTCTCTTTCATCGTCTTTCAGAGAGAGAGAGAGACAGAGAGAGAGACAGAGAGAGAGAAAGAGACTGTGAGACAGCGAGCAAGGGAGGGAGCTGGGCTCCCTTTCCTTTCCTCCTTAGCACACAAGACAGGAGCTAAATTAATTCACATTCGTGGAAACCTGCAGCTTCATAGGAGGACCATAAATACAGAAATGCAGATTACTAGTATTTCTGGTAATTTCTGTATCTACTGTTAATCAAAGTGACAGAGGACAACAAAAGAACATATATTTCAAAAAGGCTTTACTTTTTGTTTGATAGCAATCACCTTGGAAGTTTTATTTTTGTATGAGCCCCTTAAACACTTAAAACACCCACTTGTCACATCCAGGGTTAAAAAAAGTTTTTCCTTGGAATCACCTAAATCTGACACTATATAGTGCAACGCCCTCCAGTAAACAACCTCTCGATTTTCTTAAAGGTACAGTTTAAGGAGAGTAGCAGCATCCAAAAATTATACTTTGTAACCTGCTCTCTTTTTAATAGCATACGGTTCTTGAGAAAGTAACCTTTCCTCTGTCTATAATATCCTCCTTCCTTCCCAATCTCACTGCTTTCAAAGTATAGCTCAAAAACTGCTTCTTCTACATTTTTCTCTGATTAACTCAATAGACTCTGAATAGTGTCCCAGCAGCACCTCTATCTAACTCTTTCCATAAAAGTGCTTTTCCATGAAATAATTTTTTTAAGTATCTACCTTCCTTGGCACTTAAGAAACTCAGTACTTTATTGTCTGCGCCACTTACATATTACTTAAATTTTACTCACTCAGCAAACTGCTATTGGGTGTAGTAGTTATCTCTTGTTTTTGTGTACCCAGCATCCATCCCACTTCTTTTGGTAACAGAACCCTTCCTTTTCTCCGGAACATGTTCTGTGAGGTCCAGATTGGACTGCTCAACCCTTCACAATAGGTGTGGACACATGATGTGGAATGCCCAGTCAGAATGCTCCTTTCTTCTTGGCCACAGCAATCGGCTTGGAGATGGACAGAGCGCATCAGAGTCCCTCCAAGAGATATGCTATAAGGATTTTAGAAGAGAGAGGGTCTGTCTTTCCCTAAGATTTCCAGCTATGAGTATGATGTAAGTTTGGGGCTACTATCTTGCCACATGGGGAGATAGGTTATGTTATAATAAAGCCAAGCAGATGCAGACAGCGGTGGGAATCTGGGGGGGAGAAACCCTGAGTCCTGCTGATATGGTTTGAGTCCTTGGACAAAACCAAGTGTAAAACCAATCACCCCTTGAATATTCCAGTTTCATGATTTAATAAATTTCCTTTTTTGGCTTAAGCTAGTACGGATTTGGTTTCTGCTCCTTGCAACTGAAAGAATCCTGACAAATACATTAGATGTCTACTGTACCAGGCACTGAGCATCTGCTTTAGGGCCTGAAGTTTAGATATAGTGGTAGCTAAATTCCAAAGATAACCCCTAACGAACCATGCCTCCTGTTATTCATGCCTTTGTGTAGTCCCCTACTAAACTCAATCTGGGCTTGCCCAGTGACTTGCTCTAACTATTAGAATGTGGCAGAAGTGATACTGTGCCAGTCCTGGGTCTAGGCCTTAAAAAGGCCTGGCAGCTTCTACTTTCATGCTTTTGGGAGCCCTGAGTCACCATGTAAGAAGTATGACTATCCTGATGGAGAAACCACATGGAAAAGCTATGTGGAAGGAGGAATCTCTCAGACTACATGGAGAGGGAGAGAGAGGGACCTAGCCATCTCCGTGTCCCAGCTGAGCCTAGCTTTCCAGCTCTCCCCACCATGTCACCAGACATATGAGGTTGCCATCTTGGATATTCCAGCCCCAGCCACTATCAGATTACAGCCATGTGAGAGACCCCAAGTCAGTCCAGCAGACGAACCATAAATTGAGCCCCAGACAATCTGCTAAATCAAGAGAACTAATATAATAATTGTTGTTCTTGGTTCTAAGTTCTAGGATGATTTATTATATAGTAATAGATAACGGAAACAAATGTATAGATCCCATAATTAAGCTTTCACAGCTATGGGGAGCCAAGCTTCAGGGCATGCAATCCAAACAATTTTGCTTTCTCTTTAAAAAATTAAAATTCTTGATAGATATTTAAGTATCCTATATAGTTGACCAAGATAAAGAGATATGATATAACTTTATATTAAAACTTTAATGGTAATGAGTCATAATCAAATCAAAGTTTAAATCAAAACTTCAATAGTAATAAGTAACCATGTAAGACTCTGAGCTTTGCTGAGGATTGACAAAATTAAAAGCTAAAATTTCCTAGATTCACGTGACTTTACTAGGTATGTATGTAACAGTCAAGGTTCTAAGATGCAGAGAAGGAATTATTGAAAGGATACTGGGTAACTCATAGCTGAGCCAGGAAGACTGGAGAAGCAGGCTTGGAAAGTGAGCAGGAATAAACAAAACTAGGCAGCAGCTGGGAACATGGCCAAAGTCACTCCAGAATCACTCTTCCAAGACAGTTTCATGAAGATGCCGCCACTGCTGCTGCGAAATACAGAGCACCATGTCTTGCTTTGCTGCCAGCAGAACTGGATGTTGACCGTGCCATTGCCACTGCTGGGCTGCTACCCTAGGTAACGGGAAGTTGCCACTGCTGCTGACAGCACCTCACAATATTCGCCATTACCTCCATACTCAGAGTCCCTAGCTCCCTGATCAGAGATTGGAGGGGGTACACCTGATTGGCCCAGCCTAGGTTGGGTCCCCATATAGTAAGCAAGCCCGGACTTTGTGTTTTTATGATGGAAGGTGGGCTCTGCCTCCCTCCAAGACCATATTGTGAGGAATTCCCTAAACAAAGAAACAGATTTAGAAGCTAGGCAGTCAATAAAGGACAAACGTCAATCATGTATCACTACTTTTATTTTTCTTTTAAAATGACTGGGTTTTCTATTGATAGAACAAAAAGACATAGCTGCTTGCTTTCTCTTCCTTTCTGAATATTTTAAATTCATCTGGGGCCGGCCCCGTGGCTTAGCGGTTAAGTGTGGACACTCCGCTACTGGCCGCCCGGGTTCGGATCTTGGGCGGGCACTGATGCACCGCTTCTCCGGCCATGCTGAGGCCGCGTCCCACATACAGCAACTAGAAGGATGTGCGCTGTAACTATGACATACAACTATCTACTGGGGCTTTGAGGGGGAAAAAAAAAGGAGGAGGATTGGCAATAGATGTTAGCTCAGAGCCCGTCTTCCTCACCAAAAAAAAGGAGGATTAGCATGGATGTTAGCTCAGGGCTGATCTTCCTCACAAAATAAATAAATAAATAAATAAATTCATTTGGAAAAGACATAGTAGCTTCTTAAGAGCTTTTTTTTTTATGACAACATCAAACATTTATTGAGGTACTCTCCTAGCACTTTGCATGTACTAACTCATTTTTTTAATTGAGATAAAACTGATATATAACATTATAGGTTTCATGTGTACAACATTATAATTTGACATCTGTATATGCTGCAAAGTGATCACCACCAAAAATCTAATTACCATCCATCACCATACAATTGACCCTCCTCACCCATTTTGCCCACTCCCAAAACTCCTTCCTCTCTGGTAGCCACCAATCTGTTCTGTGTATCTATGAGTTTGTTTTTGGTTTTGTTGTTTTTTTAAATTCCACGTATGAGTGAAATTACATGGTATTTGTCTTAAAAGCTATTCTAAGACAATTTCATCAGTCATTGTATTACCATCATATGTAGGCGTTCTGTTGATACTTTGGGGATTAGGTTTACCTTGGCAGTGGCCCCAGTCTCCCTGTGCTGTCTGGTCCAGGCTTCCTCCCTGACCTCCCAGCCAGGTCTCCCTGAGGTCCTCCACCTCTTTCTGCCTCTGTTGGGTTCATCCATGACTGTGATCATTCCTAGATAGCCCTTAAGTGCTGTGCTAAAATCCTTTTTCATTATCTTTTTGGTTTTCTTTTGTTTATCCCTGCAGGCCTACAAAACATCTCCTTTCAACTTCTCTCAGGGAAGATAAAAAATTGTTACCCCTCCTTCAAGCCCTTTCAACTAGGAACACCTCATCACCACCGTTTAATAGAGTCTATAAAAACATTGAGGCTGTGGTATGTCTCCCTGAAATACTAATGCATTACATTGTCATAAGCTGTATAGCACAATAGCTAAAACGTAGATAGACCTGGCTTTGAATCATGGTCCTGTCATTTGCTAGTTGTATAGACCCTGGGTTACTTAATCTTTCAGAGACTTAATTTTCCCATTTGTAAAATGAAAATGCTAATACCTAAGCATACTAGGTTATTGTAAGGAATTAATAAGATAATGCATATAAATCACATAAGTAGAGTGCCTTATACAAAGTATTGTTCAATACATAGTACTTATCAGTAATAATATTAACAATAATAAAATAATAATTATTTTAAGCAATTTGTTGTTACTACCTACTCTCACATATATGTGGAAAAATAAAATGCTATGACAGAATTATAGAGATATAAAAACTCCATGATGCAGCATGAAAAGAAAATGAGGGGTTACAGTTAATCAAATATTCTGGCTTATACTAATATATCATATTGAGTCATCAGTTTTTCAAAGACAGAATACAGTAAAATACACATAATGCAAAAACTATACTCAATGCAGTAGTACGCTTTTATGATGGACAGGATCTTCCCATCTCAGGGGCAAACATTGTGAACCCCAATTATCATTGCTATGAAAAAGCACAGAAATCCCAGGTAGTATGATTTTCTATACAGAAGAATTATTGATAACCAATTCTTACTGTTCTTCTATTTGGTGCTAAATATAAACAATAGTTCAAAGAAAGAGATTAATATTGGAAAGGGAAAAACAAACTTATGTTTTAAGTGAGGGATAGCTTAATCTAGGAGATTAAGCAAACCTTTAAATTAGGATAATGGCTCACTGATCAGGAATGGACAAGACAGATTAGACAGAATAGAAAAACTTAATATTAATTATTTGAGTTAAAAAGAAACGTGAACATGTATAGTTCATATTTTTAGGGGTGAATCTGCCTTAGTGCCAACAGCAGGATATCTAGGTGTGATAATATGTCACACTGGCCAGTATATAGTCCCCACTATTCTATCTGCCTGGGTGAGGATCCCTTTTAAGATAGTTACCCAAAGGAAATTGCTCTCTTATTCTACAGGTGAGCTAACACAGAGGTAGGTATTATCCCAGCAGATCCATACAGGTCCTCTAAGAAGAAAGGGACCTCAGAAAAGAAGCTGCAGGTTTTAATGGAAAACTGCAGTTTTTTTTTTTTTTTAAACTTTAAAAAGGGGAAAAGAGCTATTAGAGGCTCTTTGGCTTCAGGGCCCATCATTTAAACATATGACATTGGTGAGAAGGAGCCTCAAAATGCCTGAGAGTACATTCTTTCCCTTTGCACAACAAACAGTAAATATTTAAGGCTTATTAGAGAAACTGGCAAATAGCTGATAGCCAATAGCTAGAACACTAAGGCAATCAGCTCCCCTGGCAGACATATGCTTCCCGTGTTCAAATGATAGTTATGTGTCATTATCATTTCAATACTTTCATCCCTGGAGAACTAGGAAACCAAGAAATGAAAAAACACAAAATTTCTGAAAACTGAAAAATAAAAATTCTCCTATGCTATATAATTAAAGTTAACAAAAGACGCAGACCGACTGCCACATACATGGAGCGGAAAGAAGCTGAAACTTCCAATGACTGATTTACCACAGCAAGTAATTACTTTATGTTTTTCACAAACATTTGAAACCTATTATTACTTTCACAGCGGCACACATCAACAGAAGACTGTTGTCACCTAAGGGAGAAACGGGGAACTAGGCTGTAATTAATTTCTGGTCGAATATATCATGAAGCCTTTAATGTTGTCAATAACATGCTCTAGCCACTAAAAATCCCCAACCTCTCTCTCCCTTCTCTGTCCCCAATACCCCAAAATGTTTAATCAGCGTCTTTGTGAAACAGATTGCCAAGAGGCAAATGAGATGCAGTGTTAATGCCTGCTGCAGAGTTGAGGCCATTGATCCACTCCTTCCCCTGATCTGGGTATCAAGAGAGAGAAGTCAATCAAGAGCTAGCCTCTCCTCCCCCTCCTTGTTTTTTTCCTCATTTGACTCCATCTCCAACTGAGACAAATAGAAGGTGCGCAATTCTTTGGAGGAATTTCCACATGTAGATGCCAGGCAATGGAAATCATTACAGCAGCAACTGAAGCCTATATCTTTAAAGGTTAGAACACAAAGATTAAGAGTGCCTCCAGGAAAAAGTGAAATGGCTGATCTGAATAAAACCTTTCCATCAAATGGAAACCACAGCACAGCAAAGGAGATGAAGAGCTACAGCTGATGTGACATTTATATTTTTGAGTACCTGCATGTTTGTTTTTTGAATTACTGTTCAGAGCTTTATAAGACCTTTATAGGTCATGCAAAAGCAGTAGCCAGCTTCTATCTGTCTGTTGTACTCTCCAGTACGTGTGGTAAACAAACGCTACAACCACGATCTTGACTATGAAAAGAAACAGGCCTACATTACTTCTTCCTTCATTCATTCATTCATACACACATGGATTAGTTTGTCCATCCAGTCAACAAATATTACAGTGCCTATTATGTACTGTATATCTCAGAAATCTTTACAGTATCTTTATGGAATTGGATTGAAGTTAATTTCTTTCTTTATAAAAACCTCTCCTGTGATAGTCTCTTTTGAGAGCTAGGGGTCAAGAGGGAGCTCTAGACCTTGAAACCCCATCACCAGCTCTACATAACGGAGATCTGGGCAAGTCATATCTGCAAGAGACCCTAGACTTATCTTTTGTCAAACCCTTTATTTGGTAGATGAGGGAACTTTAGCCAAGAGAGCTGGAGTGACTTGCCCAGTTTATGCAATTATGAGGTTGAATTTGTTTATTGGCCACCCATTAGATAAATGAAATATTCTTTAGTTCATCTCAAAATTTTCAAGAACACAACTTGACTCTGCCTCCAAATAATAAGACTGCCTTGAGCGGTAGTTTTAATGATGATTCAACTTAATCCAGAAAACTGCTTTCGGGTAATTTTTACTCTCAGTGCCTCTAGCAGGAGAGAAGAAGAGAAAGGGGGATTAAAGAGAGTAAGAGGCTAAAAAAAAAAGGGCCTGGATGTTGTATGACTCTTAAAGAACATGAGGTTATGCCAGTATTTCTCCCAGAGTGTCC
Source organism: Diceros bicornis minor (assembly GCF_020826845.1). NCBI lineage: Eukaryota > Metazoa > Chordata > Mammalia > Perissodactyla > Rhinocerotidae > Diceros > Diceros bicornis. The sequence continues at coordinate 82,005,433 of NC_080742.1, read as the reverse complement.
AAGAACTACCTGCATCAGGATCCCCTGGGCATCTGCAGTTAAATAAACTGCAGATGCCCAGGCCCCACCCTCAACCTTCTAAATCAGAATTTTTAGGAATGGAGTCCAAGAATTCCATTTAAGTTCCCTAGGAAATTCTTATACCCTCTAGCCTTTGACAACCACTTGGTTAAGCTGCGTGGTGTCTTAAGAGTACAGGTGTATGTATTTGGGATTAATGATAGAGTTTACCAGGGATGTGAATCACGTGCTAGCTGTAATTTGCGCTAGGTTCAGAGAGAGTGTTCTTGGGCGTCAAGTGCTACTGTTTCAGGGCAGTGGTTTGGCAGGTGGGCAGAAGACGAACAAGTAGCAGCAAGCACCTGATGGCTGAGCAAAACCAGCCCCCACACATTCCAGGGCAGGAGGGGTCTGCAGAGCTCTCTACAGTGAAACTGCTAATTAAAGCTAATTAAAACTGCCAGAGACCAGAGCTCACTTGAAATCAAGAGGGAAAGACACACAACCACAAAAAACAAAGGAAAAGAAAACGTTTGAGAGCTAAGAGCCTAACTGAAAAATGAAATCATATTTTAATTAAACAAAGCAAAACAGAGACCCAATATTTACCAAAATGACAGCCCTGATTTCACATGGTTAAGAGCATACGTAGACTCTGGAGGTGCATTGACCTAAGCATGAATCCTGACTCTCATTATTAGGTAAACTGGGAATTAGCCTCTTCAAGCTTTAGTTTTCTTCCTCTAGAAAATGTGGTAATAATAGCTACATATAGAGTTTCAGGGAGGATTCAGTGAACCAATGTAGGTAAAGCATTTCCTATGGTTCATGTCAGGTACTGCATTCAATTACATAAAAGTAACAATAATTACTCTTATCATGGTAACATATCTTCATCATCACTAAGAGAAAGTAACTAATTTAGGCTTCTGGGTGATTTACACTCAAGTCACTTGCTTCTAGAAGCTGTCCTTGTTTTAGAGAAGGCAGTTTAGAGTCTAAGGTCTACAAGACCAGGCCCATGAACTATTTCTTGGTAACCTATTTGTATTTAGCTAAGGATGCTCTCTGAAACATATGTGGAAATTTATCAAACATACTTTGAAGCTTAAATTACATTTATAAATACTTTAGATTGCTGACTATTACAGAGAAGTAAAGGAAAAAAAAATACCCAGAAACCAAAAACAAACATGATCATGGTAACTAGTCACAAGAGCTTTATAATGAAGCAAGGAGGGAGAACATGCTAATAAAAATTAGAGCAATAAAGTATTAAACAATGGGTGCAAATGAAGAACAATATGGCATATAATGAGGTATTAATTTCAGAGAATAGAAAATTGGGGGGAAAAAAAGAATTATAAAGAGAGAAATCGATATGGGCCAGACATGTTAGGGAAGGTTTTAGAGAGCAAAAGGGACTTCGTCTGGGTGTTGAACAGTGAGTTCACCAACTGGCCTCCCTTCATCACGCTGGTCTTCTTCTCTTTAGGGTGGCTAAGGGTGTTAAGCGAAGCAGGAGGCAGGAATGGAGAGGAGGGCTTTCTGTATAAGATGGAACAAGGAGAGGGCGAGGGAGGAGCTGGGGAGGAAGTCTGGCCTTGATAGGGTTTCTAAGGGGTTGTAGCTCTGCTTTTACAGCTGTAGCAATTGTGCCTGTTTCCTACTTTTAAGCATCAAAATTAAACACTATATCTTTATTTAGAAAACAAGAACGGTCAGCTTCCAGCCCCAAGCTTTGCAGTAAGAGTTCTAATAGAGTCAGTAAATGATCATTCTTGGGCTTTAGTCACAGAACAAGCTTAATGTCTTTTTAGTACAACTCAATTCTTTCATGGCAGAAAAATGGCCCCACTGGGTGAATTAATTTAATTTCCTAACTGTGACGTCTACAGAGGAAGTACAGGGTATATAAATAGCACAATTTGGTGAGAGATTTTGGACAAGTCACTTCTGATTTCCGTTCCTTGGCCTCTTTATTGGAAATAATCACACCTGCCATCTATGCTAATCTCTGAATCATTCCAATTCTAGCATGTGTGCTACAAAGAAAAGACCACCACAGTCTGCCAATAATCTCAAGGAACCCTAAATTATACATTGACATTATAGATGTACAAGGTATGGTGATATCAATTGAGCATAATCAAAAGAAATCTTACGTAATCAAAGCCTCACATGTGAGATATGGTTATGAGAAATCAAACACCAATACTGAAAGGTATTTTCTTTGAGAGCCTTGTAAGTACTCATTGTTCTGGGCTGTTCTATGGGGGTTATGCAGACCAGTAGGCATACTCACCTGCTTTCAAAGAGCCCTAATTAAATAATTAATCAGAGATCAATTAATAACTAGAATGTATAGTAGGTATGGAACCTACTATAAGTGCAATAAACACAGAAAAAGGAGATCAGTAGAAAGTTGGATGGTCAGAAACAGGGTAGCAAAGTCAAATGAAGGTTTAATTAGGGAGATGTAATATTATTTAAATCTACTTATATAAATATCTTTAAGAAAATTTTCTCAGAGATCAAACCATACAAATTTTTGTTTCATTATTAAATTTTATTAACTGGTCTATTTCCATTTACCAGGCAGCAAAAGCTACTTCCCCATCATACTTCCCAATTTATTTATTTATTAATTAATTTATTTTATAATTTTATTTATTTTTTTTTTCCCCCAAAGCCCCAGTAGATAGTTGTATGTCATAGCTGCACATCCTTCTAGTTGCTGTATGTGGGACGCAGCCTCAGCATGGCCAGAGAAGCGGCGTGTCGGTCCGTGCCCGGGATCTGAACCCGGGCCGCCAGCAGCGGAGCGTGCACACTTAACCGCTAAACCACGGGGCCGGCCCCTATACTTCCCAATTTACTCTGGCCCCCAGGAAAGTTAAGGCTAGCTTTGCATCACCATTAAATTGAAGAGACATAACAGAATTTTTAGGGACATCACCATTAAAAGAATTTTGGTAGCAGACTAATCTCTCCCACAAAATTCATCACAAATCCACATGGTTAATAATCTTGAGTCAAAAATCTGGAATATTACACGTAAAGGCTGGAAAAGGGATAGGTTACCCCAGAATTGGAAAGGCAGATAAGACCAATGGCAGAATAAAGCTGGGAAAAAAATAAACAGAGAAAAGGATGTGAAAAATATTTTGTTTCTTTTTCAGAAACAAAATTGCTCTTCTAGCAAGGCAAAGAAAATTTTATTTGATAGGTGGGAGCATTTCATATTTTCAGCCAAGTCACTTCGGAAGCCTACTTCAGGGGCAGTACCCGCTTTTAAGGAGATTTCAGACCACAGGTATCCATCTATCTGGATGTCTGTGGGTGTTTCCAGTAGATGGCAGCATGTCATTGCTAATCCCTATCTACCAAACTACGCCTTGGTCATTCCAAATAGAAAAACTTATAACCTTTTCTGCAGAAAACCAAAGTAATGATCCTGGTGCAACAGGCTAGTAGGAAATAAGTCTACCTAAACAGCTCCCTTGGAAGGAATTCAACATTCTCAGCCACGCCAGAGATCGTTCCTGGCCTTAGTGAAAGTACAAGGTCAAGGAAAAAGTAGAAGTCTGAATCGATACATTGGTTTCTAGCTGGCTTTGTCACTCCCTCTGTCACCTTGAGGAAGACACCTAAACAGTTTACTTCAAAGATGAGTTGGAGAAGTTAAAATGAGAAGACGCTTTAATTTACCAGGAGGAAAGATGCTATATCAATTTATGGGGAAAGTACCATTTCAGTGCAGGCAGCACATGAGATCTTTCCCAGCTCTTGCACTGTGGGGCCATTCCTTCCCCAGCCTCTTTAGGGGTTCCTCTTCCTTATCATGTCCTCTATATGCTGCTGTTCCCCAGGAGATCATCCTCCATCTACAGTATTTATTTCTTCTAATGGTTTGAAACAACAACTCTATGCTGATGATTCGCCAAATCTATTTGTTCAATCCAGGCCTCTCCCTCAAGCTTCTAACTTACATATCCAGTTGCATATTAGACATCTCCCCTTGAAAATCTCACAGGCATCTTACACTCATCATATCCACTAATGATCTTCCCTCCATCAAACTTACTCCTCCCTCCCTCTGTAGGCTTATCTTCTTTGATGGTATCGTGACGCAGTTAGATACGTCAGAAAGTGGAGGGTGAACATGATGTAGTCTATACGGAAATCAAAATATAATGATGTACACCTGAAATTTATATAATGTCATAAACCAATGTTACCTCAATTAAAAAAAAAAAAGAAAGAAAGTGGAGGGTCACCCCTAACTCCTTTTGTTTACCCTCACTATTCAATCACTCTCTGAATCCTGCCAATTTTAGCTCCTTCATACTTCTCAAATCGGTCTCCTCCATCCCCACCAGCACTGACCTAGTTCAGGACCTACATATCTCTCTCTTAACAATCACCTTCCAATTGGTCTGCAAGGCCTTCAGTTTTATCTCCCTCAAATCCATTTCCTACATAGCTGCTGAAACAGTCTACTTAGAATACAAATCTGACCATCTCACTCTTCCATTTAAAAGCCTTTAGTCACCTACAGGATAAAATCCAAACACCTTAACTTTATCATCCCACAAGTACGTACTGAATGCCTACTATATGCCAGGTTCTGTTTTACGCCCTGGAACAATAAAAGTGAAAAAGAGGCCTCGCTTTATGGAGCTTACATTCTATTTCCAGTAGATGAGGAACTGACAAACTGTTTTCTAAAGCAGCTACACCATTTAACATTTCTACCAGCAACCTACGAGTGTTCCAGTTTCTCCACATCCTCTCCAAACTTGTTATCATCTGTCTTTTTGATTGTAGCAATCCTAGTGGGTGTAATGTAGTATCTCCCTATGGTTTTGATTTGCATTTCCCTAATAACGAATGATGTTGAGCATTTTTTCATGTGTGTATTGGCCATAGATCTTCTTCTTTGGAGACATGTCTTTGCCTATTTTTATTTATTAATAGATTTTATTTTTTTCCAATAGTTGTAGATTTACAAAAAAATTGAGAGGAAAGTACAGAGGTTTGCCATATAACTTGCACTCAGTTTCCCTATTATTAACATCTTACATTAGTATGGTACATTTATCACAACTAATGAACCAATATTGACACCTTATTTTTTTGTGTGTGCGAGATCAGCCCTGTGCTAACATCTGCCAATCCTCCTCTTTTTTTTTGCTGAGGAAGACTGGTCCTGGGCTAACACCCGTGCCCATCCTCCTCCACTTTATATGGGACGCCGCCACAGCATGGCCCACCAAGCAGTGCATCGGTGTGCGCCCGGGATCCAAACCAGCGAACCCCGGGCCGCCGCAGCGGAGCGCGCGCACTTAACTGCTTGTGCCACCGGCCGGCCCTGACACATTATTATTAACTAAAGTCCATAGTTTATTCACTTTTCCTTAGTTTTTACGTACTGTCCTTTTTCTGTCCCAGGATCCCATCCAGTTTACCACAGTACTTGTAGTTGTCAGGTCTTCTTAGGCTCCTCTTGGCTTTGACAGTTTCTCAGACTTTCCTTGTTTTTGATGACCTTGACAGTTTTGAGGAGTACTGCTCAGCTATTTTATAGAATCCTCATCTACTGGACTCTGTCTGATGTTTTCCTCATTATTACATGGGGGTTATGGGTTTTTGGAAAGAAGACTGCAGAGGTACAGTGTCATTTTCATCCCTTCATATCAAGGGTACATCTGTTGACATGATTTATGCATGTTGATGTTGACCTTGATCACCTGTCAGATTTTCCCACTATAAAGTTACTTTACCCCCATTCCTTAGGTACTCTTTGGAAGGAAGTCACTACGTGCAACCTACACTTAAGAAGTGGGGAGTTAGGTTCCCCCTCCTTTAGGGTAGAGTAGCTACATAATTTATTTGGAATTCTTCTGCACAGGAGATTTATCTCTTCTTCCTCACTTATTAATATATTCAATCATTACTTATATTACTACAGACTCATCGGTATTTATCTTATACTTTGGGTTATAACCCCATGCTACTTTATTTATTTTGTTGCTCAAATTGTCCCAACTTTGGCCAGTGGGAGCTCTTTCAGTTGGGTCCTGTGTCCCTTTGACACATCCTCATCAATGTGTTATGTTTGTGTATGTTTTTAGTACTTCCTTACTTTCTGGTACTACAAGATGCTCCAGGCTCATCTTGTGTATTTCCTGTCCCAGTCCTGGAATTATCCATTTCTCCTAGCAGCCCTGGTTCCTTTTATTGGAAAATAGTATTAGAAACCAAGATCTGGGCACTAGGTATGCTCATTGCTACTGGGGTGCCTTTACCTATTCTTTAATTGGGTTATTTGCCTTTGTATTATTGAGTTGTAAGAGTTCTTTATATATTCTGGATACAAGTCCCTTTACCAGATAGATGATACACAAATATTTTCTCCTATTCTATTCACTTTCTTTTTACTTATTTTATTTTATTTATTTACTTTTAGAAATTATTTTATTGAGGTCATATTGGCTTATAACATTCATAAATTTCAGGTATACATTATTATATATCAGTTTCTGTATAGACTGCATCATGTTCATTACCAATAGTTTAGTTTTTATCCATCACCATACATGATTCAACTTCCTATTGAGTTAAACAAATATGGTATATTGTACTTCTCCTTATAAACCTGTGTTCAGAGTTGGCATTTCAGGCAGTTTTCTCCTTTGGTCTCCAGGTTCCAAATGGTCCCTCCTCTACCAGTGAGATCTTTTGGTTCACTTCTGTGGAGCAGATGTTCCTATGTATGGGTACTGCACATAGGAAACACAGGGCTTCATTGGTTAAGTGAACATATATAGAACAGCTCCACAGCTAACCCATGTTGCTGGAAGCGGGGCTGGGACACCTAGGAACAGAGAAAGCCTGTCATTAAAAATGAAACCACTCAGTTAGTATCCTTCTGGAGTGATCACAACTCTGCCTCATCATGGGCAACACATGATGAGTACCCACGCTGGAAGAGCAGGGCTTTCTTAGCGACCATGCAATGAGAAAAGAGAGGCTTCCAATTTGGTCTGTTATATATCACACCAGAAACACTCTAAATGTATTTTTGTTTGCCCTGAATGCATCAGACTCTACCAGGGAATTAAGAAGTGAGAAGTCTGTTCCCAAATATGTTTAAAGCTTGTTTCTACATGCAGGTAAATTGTGTAGGAATGATAAAGGAATGCAAACCAAAGAATTTCAGCCCTCTTGTCATGCCCACCAGTGGCCAATTCTCTGTCCTGAGCTAATTTAACCTACCAGCGGCATTTGACATAGATGAAAATATCTTCCTCTTATAACACTTTCTTCACTTGACTTCTGGGACATAAACCTTTCCTAGTTATCTTCCTACTTCATTGGGTGCTCCTTTTCAGGTTCCTTTACTGGTTCTTCTTCAGTACTCCAACATCTAAACAGTGGAGTACCCTAGGCTCAATTCTTGGACAGCTTCTCTTCTTACTCTACTTGTGTTCTTGTTGAGACCTCACCTCTCACTCTGTCTCATGGCTTTAAATCCCATCTACATGCTGATGATTTCCAAGCTCTTATTTCCAGCTCAGACCTCTTTCCTGAACTCTAGATTTGTATATCCAGCTCTCTCTTCTTTATCTCTATTCAGATGTCTAAGAGGCATCTCAAACTGAACATTTCTAAACCTAAACTCTTGATAACTGCTTCCTATCTGCCCCTCCTTCTCCTAACTCAACCTGCCTTTAAAATGGTCTAGCTCATTTTCATTTCAGTAAATGAAAACTCTATCCTGTGAATTGCTCAGAACAAACACCTTGGAGTCATTGGTTCACTTCCAATCGCTCAGCAAATCTTATCAGCTGCACTTTTAAAATATATCCCAATCTGACCACTTCTCATTCTCGCCACTGCTACCATCTTGGTTTGAATCATCACTATCTTTCACCTAGATTATTGCAATAGTTTTCTAACAGATCCTTCTGCTTTGGCCCTTGCTTGTAATCTCTTTCCAATAGCCTATTTTCAACACAGCAGCCAGAGTGATTCTTTTACAAGGTAAATCAGATTATAGCATTCTTCTGTTTCAAACCCTCTAATAGCTTCCTACCTCACTCAAAGTAAAAGCCAATGTCATTACGATGGCCTTCAAGACCTCAACTCCTTAGATTAAACCTCTGACCTCATCTTTTACTCTTTCCCTTGCTCAATCACTTCAGCCATACTGGCCTTTCTGCTGTTCTTTAAATGCCCAGCACTCTCCTCCCTTTGGTTCTTTGCTCTTAGGTTTCCCCTTTCCTGGTATGCCCTTCCCCTAGATACCCACGTGGCTGGTTCCTACTCTTCCTTTAGGTCTGTCCTCAAATGTTACAATCTCATTAAGGACTTGTATGAATAGTTTAAAACTGCAGGTTATCTATTACACCCTGGCATGCTCTATTCTCCTTCACCATATCATATGTCATCATCTGACATACTTTATATTTTGCTTATTTATTAGTTTGTCTGTCTTGCCCCACAGTAAGGCAAATTCCATGAGGGCAGGACCTAGAGAAAACGCACACTTGATAAATATTTGTTGAATGAATAAAAAAGTGAGGAAGCTTTCTTATGTGTTAGAACTTCTCCCCTTACCACTTCTTGAAACTTAGCTTTCATTCCTTATCTTTGTCAGATTTAAAAATGAGAGCTACCAGTCTAAAGAAAACCAAGAAGAGAAAAAAATCAAGGAGAGATGAAGCCTTGAAGGAGGAAAGCAGGAAAGAGAGGTGACAGGAGAGATAAATGAGAAAAGAGAGGGAACTGAAATGGGACAGACAGATAACAAAGGGGAAAATGGGGGAGAGCGGGAAGAGAACTCTAGGATATTCTTCTTGAATAACAGCTTCACTTGAACTATAAAGACTGCCAGATCCACCCTGGGACTTCAGTGCCCATTCAGACTTCTCCTATTATGCACTGCCTGGACTCCTGGGTTGCTTCAGTGACTTAGTACTGGAGAAGAGCATGACAGCTCCGGGTAAGATGATCTCTGGTGAAAGCAACTAAAAAGCACACTCATAAAGCCCTTCCAATTTCTAGTTAATCTGCAATGATTTTCCAGGACAAAGTATCTCTTTGAGTCTGAAAATCAACAGTGGGGTCAAAAGGGTCAAAACCATAGCAGAGATCATTACCATAGAGGACAGGGTCTCTCTCTAATTCTGGTGATTATGTAGGTTATCTTGATCCTTTCCTCTCCCAAGATTTATCCTCCTATTAGAGATTAGAGTAAAGATGTGCATAAAAAGAGAGAGACAACTTAACAATACCGCGAGTAGAAGAATCAACATAAATGGAATCACTCCAGATCCTTCATTTCTTTATTATAGAAAGGCTGTTATATTTTCCGCTGGCCAAGAAGGCTATGCAGGTGAAAAGCTACAAGAGCCTTGCAACATCTTGTTAAATAAGTTTTTTGACACATGGTAACTAGTGATTAATTACTATGTTAGAAGATAACATTCCTATAGAGATTTGCAGGAAATACAGATGCTGCCCATGCTTGATTAGACATTGCTTAAGGAATGCTGAGGCACACTGCTACAGTCTATTATTTCTGGCTATTTTGGTATTGCTGTTATATTTATTTTACATAGCTTTAAATTCAGTAGAATTGATGGAGCCCATTTCACAAAACCTGTCTCTACAAAACAAGGACAGAAAAAAAATAAGGCTATAAAGTGTGTCTCTGTATGTGTGTACGTATGAGAGTAGGAGAAAATGAGGGAGAAGGAGACTATGAATAGTAGGGATATATTATGCCTTTCTGTAACACTTTCTACCCTACAAAGAAAGAACTGCGAGGGAGATGCTCTGTTTCTTAGAAGCCCATAAGAAAATTGACCCGTGTCAGCTGGTTAAAACTTTCAGGGCATTAAAGATAAAGTCAACTTTGTCATTATCCAAGCCCTTTACCAACACCAAAAGAAGCCTTGATATGATACGTATTCATGCATCCAGTGCACACAATGAGCACGTACTCATCCAAGCACTGAGGAAACAGACAGGAAAAGTCTTGGCCTCTTGGAGCCAACAGTCTAGTAAGGAGATGTCTTCTGGACCAGGATCAGAAGGACGGAATCATCCAATTCTGTATGTTTATGCTAGCCTATTTCCTTTTATAATCCATTTAATATAAAGAAAGTAACAAAAGAGTAAAGAGGAATAGTAGCAGTACCTCTCCCCAGTGGTCACATTTCAGCTTATACCCCTTCCTTGGACATCATTCACAAATCCAACTGTGAAAGGCATGTCATAGTTATTCAGTTATTTCCTGAAGAAACGCTTTGTCAGCACATGGCCCACCAATGCCACCCTCAATACTGCCCAGTCTGCATTTCATTATTCAGATGCCAGTATTTTTAGTACGTATTTGGGCCCCATACTGTCTGCCAAAAACTGTATTAATTTACTTATTTTAGCTAAATAAAAAAAATCGTTTAAAAAAGGATGATTGAATTGAGGAATTACATTCCTCAGAGAATTAGTAATGCTTCTCTGTATCCCTCAGGCCTCCCTGTTCTTAACTTCCCCTTGTCAATGTTATTATGAATAGACTAATTCAATAATGAGATCATTCCCCATAAGAGCGACCAAATAAATGCAGTATTCAGTCACACCTGGTTTCCCTAATCTGAGCAAGAAAGGCTTGCCACCAAATTTAGCCTAAAATAGGGAATTTAATGAAAACACACACACACACACACACACACACACACACACACACACACACACACAGACAAATAGGAAGAAAAAGACAGGGAAGGCAGACAGAAAGGCAGACGAACAGGGTAGCAATGGAACAAATCGCGTGACAGATTGGAGAAGAAAGGCTAATCATGAAGATATATGGTTATATGTTTTTCAAAACAAAGATCCTAGCATATATGTCTTAATAATTGTCAAAGTAATACAATATTTCATCATCCCCTTAAATGTCTCACGAATTGCTTCAAATTTTCTTGAACTTCTTGAGGAATCAAAAAAAATCAAGTCAAAAAACACAAAGTACTAAATATTTGGCAGGATCATTCTGTACTGTTAAAAACAAATGACTTCCTAGCCATAAAGGAATTTATGGAATAATTCACCCAGGTATAAACAGCAATAAAGCGCCAAGATACCATAATAACCATCTATCCTCTTCAAAACTGTTTAAGCTTTCATTAAAGTACCAAAGGTCTGATAATTTCAGTAAGCTGTAGATGGTGTTGAGACCACATACAGAATAAAATTAACTCTCAACTTTAGAAAAGCATTACAAAGAAACAGTAAAAATTGAGACCAGCAAACCTAGAAAAGAGAAAGCGAAAGTGCTATTTAAAAGAAGAACCTTCGATTACATGAAGGGAGAGCATGGATACAGATGAGTAACTACTCTCCTCCCCAGTGGAAACACGAGGAGGAGATGGGTTTCAACTGGGAAAGATAGAACAGATAAGGAAATAGATTCGCCTAAAAATATATTCAACACATGTTATTTATAATGAGAGAAAAAATCCAAATGTCTACAAATTTGCAAATGATTAAATAAATAAATTATGGTTCATTTATACGATGGAATATTTGTTCAGGCATCAGAAGTAGTATTTTCAAGGAATATTAATGGATATAAGAAAAACCACGTTTTCACAGAATATTATTGATATGGGAAAATGCAATTAAATGAATACAAAACTATATTAACATAGTTTCAATTTTGTAAAGAGAAATCACATACACGCATATGTGTGAAAACTCACATATACACTTAGCACATGCACAAAAACCAGGAGAAAGTATACCAAATATCACAGTCTCTAGATTAAAGTTTTATGAGTAATGTTTATATTCTTCTTTGTATTTTATCTTACATATTTTATGCAATAAGCATATATTACTTTTATAATCAGAAAAAAGTTACTGAAGTTTTCTAGTAAGAACTTAGGTTAGAGAATAAGAAAAGTTACCTGCCTGAGAGATGTTAAAAATGTCCCAAAGAGTTTTATAAAATTATCTTCTCTATGACTGAAGATTATCTGTTTGTTTCTAGTTTTTAAAAAATTTGAGATATAATTGACATAAAACATTATATTAGTTTCAGGTGTACAACGTAATGATTCCATATATGAATATATTGCGAAATGATCACCACAAGTTTCGTTAACATCCATCACCTCTGTTTCATATTTTTTTAAACTAACTTTATAAGTACCAACAATTTGTTTTTAAAAATGACTTGATAGGCAATGAGGTCTTGGTTTTGGTACCAGGAACTGAGCTCAATCTTCCCTCCTACCTTGCAAAGTCCAGGTCTGCTTCCCGCGACATGGTGATGTTCGTCAAATTCTGCTGAAGAACAAAAATGTTTCTACACATTTTCTTGATACCAGACTCACTGATGCGCCTGAAGTATTGGGCACCATTAATGAGGATGCAGGAGATCAGGTGTCCCAGGCCTAAGGGGTCAGCACAGCACAGTGGGGAGAAAAGAGAAGACAGGTTAGTGCCATACTGCATAAACTTACAAACAGGAGTTCTCTCTTCTAATCCTCCACAAATTTAGATGACCACAGGAAACATCTCTAATGGCTGCACCAGCTGATCTTACAATAATTTTAGAGTTATACAATACCCTAATAGTTACAAATGGGGAAACTTTATGCTGGCAACAAAACCTGGTATATCCAGCTCTAGCATTGCCATATACACCTAAAGTCACCATGCCAGGGCTTAGAGAATATGCAAGGTTGTTATAAACTATTCAAGTGCATAGGAACTATTGTTTTTCTATACAGATGTTTTGGGAGCAAAGAAGAACACATGTAAATACAATGGTCTGTTTGGTCGCCTCTTCCTCCCACAAAACAGATAGGGGTGCACTTTTGGCTGAAAAGTTGATTGGAGACCTACATAAGCAAAAATAAATCAAGAAGAAATTGGGCTATTGGCGATAATGCTAATATACCTCAACACTGACAATGGAGTATATTTCTAAAGCAGTAACTGGAGAGAATGTATTCAGAAAGGAAAAGCAGATTATATGTAACCGTTCCCACAAGATATCTATGGACATTTCTGGGGTCTCATAAGTGGTTTGTTCTCATATCCAAAGGACCGTATTATGGTCTATGAAATTCGGCAAAGGGCAGCTCAGTACATCAACAAACTAAGAAGTCCCATTCAGCATATCCTATGTAATAAAGTTGAAGAAAGCTGGTTCTGAACAACCTTAGGCATATGTGGGTTACCATTTTTAGAAGTTAGATTTTAATTCTAAATACTTGGAATTAAGTAAAGTGATCTTCCATCTTTTTCTCTTATTCTTGCAAAGTTAGCCTCTAGTAGGACATTTCCCCTAGAACTCTAAAGCTGGTCTGACTAGTAGCAAGAGGTCTTTGGACCGCCTTTGGACAATGTTCCTTCTTAATTGTTTTAAGTAACATTAGTTTAATTCTGTGAGACACCGTGGATACTTTTGGCACCCAGGTATACATATAAACCAAAAGAAAAAAGGGAATATAATTGAAGTCCTAATAGGGGTCCTATGGGAGGAATTTAGCATGAAAACTATTTGGCTGGCATCACATTTTTCAAAATGTTGAAGGTGAAGGCCTTTTGATGGTACCGTCTTTCACACCCTTCCTCACCTGCCTGACCCTGAAGGCATTTATAGATGCAGCCTTCCTAAAATCGCTGTTAATCAGAGGTTTCTGTTCTTTTTAGACAATAATGCATTCTTTAAGAGAAAATTTCTCCTTCCAGAGATAATTTTAGCCAATGCAGGATCTTTCAGGGTTTTCTACTCATTGCGTGTGTGTTTCTTTTTCTTTTATGAGCTCCTCTTGAGTTAATTCATGGCCTACTCCACACATTTACCCAACTCGCATGAGTGACATGTCAGGGAGGCAGCTGTGCTGCCATCTGCCTTATCTTGGATTAAATCTCCTTATCAACCAGGAGCAATGGCAGCCATATTGTTGTCTACCTAGCAATTCATAGATAGGCTAGGTATTGTAATTTTAATCCTACAGACAAACAAAACAACCTTTTTTTTTTTACAAATTTTGAACTTAAATAATATAGAAAAATCAGGAAAACTTTCATCCTTCTGTCCTCTCAAACTCCCAGGGACAGAGGCAGGGTCTGACCTTCAAATATATACTGGAACTTGTGCTGCTGAAGGCTGGCACTCATAGCCTCTTCAATGGCGCTGATGTCTTTGTTGAGCTTGACCACCAGAGGGTCATAATCCATACTTTCCACATTAGCAACAATGGCATAGTTCCCCTCCTTTGCAAGGGGGATGAGATAGTGGAAACAGTGAACCCTGAGAAAGAGAGAGATGAGGAGAGCAGTTAGTAATAAATCTTTCTGATAAAAATAATGATCTTCTTGTGACAGAGCGCCCAAATATTTAAAGCAGCAGTGATCCTGTAAATTTTTATGTACTTCTCCCCTTTTTCAACAGAAAGCAATCTTAGTTATGCTGTAGAACAGTTGAGTGATCTTGAACAAGTCAGCTTCTGTGATCCTCGCTTATGTAATCCATACATTGGGGTTGAGGAATAGATGAGCTCCAAAATTCCTTTCAATGACGGACTGTATGCATAGTGTGAGAAGCATTATACCTTTCAACAGATATTGTTGTAGTGAAAATGAGAGGCAGAGGTCACAGATCTTAAAAGTGTAGGCTTTGCAATGAGACTACTTTGGTTGCAATTCCCAGTTCCAACACTTACTAGTTGTGTGACTTTGGGGAAGTTACTTTCTGTCTCTATGCTTCAGTGTCCTTATCTGTGCAATGGGGATGATTACACCTACCTCATAGGGTGCTCTGAGGAGCTACTACATATAAAGCATACAGCACAGGGCCTGACACTACATTATATTTATTATTGTTAATCTATTACTTAAGTAGAACACTTACTAAACGTCTATGCTTTTGTTAGAAATTGTGCTAGGCCTTGGGAATGTAAGACACAGTTTGTGCCCTTAAAGACATCACAGCCTAATGAGGCCAACCAAAAAAAAAAAAAAGGTGACCAAAAGAGGGCAGCGTCTCACTCAGAAGTACACGTACCCAGGGTGTCATGGAAATTTGCTGTGGGGCGTCAGGAAAGGTTCATGACAGGAGGTGATACTTGAGATGCATAAGATGTATCTGAGTGAGCTTGAGGAAGGAGTGCGTGCATTCTTATGTTGAAATGGCCTGAGTTGGTTTGATCATACACAATTCTTAGGTTCTTTCTGGTAAATACTGGTAACTGCCAAAGAAGTCTGAGGTGGGTAAGGACTGGCTACTCCATAACCTTTGTGTAAGTCGTAGTGAAAGCAAGTCTCAGTCCAAATAATTCTACCACATATATAGGTATTTATTTAAAAAACAAAACAAAACAGCCATCCATTGGCAAGCACAGTTCAAAGAGGCTGTTTTGTAAACTCAGTGAAGTCCTAACTCTCTGTTGTTTCGGGTGCTCTGTCTGTCTGATCTTGCCATGGAAGGTTTGCTGGATGTAGACGTGATGACAATCCAGAGTCAGGATTCTGTTACCCTTATAGCTGGCATCAGGTAACAAGAAATATTCCTGGAAAAAAGGCTGCAAAAGCCTTGGGCATTATCCCTAATGATGCACCTACAGGCTTGACTGTCATCTTTCTTTTCTTAAGCCAGGTTTATTGAGAAATAGTTTACAAGGAGTAAAATTTACACTTCTTAGTGTGCAGTTCTATGAGTTTTGACAAATGTATACAGTTGTATAATCACCACCATAATCAAGCTGTAGAACACTACCATCACCCTCAGAATTCCCTTGTGCCCCTTTGTAGTCAATCCCTACTCATACCCCAAGGCTCTTACAACCACTGATCTATTCTCTGTCCCTATAGTTTTGTTTCTTCCAGAATGCCATATAAATGGAATAATACAGTATGTAGTCTTTGGAGTTCGGCTTCTTTCGCTCTGCCTAAAGCATCTGAGATTTATCCATGTTGTTCACTCCTTGTTAGTGCTGAGCAGCCTCCCCATGTATGGATGTACCCCAATTGAATCATTCACCAGTTCACATCTGGGTTGTTTCTAGTTTGAGGTGATTATGAATAAACCTGCTTCATGTACAGGTTTTTGTGTAAATATAAATTTTCATTTCTTTTGGGAAAATACCTAGAAGTGGAATTGCTCAATCACTGGGTGAGTGTATGTTTAATTTTATAAGAAACTGCCAAACTGTTTTCCAAAGGAGCTGTCCCATTTTGCTCTACTACTAGCAATGTACAAGAGTTCCAGTTGCTCCACATCCTCACCAGCACTCAGTGTTGTCATTTTTAAAAAAATTTCAGCTTTACTGAGGCATAATTGACATATAAAATTGTAAGATTTTTAAAGTGTCTATCATGCTGATTTGATATATGTAAACATTATGAAAGGATTCCCTCCATCTGGTTAATTAACACATCCATCACCTCACTTATTTATCATTTTTTTTAGTGAGAACATTTAAGTTCTATTCTCTTAGCAAATTTCAATTATATAATACAGTCTTATCAATTATAGTCGCCATGTTATACATTAGATCCTCAGACCTTATTCATCTTATAGCTGAAATTTTTTATCCTTTTACCAACCTCTCTCTGTTTCCCCCAACCCCCATCCACAACTTTTCTGCTCTGTTTCTAAGAATTTGACTTTTTTTTTTTTTTTAGATTTCACATGTAAATGATACCATGTAGTATTTGTCTTTCTTTGGCTTATTTCATTCAGCATAATGCCTTCAAGTATCTGTCAGTTTTTAAAAAAAACTTCAGTCATTCTAATAGATGTATAGTAGTCTCCCATTGTGGTTTTAATTTGCATTTTCCTAATGAATAATGACGCTGGGTATTATGGAATTTTAGAAGAAAATATGTGCTTCTTTGCCATCCAAATATCTTTGTGTTAACATCGTTTCCCTAAATTTTTTATTGGGTTGTTTGTTTCTTATTATTAAGTTTTGAGAGTTCTTTATATATTCGGAATATAAGTCCTGTATGAGACATACATTTTACAAATATTTTCTCTCAGTTTTTGGCTTGTCTTTTCATCTTAACAATGTTTTTCAAAGAATAGTTTTAAATTTTGATGAAGTTCAACTTATCATTTATTTCCTTTATGGATGGTGCTTGGGTGTCAGATTTTTTAAGAAATTGTTGCCTAAACAATGTCACAAAGATTTTTCTCATGTTTTCCTCTGGAATTTTTATAGTTTTAGTTTTATAGTTTTATAGTTTATATTTAGATCTATGATCCATTTTGAGCTAAGTTTTATGTAGAATGTGCTATATTCTTATAACCTCTTCATGCAAGGGAATCCAAATATCTTGACTACCAGTTCATTTTAACGATGTGTGATCATCTTAACAGCTGGTAATCAACTAATGACTAATACCACCAATAAAAACTCATTCTGACATTCACGTGTTAATTGGCAAAGTACATAGTTTTGATCAAGATATCAGTAACTGCGTTGTTTGCAGCCCCCTCTGGAATGTGACTTTTCTGATACAATGAAAGTTGACCAACCCTGGAGTGGGATTCATGACTAGGAAACCTATTGCTACTGTGGTTGAAATTTAAATTATGTAGCTCTTAGTCGAAAATAAAATCAAGCCATCAAAGCTAAAGTATTTTTACAATAAATAACAGATATTATAACCCAAGACAACAGGAAGACCACGTACAAAGGCATGAGGGTGTGAATGGAGGACAGTTTTAAGGAATGACGAGTGGTTCCTTTCGGCACACACAGATCACATGACAGCAGCATGAGGTGAGCTTGTGGAGATGGGCAGGGGCCAGGTCATCATAGGCTTTAGAAGTCATCTAAGGACTCTGGACTTTATTTGGGAAGCCACTGGGAGCCTTATAAGGATTTTAAGAGGTGAAATGATATAATCAAATATAAGCATTGGCATGATCACTCTGGCACAGTATAAATGGTGGATTGATGGTGGAGAATGGCAGCAACTGGAAGTAGACAGACCAATTAGGAAATTATTATGAATTGGAGGTGAGAGCTTATGAGATCCTATAGTGAGTGGGAGGATGGAGAGATAAACACTGTTTTAAGGTACTATCTTCCTTTCCCAAAATGACTAGAGATGAAAAAGAAATTAAAATAGTCACTGGCAAATGTCAAATTCATAGAAAGTGGTTTTTTATTTCTTTTGAATTCTGTCATGTTGTTGCTGACCTTAACATGACTTTGGCATTAAGGTCTTCCACAAATATTGCTGATTACACAGCAGGACGGTTGATTTTCAGAAAGTGCGCGCTTAGGATCCCAACAGTGACAGGCAGTTGCTGTTGAACCCACTTAGAGCCCTCTTGATGGTGAGAGAAATCAGCTGATAAAGGTGACGTTCTTGGCATCTTGGACTCAAATGGCAACTTAATTTTTTTCTTCTCAAGTTCAAATAGGAAAAAAATGTCAACAATTTTTAATGGTCTCACCATGTCTTTCATCTCTTGGGGGTGTCATTTGCCTTATGCTTCAAACTGTGGAAAGGCGTTGCTTGGTGGTTAAATGTGACCTACAGTGACACAGGTAAAATGTCAAATGCTCTTTGGATGGGTTTCTCAACACAGAACCTACCAGATTTGAGAACACTTTTTGGTTTGAATTTTAACAATGTTAAAGAAAAATATATGCTATGGATATATAAAAATATTTGGGGGAATAAGACAAGTTTTTGGCATTTGAAGCTGTTCTGGACTTCTTGCTAGCATTTCCCATTAATTTTTTGTCTGTTCCATCTGTGTGCTTTCTTATTACAGTGGCTTCCTGGGTAAAAGTGCTAGAGACAGTGTCTAACCAGCCACTTCTTCATTGCACCAGCTCTTGGATGACCGGGCTGAAATTCTAATTCTCTTTTACAACAGGATGGGAACAAAACAAACAGCTCCTTCTGATGACAAGAATGGTGTTGCCTACGCAGTCTCTGGACCTCTTACATACATGTAGTGGACCACCAAGTGAAAACAGAATCTCCAATCAACTCATTTTCTTTAATGAGCAACAGGTTTTGTTTGGGGAAACAGCACTTATTTTATCCGGGTTTGGTTTCAAACCAGCTAATTCTCGAGAGTCACTGAAGTTTTTATTGAGTACCTATTATGCAGCAGGACTGTTCCAGGTTCTGGGCCATAACAATGAACAAGGCACACCTGATCCTGCCTTCTGGGCCCTAACAGTCTCCTCCGCAGTCACCCACTGTGGGTATACACGGTGCTCGGAAGTTTCCTCCATTTTAGCATTATTATACTACAGTATAGTGATTTACTCAAGATATGTCTTATTTATTTTGTATTATCAACTGTACAAACCAGAAAAAAAAAGCTTGTTACTGTGACAAGGAATGAATAAAGTGTCAACATGCACCATCTGAGCCATACATGGTGTGTTCTGCCTAGTTTTATACATCATACTTTAAAAGGAGCAAAGACTAAATGGAGTATATTCATAAGAAAGCAACCTGTTATATGAGGAGGGGAGGAAATTTAATTTAGAAAAAGTAAACATGTTTAGTGTTCTTGTGAAAATAAAGAAAAGATAATTCTGCATCCAGGACTCTAAAATTCAGTCTTTTTTGTTATTCATTCTTAAAATGATGTTTTTCTGTTTTTAAAATAATGTTGAAAGAGATATAGCAATGGGTGTTTCAGCACTGAATGGCTTCTTGTGAAGTTAATAAGTAATGACTAAATCATGTTCAGCATTATTAAGAACAGTATTGCCAAGATGTACAAAAATAAAAAGGACAGGATAGAGGTTAAGGAGCTAAAAGATCTTACTCAAACGTATTGAAAATATCCCACTCGGAATTAACCACACTACAAGCAGATAATTCTGAATGTAGAACACATCGTGCACCTACACAATCAATAGCATAAATTCTAGGAGCTGTGGTAGTAATTAATTTGATGTTCCTTGTTTTTCTGTGCAACCCAGGTAACAGAGGTATCAGAATGTTACTGGGTGATATTTTTCTGTCTATTGCATTTATGTATTCATAGAAAACATCTGATTTATTTCACTGTCAGCTTGTAAATAAATAGAAAACAAATCTAAAAATTATCATAAAGCAAATCAGAAAACAGAGGAAAAGCCTTTACTTTTCGATAGCTGAATGTAAGAAATAAGATCAGAAATAATGCTGAGTAAAATAGATTCCAAATCTGCAATGCGACTTCTCTTATTCCACTCACAAGATGCTCACAAGCAATAAAGAAGTAACTCACCGTACAAGATAAGGAAGAATGAAAAGAGCAAGTGGCATACAAAAGAAGTAACAGCAACAATACATTATCAATTAGGCTTTGCCTAGCACACCTGAAAGATCTCCAAGTTCTGACCAGAGTCCAAACGTATGAACCAAAACCCTATTTACATTTTTAAAACCTAAATTTAGTAAAGACTCCAAATGAAAATACTCTATCAACTTCAATAATGTCCCATGGTAATACAGAAGAAAATGTATTACTGTACACTTTCTGATCCTGAGGTTTCCGATGCTGAAGTTTCAAAAGTATATATTCAACTGTTTGACATTGCTACCTAGATGTCTAATAAGCATCTCAAACTGCATGTCTCCAAAATGGAATTCTTGATTTCCAGCCCTCCCCGACCTCTCCCCGTTCTGTCTTTCTCAGCTCAGTTAACGGCTCTGGCAACCACATAGTTGCTCTGGTCCCAAAATTTGTGGTTTTCCTTGAGTCCTTCTTTTCTCTCACTGCCACCAGCCCCTGTGCCAATCCAATCTATCAGTAAATTTTATCAGCTCTTCCTTCAGAATATGTCCCCAATCCAACACTTCTGACACCCTCACTTCTGTCACTCTGGTGCTCACTACTGGTCTCAACAGGTCACCGTGCTTCCATTCATAGTTCTCCCAGCAATTCCTTTTCCATACAACAGCCAGAGTGATCTTCTAAAAATATGAATGAATGAATGAATGAATGAATATCTCTCCTCTGCTTAAAACCCTCTATGGTTTCTTAATGCACTTAGAATAAAATCTGAACTATTCACTTGGTCTGTAAGGCGCTATAATGTGTCAGGCTCCACGACCCCACATGATCAGGCTCAGGTCGCCTCTTTCCCTGTACTTCCTCTTCTCCCCATCCTCCTTGTTCACTGGCTACAACCACGTCAGACTCCTCTCTGTTCCTCAAAACTATCAAGCTTGATTTTGTCTCAGGACCCTGTGAGTCCTGTTCCCTCTGTCTGAACTCTTTTCCACTAGGTCTTTGTACAGATGGCTCCTTCTTGTTGGCTTCTCACATTTTCTCTGACCACTCTATCCAAAAAACAAAAAACAAATCCTCCTTTCTAGTCAACCCCCACCACTCTCTGCACTGTCCGGTATGATAGCACTAGCCACACATGGCTATCAAGCACCTAAAATGTGACTAGATCAAATTTTGATGCGCTATAAGTATAAAATATGTAGACTTCAAAGGCTTAGTACAAAAAAATGCAAAATATCTCATTAATAATTTTATGTTATTATATGTTGAAATGATAATATTTTGGAATACTGGGTT
This sequence comes from Diceros bicornis minor, assembly GCF_020826845.1. Taxonomy (NCBI): domain Eukaryota; kingdom Metazoa; phylum Chordata; class Mammalia; order Perissodactyla; family Rhinocerotidae; genus Diceros; species Diceros bicornis. The sequence goes on along the minus strand of NC_080742.1, from coordinate 81,983,841 downwards.
AGATAAAATATATTATATGTTTCTCTCCACTTTTTCAAATGTGACTATTAGAAAATTAAATTATCTATGGTTCACATGTGTGGCTCACCTTATATTTCTAGTGGATAGCACTGCTTGATTCCATTATGCTATTTTGGTTTTTTAGTTGCACTTATCTGAAATTATCATTTTTGTTTACTCATTGGCTGCTTCCCCCCATCTGAATGTAGTTCCATGACAGCAGGGACCTAGAGTGTTTTTTCATTGCTATATCCCAATTTTTAGAAAATGGCCTGGCCTCAAGAAGGCATTCAATAAATATTCATTGAATGAGTAAATGAACAATTGAAGACTTCCTAGTCCTTTCTTCCTACCATTTCCATAGGTGTAATAATAGCTAATCAGAATATTATCATCAGATAAAAGCTAATCAGAATACTCTACATGACAGAGGAAGGAATAAGAGTCCAAGAGTATGGCATCTTTGGAACTATTTTCTTGAATTATTATTTAACCTAATCTCTTCAATTGGTTTTCAAATTCTTGAAGAAAGGGATCATGATTCTTGCATCTGTATACTCTCTCCTTGATTAGCAGAGTACCTTAGTAAAAATATCAATGATAATAAAGTCACCATAATGGCAAAGCTACCACATTTGAGCACTTACCATGTGGCAGGCAGTATACTATTTATTATTTCATTTATAAAGTCTCTAAGTAAGGAACTATTGTTTCACTTTTAAGATGAAGCAACAGGGTGAGTAAAGTTAATTAACTGCCTTAAATGGCCGAGCCAGCTGGCAGAGACATTCAAATCCAGATCATTCTAATGCAAACTCTGAATCACCACATAGACAATACAGCATGTGCTTAAAAACTTTAGGAATGACCAAATGACACTAAAAATCACCCGCAGTGTAAAAAAAGGGACAACATCAATAATAATCATAACCAAAAACTATGGTGATACTCCCCAGAAGTAAGCAAGTGCTTTATGATCCACAGTGCATTTAAATCACAAAGTCTTGTGCTTGGCTGTGTCATACCTGACTTCCAGATGTAGGACCAGCAAGCAGCGGTCAGCCATATCCTGGAAAGATCTGGCAAGTTCGCTCAGAGTCTGCATGATCTGCTCTGACACTGGGGTGAGATCCATGTTCATGTGGCTCTCTTGAGCAGGAGACAGCACTAAAAGGAGGGGTGAGGACAAAACACCAATCATTTCATTAAATGCCTACAGATTTTTTTTTGAATGACATTATTTTGTTGCTTATCACATTATTTTCACCAATTTGGCTAATGTTAGTGATGGCAGCATTAGACATCCAAGACATGTTGGACTATTTTTGTACTTGACTAAACATAGAAGCACAGCTGATTGTCTTGTATCAATTCATAGAATGATAGAAACAGAGTCTCAGAGTAGGAAGCAAACAGTCATCTGGCCTCACCACGTGGTCTATGCTTGTATAATTCCTACGTCTTCAAGTGGCTGTTCAGCTTCTGGTTGCACACCCACACAAATGTTTGTGAAAGGAAACTCAGTATCTTTTGAGGTAGCCTATTCCATCTCTGAAAGATTTGACCATCTTTCATCAAGCCATATCTGTCATCATTAACTTTTTTTTTTTTTTAAGATTTTATTTATTTTCCCCCCAAAGCCCCAGTAGATAGTTGTATGTCATAGCTGCACATCCCTCCAGTCGCTGCATGTGGGACGCAGCCCCAGCATGGCCCGAGAAGCAGTGCGCGCCCAGGATCCGAACCCGGGCCGCCAGCAGTGGAGCACCCGCACTCAACGGCCAAGCCACGGGGCCGGCCCTGTCATCATTAACTTCTAATCATTGGCCCTGATTCTACCAACTGTGCGATCATTCTCACATGTGTCAGTACCTCAAGTACTGAAGACATCTCCTTTGGCTTCCTTGAAGTCTTCTCTTTTCCAGGCTAAATGCCCCCAGTTTTTCAACTATTCTATCCGATTATTCAAATAATCGGATTGAGTCATTTTACAATTCTCATAATTAACCAACAAAAACATTCCAATTGTTCTATATCTCCCTTGAAATGTGGGACTCAGGACCAAACATAATAAATATTACAGAGTGGTCTTACCTGTCTAGAAAGAATTATTAACTCCCTTGTTCTAGATGCCATGCTGCTTGCATGTAAGCCTAAAATCTTCTGAGTTGTTGGGGGGAGTGTAGTGTGTTGTATTCTACTTTAACTCATATAGAGCCTTACAGTCAGCTAAAAGCCCTAAGAAGGTCTTTTTGGAAAATTTTATAAAGCTACTTTCTATATCTCTCTCAAGTAATTGGTAAAATATTTAATAGCACTTTGACATTTTCTTCAGGAAAATACCAAACAGTAAAAATGTGAACTACATTTTTTTATGTCTGGATTTCTGTTGTATATCCAGTTCCCCACAGTTTCTCAAAGATCTCCAACAGTAGTTTGGCAATTTCATTCAAAAGCTCTTTTAGTTCTCTAGAGCCTCAAAGACTGGCCTTGAGGCCTGTCTCCACTACTTACTTATTATGTGACCAAGAGCTAATTACTTCAATTCTGCCTGCCTCAGTCTCTTCTTCTGTAAAATGGAAATAATAGTACCTACAGCATGGGGTTGTTGGGAACACTGAATGGGCTAATGTAGATAAAATACTTAGAACAACAGCCTATAAAACTCACTCAATATTAATATATATACTACACACAAATAATAATTATTCTTTAGTTGTGATTTGTCTAGGTTAAGAGACTTAAGATTAATTACAGCAAAAAAGTACTTAAAAGACAATTCTATCCATCTTGAAGTTCAACTTCCATATCTCAGTATTTTTTGCTATTCTACCTGAAAATTCTTCTCCCTATCAGAGGATAGATACAGTGTCCTTTGGAAGAGGGCTCCCTGGACCTAGAGCACATGGGATTTGGTGAGGTACTTCTGACTAACTCAGGACGTGTTCACCTTACAGAGTAGGGAGTCAACATCTGGCTGCAGCAGTATCTACAGTTATGGGCTTTCAGGGCTGCATCTATTGCTAGACTCTGCCAAGCCCAGAGAAGGGCCCAGAGAGACAGTCAAGACTTATAAGGCTAAGTTCTCCTCTGTGGAACCAGACGTTAATAAATTAAAATACCACACAAACATAAAAAAATGAATTTTGTTCAAGGGAACTGACGTGTAAGGAAGAAGGGAATGTAGCGATGTAGATTTAAAATTTTACCAGCCTTGATCCAAGATCTTCACTAATGCGATCTGCAGGACTGGATGTGTGACACTGCACGCCCTCTCTAATTTAACATTATTCATGTTGTTTGATCGCAAGGCGAGATCACTGCCTTCATGATGTTTCCATTTGGCAGGATGGATGAAAACAACTATAAGTTAACACTGTTCTAATATTTCAAAGCATTTTAGGGCTTTTGAGCCCCTGGATTCCTCTGTTGTGTTACACTAACTGTGGCATAGTGAGCTCTCTATGTACCAATGAAAAGAGGAAGAAATCAGACTCTGAAGAAATTGGACTCATGGCCTGAGGTCCAAAGCTATACTAATCTCCCAAACCTTATCAAAGGCATCTGGAAGAATTCTACCAAGAAAGTCAAAAAAACTCCCTTTCTTATTATAGAAATACATAATCTCATCATGTGTAGCCAATGACCACTGTGCAAACTAAAAAAAAAAATCCAAGTAGAGGAAGTTAACGGCAAGATAAGCAGCCAAGATAAAACCTGTAAAGACTGAGGTAAAAGTAGTTTAGAATAGCAGCACACTGTACATTTTGCTCAACTGTAATTTATAGCAAAAACATAACATTTTAGTAAAGCAACATGAAAAATGATGCCCAGAGCTCTACTGAAAAGCTGGCTTCTGAATTCCTGAGGGCTCACTGAAATATACGAAGTTTTCTTAACAAGAAGGAAAAGCTGAACACAGAAATGCTGAGCGTGGCAGAGACAATGCCAATTAACTAGCTCTTAACTGTCAAACGGAAATCTTCAAAAAAAGCAATGCTGACAGAATCTGCTTGGGAGATTATAGTCAAGATAAGAGGTTACTGGACACACACACACACACACACACAGACACATTTGCACATACTCTTTAAGAGGCTATGTGGTTGTATATTTATCTCAGGGACTGCTTTTCACATTGGCAGAGCCCACACCTACTGAGTTTTAAAAATATTAGTACTTGATCATTTTATTAAGATATGCACTTTGAGCTGTTTTTCTAACGCTGGGGATGGGTCATATCAGCTCATTCATAATATCCTTGTTCCTCTTATAACCATTAAATAAAAGTACACATCTTTAAGACTCCTACCTACATTTGTGGCAATGTAACTACGACTTCCTGTACTAAATTGATTGGTCTATAGGAGGAAGCTGAAACTTGGACTCTGGAGCAGACACTGCCTGTTAGGTGAACCAACTGGTATTTCCAATTCTCCTTCACTCACTCCACTATAGACTCTGGAAAGCTAAATGTTTGCATTCTCAGCCTTGCTTGTAGCTAGAGTTGGCCATGTGTCACCGTCTGGCCAATGACCTGCTAAGTAGATTCTTCTGTGGCAACTTGATCTAACCCTAGGCTAATTCTGCAACTCATCTTTCGACAGGGAAAAAAAGAAAAGCACAGATTGTTGCCACTAAAATTTTCTGTATTTTAGTTTCAAAAGAGTCTTCAATACCGCTCGTCAATCCTTCACTAGTGCTCGGCTAGCTCTTTTCTCTTTCTCAGCAACTTTCCCAAATTCATGCAGCTCTCCCCAGGCTCTTGCTCCTTCCTATTCTCTGCTACTCCTCTCTTGAGGACCTCAGATTCTTGTTAAGACTTCAGAAAGAATTGTCAACACTTGCTTTCTCCGTAGTCTTGCCTTCTATTAACTCTTCCGTGTGCCATAATATGATTTCTGCCTTCACCTCTTTATGAAATAATTATTTTGATAATCGTCACCAATGATATCGTAATTTCTAGATTCACAGGGCGATTTTCAGTCCTAATCTCAGAAAGGCTCTCTGCTACATTCAACATGACTGGCCATTTCCTTCTCGAAATTCTCTTTTCTTTGGGCTATATGGTACCATATTCCTCTGGGTGTCCTTTTACCTCTCTGACACTGCTTTCATAGTTTCCTCCACTGGATCCTCTTCCTTTAGCCCACCCATAAACGCTGGTGTTCCCAGGGATATTTTTCTCTGTTGGTCTCCCTTACTTGTCATTCTACACATTCTCTAAGAGTGAGCTCATCCATTTACATGGTTTTCCCTATTATGTAGGAACTGATGACTCCTAAACTTCATTTGATCAACTGTTTGCGAGCTATCTTTACTTGTACAGCCATTACGCATCACAAATGCAATGTGTTCAAAACTAAACTCATTATCTATCTTTATCATCTGCTCTTTATCCTGAATTCCCTTTCTATCAGTTGTATATTAATCTAGGAATCTCAGCTGCAAACGTGAGAGTAATCTTTGAATCTCTTCTCTTCCTCACTCTCCTCAGCAAAGACTAATTTCTGCCAACTTTATTTCCAGAAGTTTTCTTAATATATTTTGCCTTTTCTATATCTACTGTCACTTTCTTGTTTAGCCCTCATCTCTTCCATGGACAACTGCAATGGTCTCCTGACTGATGTCTTTGCCTGATGCCTGGCCCCTACTTAATTTAATCCTCCATATTTAGCTAATGAAATATAAGTTAGATAAACAGAGTTATTTACCTCACACAAATTTGACTATGTTAATTTCTTGTAAAAATAACATCAATATTTCCCACTGCTTATGTGATGAAGTCCAAGCTCCTTAGCAAGGCTGTCCATGATTTTTGGTTTCTGCCCAACATCTCAGTCTTTCTCCATCTTTCACCACTCTCTCTTTCCTCTTCAACTTATCCCCTCCCCACCTCTGGCCCATTGACCCAACACCCTTTTGAAGCAAATTCCCTAAACATACCATGCTGTCTCAGGATTCTATACCTTTAATGGCTCTTATTCCTCTTTCTAAACTATTCATGCTTTCTGGCTTAGAAAGTCTTTTCTGATTCTTCAGGCAGGGTCATTGGCTCTTCTGGGTACCCCCCCCCCCCACAATTCTATTATGGTAGTTATCATATTCCATTGACATTATCTGTTTATTAGTATGTCTCCCTACCAGATCATTAACGACTTCTCCTTAGTTTCTTGAGCATATTCTAGAGATAGAGCGTGGATAAGGAAGTAGTTCATTATAGCTGGTTTCCTGAGCTATCCAGGAACCTTGCAGAAGTACAGTTTAAAGCAATTCTGGCCAATCCCTACAACCCAAGCACTTTCCCTGTAAATTGTGTTGCCTTTAGAAGTCACTTTAATTTCATGAGTCCACCTTGCTGCAGCTGAGATCTGGGATCTCTCTTTTCTACTGACATAAAATCCCTGGCATATCAAATACTCAGCATCTCTCAAGGAAAGCCAACATACTAACTGTCATGGAGAAGCAATCAGCCTAGGACATGAGGATGCCTCAAGTGGTTCCACATCCTAATATTAACCAGACTGAAATCTGTTTAGGTCTTAAAATTAGTCAAAATTGGACTCATTCAGACCCAGAAGAGCATCTGTTTCCAAGGATGCAGCTGCTACAGTTTCAATGGCAACTTACTGTGACTTCTTTAATTGATTCATATGAGGATGTCCTTGTGCAGCTGCAATATTACCTAAAATTGTTACAATATTAGCTTAGACTGGTATCAGCTATCATGAAAGTGATAAATTGAAAAGGGAAAGATGGTTATCACGGCAGTAAAGAAAGGTTAATGCTGTGAATTCAAACTTTTTAGAAGATGGAAAAAGACAATAAAGAATGACCCCATGAGATTTTCTCACTGGAAAACATTTTAGAAGATGAAATTTTGGTACAATTATTTTGGACTTCTCTTCCTATTTGTACAGAGAAATGACACCACATAATCTCTGCTTGAACCTGGGATAAAATTATTTAATTTCCAATCTTCAGTTTTCCTATTTAGAAAATTGTGGCAATAGCACCTTTCTAACTCCTAGAGCAATGTGCTATTAGCTTTCATAAATAATTGTGAAATCCTTTGATTATTGTTACCTGGCTGACATTTTTTAAAATAAAAATAGGAATACTGATTAGGTCTGTGACAATAAGAACTCATGGGGCTTAGAGAGTCAATGAGGGCTGTGACAGCAGACCCTCCATCTAACCCGTTGGTTCTCCTTAAATGCCTCTGGGATATGCTACTTATCAAGTCTAACACTGGGGTAGGATTTAAAAATGTCATACACTATAATACCACAGTTCCAAGTTGGAACTTGAACGCCAGCTAATTCTATCCTCAGCCTTCTTAATTTCTCTGTACCACTCTCATTACTTTTTATTCATTCCCCTGAACTATTTGCAAACCTATACAAGCTAACCGTCCCCCACCCCAGTGCTTTGTATACAGTAGGCACTTTATAAGTGTTTGTTAAATAAATTATTTATCTATTTATGAATGGAATGGATAGATGATCTTCCCATGCTAAAGTATCTACTGTCTTATTAAGCATCTAACTTGAATTTTCTTAAGATAGAGATGTCCTTTCCTCCTTATCTAAGTTAATTACTACAAACTAAAATTTCACGCTGACTCTTTTTTGATCACTCTCTTTCCTGAGATAGATTTTTAACACCTAGCTATTCTTTGCCAACAATTCTAGCTTTAGCCACTATTATCAAGCCAGTTATTTAGTCACTCTTTCCCACCCTCCAAACAATCTATACCTAGTTTTAAGCTCTTTTTCTGGGTTTCTACATAGGATGGGCCTTATCTAAGAAACATGTTTGGTAGGTTCTCTTCATTTTGCTTCCTATTGCAGAGGCAGTAATTCTTCTGTCCCCAAATAATAACTATTTCTTTTCAGTCCAGATTTCCCTAGAAATTTTGGATTTGAACTAGCAAAGTCAATTGATTTTGAAACCCAAAATGCTGACTCAGATTGTTCCTTGACCTATACAGTTACGATTGCAAAGGGGACGTATTGCACATTATTCACATTAGACCCTGTACATGCATACACACATGCATAACCAGCTCTGGAAATATAGACTATTCTCTATGTGACATAACATCCAACCAATGAATCCTTTTATATCTAATAGCTATGTAGCAAGAATGTGAGCCTTTTCACTGCTGCCTCTGTAAGGAAGCTCTCTTTTGTCCATTCTTACAGGGGAAGGAGGGCAAATGGAAGGGACTTTTAAAAAATCAGGGTGCGGAAAAGTGGAAAAATTTATTACCAGGAAGAAAAAGAAAGATAAAGATGGGGGAACTGGAGGATGAGGTGAAGGTGTCTTATTTATATTTACTTTTCTAGGGTCTATTCGCCTAATTGATACCATATTTATTGCTGGGGAAAAAAAATGCTTCCAGTAGGTATAGGAGGCAAACACCTATTTTCTTTTCTGTGGGACTGCTATTTAAATGATCATGTGTTACATCTTTTCCCCCTATTAATCATAAGACTATGGGCATTATAAGTTCTTAGCGTTGTTTGGGACAACTCCCTCTTACTCCTCTCTCTCTTTCCTCCAAAATGTCTTATATTACCCTAACTATAGATAGTAACTCTTTGGGGAAGAAAAGATATGCTTTTCCCACTCACTGCCCAGTATAATGATTCAGATGTTCAATAATATTTGTTTGAAAATGTGTTATTATGAGCACCCCCCTGCACCGCCAAAAGACCAAAGATCAAACTTTTATAAAGAACTTAATTTTAAGGATGCTACTTAAGAGTAATTTTCATCTCTATGAAACCACTTTTTCCTGCTGCTTCCCAGAGGAATATAGTTTGTTCTTTTACTTTTTATTACCTCTAGAACATATTTCTTAACAACTCTAAGCCTCATTTTCCTCATCTATACAACTCAGAGAGCTGCTGTGAAGACCAAACGGGGAATGTGGCCCGTAACACAGTGTCTGCCACAAAGCTAGGGACCATCCTTTGAACTCTAGTAACACTCTGCCTCCCTCTTATGGCCCTAGCACAATTCATCTTGCACTGTATTTGCCCAGGGCATCCCTGGTAGACTGTGAGATCCATGAGAACAAAAGCAATAACGTATTCTTCCTGGCACCTCTCATACCCTATAGTTCTTCCTTACACTCAGAAATAACGCCTGTTGAATATAATCTTTAAGTTAAGGACAAATCAAATAATTTTATATCCTTTTTTTCCCATTATATCTTCACAATGCCTTTAACTTAATGTCTTCTAAATAGTTCATTAGCCTGGAACATTATTGTATTTCAGAGTAAGAAATTGAAGCTCCAAAAAGGCTATGAATGTTTGAAACTGAAGAATTATTCCAAATATTGATCTACATAGGAAAACAAAGGAGATTTGTGTAAGGTCCACTGTGAAGAGCAAAACAAAAATAAGAAACAAGGTAAAAAAGGACGGCTGTTCCCTTAGGCTACCATTCTGAGCCAACAGTGTACACTCACACTGCACAGGCCCATAGAAGGAAAATCACACCCAGGTATAAAACGGCGCTTGACGGTAACAAGCCTGAGCAATCCCCAGGTCCTCCAGGACATTCAGCTTTAGGCTCCTACCTCCACACAGCGCAAACCAGCACAGACACGTGGTTTTTACACCTCATGAGTGATAGTACAGACCTCAGTCTCTTTCAGTCCTGGGGGGAAAACATTAAGATTGATTTTTCTTTTATTCCAAATAATCCTCCCTGAGGCCTGGTAAAAACCTCATCATCTACTAAAAAGGCGTGTGGTGTGGCCAATTCAGCTCCTGCCAGATATGAAAGAGAAATGGAGGGGAAAGCTAATGAACAGCTCCTGTGCTTCTGTTGAAAGGCACTACTGTGGAGCTATATTAGATTTCCATGGACTTTGTAAGCCTTTTGTATTTCTGTAAAATCCCACATCAAAGAGCACCTTAAAGTGTTAACAAATACTTAAGCAGATATTTTAGGTAAATAAGCAACACAGGGCCGGCTCCGTGGCTTAGCGGTTAAGTGCGCGCGCTCTGATGCTGGCGGCCCGGGTTCGGATCCCGGGCGCGCCCCGAGGCACCGCTTCTCCGTCCAACCCGGGGCCGGGTCCCACGTACAGCAACTAGAAGGATGTGAACCTATGACATGCAACTGTCTGCTGGGGCTTTGGGGGGAAAAAAATGAATAAATAAAAAATCTTTAAATAAGCAACACAGATTTAAGTTTTAACAGAATTTTGGAGGCAAAAATATTATATGGCAAAGAGATAACATTTATCCCTGTGTTCAAACAGGATCCTTCCAGCTTTAGCATTTGTAAATCTTCCAAAGAGTCTTAGGGGATAATGGCTTATTCACTGGGCAAGTTAGAAATATTAGGGCCATTTACAAATGGTGAAACTGAACCAAACAGAAATAAAGCACGTTTCCCAATATGACACAGCAAACAATTGCCACAAACAAAGACAGAACTAAAGAAGTTAAATTGAAAGTCCTATACGGTGTCTCTATCTTCAATTTAACTTTTTCCAGTTGCCTTTTTTCATGAGTTTCCTGTTCAGGCAGCTGCATCATTCATAAATTTGGGCCCACGTTGAGAAATCAACTTCTTGACTGAGAGCAGGTACAAGCTCACAGTTATCTTTGCATCTATAGTCTATAATGCCGTTTCTGGAACCAGCAGGTAAGTATCAAGGACAGCGAACAAAAAGGCGCCCTTTGGAGACAGACAGACCTGGGTTCAAATTCTGACCTTCTCATATTCCACTTGAGTGAACTTCTCTAAAACAGATTCCCCACCTGTAAAAGGAAGATCATCATATCTACCTCACAGGAGTTTGATGATTAAATGAGAAAATATATAAATGCCTAGAATAGCGTTTGACACACAAGTGCTTAATATATGGTGATTACTATTACTACTCCTACTATTATTCATTCCACAAAGATGTGTTGAATGGTTAAATAACAAAAACCCAGTTTTCTTCTCCTCCATCTATAGCTTTAAATAGCCTTTGGAACAATAAGACTATCTTTATCCATTTAATGGCAAAACCTGATAAGCTACTGTGACTGGAGAGTAAAATAGGGAGACTCCTAGAAGCACTGGTCTCTCTGATCCTATCACTGTGTGGACAACACACAGACAACTGACTTATCCGGAAGACACAGTTGACCCTGCCATCAAGCACGTAGACAATCACCAAGACTAGCTGTGTACTGGTGTCGGCTCCCTTTAAAGCATGTTGGAAGTTAAGAAATATGGAGAGAATTAACTTGCTAACACACGGTGCAGGATTTGCAGGTGTAAATCTTGCTCAGAGAATTTCTAGTCATTGAGGACACGTGTGGCCACTTCTCCAGTATATGGTAAAGATAACAGTTAAGTACCTCCCCTGTAATTTCTCTTGTATCAGATATGCCCTGTGAGGGCTAAATTGATGAATTGGTGCCATACACATATTGACTAATGCCTTGTGAAGGTTAATAATATACAGCCATATTTCTGTCTTTACACATTAGTAACACATGAATACTGTTCACACATTAATTCTAGTCTTGTCATATAATCCCTAGAATAATTAACAGTTTATATAGATGATCCAGAATCAACTTTCCTAAAAACCAAAAGATTAATAATGTTTTTATGCCAGTTAAGGGTAAGCTACACAGAGAAGCAATCATTTATCTATCAGGTGATTATATAATTTCAGGATATTGCCTCAAAATCTAAATAATTTTCTTTCCCTAGGTAAAAGAATACATATTCTCATATTAATTATGGACTTGACTTTTCTACCTACAACGTTTCTTTTGGATTGACTACCTATGTTTAGGCTCAGAAAATAGTGGTTAAATTCTGACTCAACCACTTACTAACTGAATAACCTTGGGTAAATTGTGAAAACTTTGAATTGAAGCAGTGACAGTCTCAGCCTCAGAGGGTCATCATAAGGATTCAATGATTTAAAACACACAGAGCATTTAGAACAATGTTCAGCACACAGTAAGCAAAGCACTCAATAATCTAAGCTATCATTGTTAGACCTCCTAGTGGGAAGCCTGGAAGAGTGAAACTCTTAAACTCATCTCCTTACTCATCAAAACACCCTGCAGAAAACTGGAGATCTGTGGGCTTCGTTGTTCACGTGGCTGATGGACAGAAAGGATATGACATATTGATATATTAAGACATTTACATTGTGTAAACTCAGGACATTTTGACCTTAAAATAAGGCATCACAAAAGTATGAGATCACTACAGAATTCTGGCAATGTTCAAATCAGGGGAGACATCCAAAAGAAAAAAGGGATTAAGGGTGGCAGGTTTAAATTTTATCTTTTCATCCACAAAAGGAGGAGAATGACTTTCTTCAGAGTTGCCAATTAAATAAAAGAGGTGGCATTTCAGGCAGGCATGAGGAAGTGGTAGTTGGTGGGAAAGCAAGGGATGACACTAAGACACAGCTTGGGAGGAGATAAAGTAGTGTTTCTGACATTATTTTGAGGGAGGAACGACAGGGATCTCTCTTTTCAAGGAAAGGATGTCTGCAGAGCATGGTTCTTTAGCAAAATGAACTTAGCCATTATCTTAGGAATTAAAAAGGATATTCAACAAAGCTTTGAAATTGTTTATGTTTTTGAGAGATCAGGTCTGCCTTACTCACACAGGGCCTGAAAGGTTACATTTATATTTTGAATCAGCATTTATTTCATGGCCACAGTTTATTTCCCCCCTGCCAAAGGCACTATGTGGACAGAGGAGAAGAAATACACATGGGTGTGTGTCCATGTGGCATACGTTAGGGTTAGTAATGGTTATGGGGAGCAATGATTATGAATTTAATAGCCTATGAAATTTTGACCTGGGGTGGTAGAAATTGTTATTCTCACTTAAAGAGACAGAAATTGTGTTATAAATTATTTCAATATGCACACAAAGACACCAACAAATCAGGTCTTCCATTAATGCTAAAACAGCTGAATTGGGCTTATTTTGGAAAGCTGTTTTTTATATTTACTACCATAGGGTACTTGTTATTTTATTTGCTTTCTTGGGAATATGTTCCCCTTGATATTACCCTAGATTAAATTTACTGTAGAAAGTGAGACAGGAAAATACCCTGTGCCCTTGTCTACTGTCAACTCGGCATCAGCCCCAGCCCCTTTCCTGGAAGCACAGGAACTACACTTTCCAACTTCTTGCCAGCAGTGTTTTGAGTTTCGATTCTGCCAGTGAAAGGCACTCCCAAAAGATGTAGAAGGCAAAAAAAAAGGGAAGGCATTATTCTCTTGCAGTGGTAGAAAGATGCTCGGGCAGATGGCAAATAAGAGGCATGTGGCAGCTTCCAGAAGAGCTCCTGCAACAGCTGCTTCCTCACTGCAGGTAGGGGAAACCACTGGCGTATTTCCTGTATTTTCCTGTTTCCTGAAAGCCAGCAGCTAGTTTCCTTGCTCTTTGCTTCTTTCCAACTGTTTTCTAAGACCTTTTAGCAATTTTTAAAACATCTAATTCCTTGTATTAAATTTCCTCTTGCTTGAAATACCTAAAATGGTTTCTCTTTTCCTGACTGAGCCTTGATGAATAAATATAACCTTCTACTCACGAGATATTTCTGAGCTATGGCCACTCAGATCTCAGAGAACATTTGGAGTAGGAAGGAGTGGGATGAAGGGTTACTAAGAATCCTGGGGTACCCTTCAAGGGAGTGTTGTTGTAATCCCTAAGGCAAGGATCTTCAGAATGTACTCTGAATCTCTGTACTCTGTACTCTGAATCTCCCAACTCCATTCTCTCTGTTTTGCTCTCCTCCACCTTAATCAGAGAGGCTCCACTTTTGAAACTAAAAGAGCTGTTTACAAACCACTGCCCTTGAAAAGGAAGGATCTGGTCCCAAGCAAACAACTTCCCACTGCATTCCTATCCCCAGGTACCAGCCAAAGCAGGGATAAAAGTCAAACATTTAAATTATGGCACAACTCCTATAGAATGAGGATGAGTGGCAGGAAGAGCTATATAAATAATACAAACAATATTTACTTGAAAATATGTGACTTGCTTTCTCTATTATTTTAGTTACGTGAACTCTAGTATCTTTTTTTTTGGATTTACTCAGTACTGAACAAATTATGAATTGCTCTCATTCTGAATAATACATGCCAAGATTCCATTGCAAAGTAGATTCAACCTTCCCTTTGGAAAATGTTTCACAGAACCATTTTGCTGTCAAATTTCTCAGAAAACTGTACCATGGGTTTTTCTACTATTTTCAAAAGAAATCCGATTAAAGTCGTAAACTTCAACAAAGCAGACTTATTAGCGAGGCCACTCAATTTGGAGCTGCTTTCAATGACTATATAAAAAGCTTCAGCTTAATATTGAATGTATCTTCCACAATACTCCATATTTGCGAGCACACTAAGTATGTAATAACTTCTGGGCTCCATAGTTTGGATAATCAGCTCTTTGGCAACCAGGTAAAAGGCAAGAACTTTAGAAGGAACCCACCTCTTGACCTACAAAAGCTTAGATCTCTTTGTTTTTAGGCTTATTCATCAAAACACTCACTTTTAAAAAGTGAATAATACTTTTAAATTTTTACATCTTCCTCTGCTGGATTGACTAAGTAGAATTTTATTTTCAGAGAAACAATAAGCTGATATTGGTAAATCTTGGTTTGATAAGACATAAGAGCTAAGTTGAAAAACATACTTACATTATTTGGAAATTAAACATACACATTTGAGATTGTAGCAAGACCGGGATATGCATAGTGCCCCCTGCTCCCTCCACTATATATCCTGTTCTGTCTCTTTCGGTGGCCTTTGGGCAGCTATGATGCTTTTCTTTTCCTCCCGTGAATTGATGTTGGCTCCTGACACTCATCACATTCTTTTCTAGGTGCTAATAATTATATCTGTTCTAGGAATCATTGTCAAACTTTAATCTATAGTTTCTAGAATTTCTTCAGATTTCACTGTTTTAAGAATAGGAATATCTGCTGTAATCTGGTGTTGTCATCTTTTACATATTCCACATTTTCTTAAATTCAGCAAATTTCCTTAAATACCCCAAGATAATATATTGAACTCTACTGCAAAGAAGCCAGATGCCATCTGATGCTTTCCTCACAACTGTTTCTTACCACGACTTGTCCTATCCTTTCATTTGAAAGCATCATCCATAGCCTCCATCTCACTGAGTGGTCTGTAGTACACTTTTATAACAATATCACTTGCTTCTTCCTTTTATGTTTGTGTGTGTGTGTGTGTGTGTGTGTGTGTGTGTGTGTGAGGAAGATCAGCCCTGAGCTAACATCTGCCAATCTTCCTCTTTTTTTGCTGAGGAAGACTGGCCCTGGGCTAACATCCGTGCCCATCTTCCTCTACTTTATATGGGACACTGCCACAGCATGGCCTGCCAAGCGGAGCATCGGTGCAAGCCCGGGATCCGAACTGGCGAATCCCAGGTCGCCGCAGCAGAACGCGTGCACTTAACGGCTTGTGCCGCCGGGCCGGCCCCCTCCTCTTATGTTTATTTTAATCTTCATTTGAATGTTGTTTCCAATCTCTTCTCAGAAAGGTGAATTTCCATAGAATATTTCCTACATTTTACCCATTAGCAAGGATGGTTGCTAAACAGTTGTGCTTTCCTCCATATGAGATACAGAACTCAAAATAAACATACAGGAATTTCTACGGGGTTTTAATTTCCTTCGGTGCTACAAATGGTCCATTTTGTCCTTGCCATTACTTTAGGTAAAAGCACTGTGTATACAGCAAAGATGCTGATAAGTATTTCCAAAATGAGTAGTAGAGTCAATTCTCAATGAAACTTATGCTGGATCCCATATTTTAATTTTAGTTAGTAGCATCAATCTCTTCCTTCATTAAACCATTCACAAGAACTACTAACAAGTTGAGTTACTTTAGGGGCATTCAGAAGCTTATTGCTCAGTGTGAAAATTACCTCTGACCCCTTCTAGATTATTTATAATTATTATAACATGCTTATAATTCCACATGTTAACCCATAAACAGAATTCCTGTTTCAGTCTATTTCCCAACATGGGACAAATACAGGGCATAAAAAAAATGACATTTGAATGAGCCCATTTTGCTACTTCTAGCAGGCCTGTTAGGAGAATAAAACACCTAAGATTAGTGTATTACAGATCAAATACTATTAATATAAATATCTCCAGAATGAAAGAAATTTCTATGAATCAGTCAATTGAGCATATATCCTAACGAGAATTTTATACAGTACTGTTCTAGTTGAACTAAATAATTTGGATAAGTTACCATTAGTTGCTTGTATTTAGAGTTATGCTGTTACTACATACCCGTAATGTGTAGGTAGTTTCATTTTAATAAGCGTCATTTCAACAGATGGCTCTATTTGGCAGAGCTAATTCCATATCCTAACACAGTGCTTGGCACAGTCATAGTCTACCCAGTTGCACAGACAAGAAGCCTAGAAAGGCCTTTGATGCCTCTGTCTCCTGCACTTCCTGTACCTAATTAGCAATGAAGACTTGTTGATCATTCTTCCTTAATATCTCTGAATCCATCCCCACTGCCTCCACCTTGGTATTGTCCTTCACCATCCATCACCCATATTAATGTAGCAGGTTTCCAACTCATCTCGTTGCCTCAGGAATTATCCCTCTCCATTTTACTCTCCTATAGTCTTGCTGAAGAAATCATTCCAAAACCCCATCTGATCATGTCTTTCTTATTTCTAAACTCTCAATAGCTTGACGTTGTCTTCCAAATAAAATCTCCACTGGCCCTTGCCCATATCTCCAGTTTCATTGCTTGCTGCTCCCCTACACTGAACCTTATGTTCCAGCCCTACTGAAAAACGTGAATTACCCTGAACTCACCATATTTTCTTTCACTTCATAGCCTTCTCTCCTCACCTCCCTTTCCCTTCTTGGTTTCTCCTCTATAAAATGCCCTTATGTCCCCTCTTTGTCTGGCTAATTACTATATATCCTTTAAGACCCAGGTCAGCTACCACTTTCTCCAGAAAGCCTTCTCTGATATTTATATCTACCTTTAAAATGTATACTTCATCGGGGGCCGGCCCAGTGGCATAGTGGTTAAGTTCTCGTGCTCCGCCTCCATGGCTCAGGGGTCGCAGGTTCAAATCTCAGGCATGCACTGATGCACCACTCATCAAGCCATGCTGTGGCGGTGTCCCACATACACAAAATGGAGGAAGATGGGCACACGTGTTAGCTCAGGGCCAATCTTCCTCAGCAAAAAGAGGAGGATTGGCAACAGATATTAGCTCAGGGCCAGTCTTCCTCACACACACACACAAAAATGTATACTTTCGTATATTCCCATAGCATGTTGTGCTTACCTCGTAATTGCCAAACTACAATTTAGTGTAATTACTTTCATGCCTGTCTTTTCCATGACTTATAAACCCCCTGCAGGCAGAGGTTGAGTCTTGTTTATTCGTATCCCTAGGGCCTAGCACATAGCTGGTACTGTGTTATTTGTTAAATTGAGTTGATCCACAAATATTTACTGAATGAACGACTATCTTCCCTGACAGTCCCATAAGATAGCGCTTCACTGATCTGGTTTTAATTTCTATTGGATAAATTCAATAGAACACATGATTTATGAAGCCCTGTCTATGCCTGTAACCATTGTGACTCTCCAGCTGACTGACCCTGTGTCTCTGTCTCCTCAGTAGCAGATGCCTGCTGGAGAAGATGGATGGAGAGTGAGGCAGCTGGCAAAGCCGAGGAACACAACAGGCCAACTCAGAGGTCAAAGGCAAAAACAGAAGAAAGCCAAATTTACTTCTGTAAATCATACCACTTACAGCACTTCGTCATTCTCTGCAACTCAAACAACCCATAACACACAAAATTACAAAAAGTCTCCTAATTTAGAGAGCGAAAATTGGATTTTCAATGTTCATCTGAGGTGCTTTATGTAAACACAAAGACATGTAAATAATGCTCCCTACAATAGGATGCTTTCAAACAAGCTTTAAACTTAATGAAGCAATTCTGATATTTCAAGTTTGTGAAAATATCATTTTCACATTTCACATTTCACCTCTTCACATTTCACGTCTTTTTACTAGATAAGGAAGCAACTTAAATGATAAGGGAGAGAAGTAGAGGCCTTTCTAATCAAGAAAGTAGAAGGCACGTCCAAGAATCACCAAAACAGATTTTTAGAAGGAAATAAAGCTCTTCAGATGAACAATTGGTAAAATCTGTTATATGAGAAAGTGGAAATCATAGAGTGGACAGACTAATCGTCTACAATGAGGGGTGCTGAAAGAATGTGAAGTACAGGGCCGGCCCCGTGGCATAGCGGTTAAGAGTGTGCGCTCCGCTGCGGCAGCCCGGGGTTTGGAACCCGGGCGCGCACCGACGCACCGCTTGTCAAGTCATGCTGTGGCAGCCTCCCATACAAAGTGGAGGAAGATGGGCACGGATGTTAGCCCAGCGCCAGTTTTCCTCAGCAAAAAGAGGAGGATTGGCATGGATGTTAGCTCAGGGCTGATCTGAATAAATAAACCACTACAGAAAAAAAAAAAGAATGTAAAGTACAGAATGCGAGAAAGAACAAGTTAGAGAAGCAGAGTAAAATTTCTTCTCAGTTTAATGAAAAGTAATGTGGCTCCAAGATGAATAGCCCAGCTCTGTCACTGTAGTTCATACATTTATGCTTCAGTTTTTCCAGCTGAAAAATGGGAATAAAGATGCTGGCTTTCTCATTAGCTCAGAACGTGGCTGTGGGGATTAACCAAGGATGACTATAGTGTAAGTTACAAATGTATAGTGCTAGAGAGTTTCTGCTGGGGACACAATAGGAAGTCAAAGGGAAGAAAATAAAAAATGGACAGAATAACTTTATAGCTTCTTTGGTACCCCCGGACTGCTCATTTCAATGAAGAGAGGTGGGATGCCCAACGAAGCTCAGAAAGTGATATAAACTCATTTGAGATGAGCTGTGACAAGCAGGCCTGGCCATGGTCCCCATCAGCTCAGCAAACACTAATGATGAAGACTGCAGACTGCCACTGGTGATAAAGAGCAAGCTAAACACTCGATTAGTTTTTCATTTTGTGAATTAATGTCCTTCATAGCATGTGTACACTAACCAGTAATGAATTGTCTCCTTAGAACTGCCTGGGGTACTCCTCTCTGCCTCTGCAAGAGGCATAAATTTCACATGGAAATTAGCACTTTTAAGGAGGCAATCACTCCTTTAAAAGAAGTTTGTTTTCAATTAGTTTCTGCAAACATCCTATCTTAAGAAAATTTGCCCTTTCTTTCTACCTTATAAAAATTTTTTAAAAAGGGCAAAACAATCGTCCATAAGATTTTATAGATAAATAGATATATCTGATTTATATAAGAGCCCAGATGTGAGCTGGGAATATTTTTAAAAAACCAACAACTTTGAAGCCCTATTAGTCTTCTATAACAATAAAGAGAAATCAACCCTTACTGGTCAAGTCTTGCACATTAACCCTGATGATTAGGTTTTCTCCATTTGCCAAGGTCCTCTAAACCTCATCTCCCTCTGCAGAATTAGAAAGTCAGGCCTGGGCGTCTGAGGCACACAAGTGTATTTCATCTCTCTGGGGTTTATAACCGCGACAGCTCACAAAGGACTGTACAGATAGGGCCGAGCTTCTCTTTTCAGCCTTTAACCAGCCTCTCTGTTGGTTCTTCATCTAGAAGACATTTCTTAAGGAAGATGGGTCTGGGGAAGGCTGTTTGGAAACTGGAGTCTTCTGGTGGTGCTTGTTCGCTTTGTGGTCGAAAATTCTGAACCAGTGAGGCATATACTGATAAAACTAAGTTTAAAAGCCTGACACAAAAATATGGTTGTTTCTTCAACTTAGCTGGCTTTCTTTTTTAATATAAAAAGTTAATATCTGAGAGATTGTATTGTATTCTGACACACAACTAGATGAGGAGCCAGGAGGTATGAGTTCTATGACTGGTTCTTTTGCTGATTTTTCGAAGAGAGTTTTGGATTTAGTTTCTTCCCCAAAGATTTATCTACTGCTTATTTTCCTAAGAACTTGAAGTTCTTTCTCATATATTACCTTATATTAGCCTTGCAGATTTTAATTAAAAAGATTTCTCAGGGGCATACATACATAATAAGAACAATCTCATAAAATATATAAGATAAGTCACTATTTCTTAACATTCATCTCTTCAAGTCGAGCTACCCCTTTCTTCTTTTCCCTATGATCGTCAATATTTTAACTGTGTTAAAAATAAAACTAAAACCTCTGCATTAATTTAACCATGTATCTGCATGTGTGTCTTATGTAGATAACGGCCCCATGAAGCTATAAGGCCCCAAATGGCTTGGAACACGCATCTTTTGCTCACCATTGAATCCCCAGGCCTAACCCTGCCCTGGGCACCGAGCAGTCTGAATGACTGAAGTCACAGAATGAATGAAGGGACGATGTCCTTTCTCGCTCAGTGCCAATTTCACCCTCTTTTCTCTTCATGGAAGTTCTCATCTCTTTTTTTGATACTTTAATACCTCATGGATTCCTCTCTAATAATTTAAGTCTAAAATCAGTCTTTTCCCCAAATCCTTGACACTGCAGTTATCCCACAGTTGGTGCCCACAACATCTATTATTTGTCACTTTCCTTTCACTCCTTGCCTTACTTGTCAGAGACACTCCTGAGCGCCTGCATTTCTTCTGCCCCAGTCTGTCTCTAATCTAAAGAGAAGTTCCTAAGAGTTCAAAATTCCTGCGTTCCACTGTGGAATATATTTTGTAGTTTATTATGTCACAATAGTACTTAAATGAGTTTGCTAGTTTTCTCGTGGGTCAACTAGAATTTATTAAACACTTAGAATACACGCTAAAATGTTTTCTAAAACTAAAAGAAATTCACAGAGATTTTGTTTCTTTGTTTGACTATCTGAGCCTTTCAAAGTTCTGAGCCCTTAAACTGGGGGTGGCCCTCCCCTCACCAACGAAATGGGAGTCCCAGGACAACCTCTCTGTCATATCCGACAGAGGGGAGTAAGATGAGGCACGAGTGCAAGCAGTGATTAGCCGGGGAGCACCTGCTGAAGTGGAGGAACCCGGGGAAGCAGCCACAGGCTGCTGTGCTCCCTCCCATGAGAATCATCGTGTTTTCAAAACTCCTTCCACCCTAGTATCTCAAAGGCATCCCTTCAGGTACAGCATGCAAAAACATTGAAATTCTCTTTGGATGACAATACATCTGTTCTAAGAGGCTGAATGAGAGATGCCAGGGGAACATTAACTCAGAATTTCCTAACTCGAGTGCAATCAAAATCTCAGCCACAGTGTGAACTTAATGTAGCCCTTTGCATTTTAAATACATATTTTAATTAAATGACACCCATCTGTAGAATATGAGACTGCATTTTTATCGAGGATTTCAAATGATATAATCTGTTCCTATGAAGCATAAATGGCTTGGTTCATGTTTCCAGAAACCTCAAAAGAATTATATAGATCTGGCATAAGCACATGTGACACTCAATTTTGCTTAAATTTAAATCTGTTTAACTTGCATGATAATTGTTGTTTGTGTGATAAGATTTCGCTTGTGTATAAAAGTGACAGAAAATAAGAGCGCAACCCTTTACAGGTCTTGGATCATGTCTCCGGAAAGTCTGTCTGAGGGAACAACAGGGTCAAGGGAGGTGCATCTCTGCCCCACTATAGCTATGGAGTCACAGGGATAATCTTTCAACTCATTTAACCTAATGAGAAGGGTCATCTAAGTTAAAAGATATGTTAATGAGCTTAATTACTAAAATACAGACAGGACAGCTACCTGGGAGCTGCATAACTAGTTCTGACAGAAATGATTTGGGGTAGGTGTAAAATTTCTCAGGAAACTGAACTACACTTACAAGAAGTAGAGAGTAAACACATTCTTCTCTCTTTAGAGCCTTTATTGAGTTATCGTTGCTCCATGTGTTTTTTTTCAACTGGATTTTCACATTAAGAATGTTCTTCAAGAAGATAAAGCCCTACAGGAGGCAGGAGATGACCCACATTCTAGACCTGGTTGTGGCACCATGTTGATGTGTGACCTCGCGACGGTCAGACACTTGGCTCTCAGTTTTCTCGTCCATAAATTGTGAGAAGATAGCACAGTAGTGTTGAGATTAAGAGTGTGGGCACTCAAGTCCAGCTGCACAGATTTAAATCCTGCCTCCACCATGCTCTTTAACCTCTCTCAGCCTCAACTTCCTCCTCTAAGAAATGAGGATAACCCCCACCTGCCTCATAGGTTGCTGTAAGACCAGACAAGACAACACAGCAGAGATCTCAGACTGAGGCCTGCCTCATACCTGGTAGGTATTCAATAAATGCTAGCTGTTGTTGCAGTAGAAAGAGTCAGGTCTGGGAGTCACACTGTCCTACATTCCAGTCTTGGCTTTGCCACTTACTACCTGCATTATTTTAGAGAAGTGACTCAATTTTTTGAACCCTATTTTTGTTATCTGAAAAATAGAGACAATAATGCTTACTGTACTAGTTTCCTCTTTCTTCTGTGACAAATTACTACAATATGTAGTAGTTGAAAACAACACAAATCTACTGTCTTACAGTTCTGGAGATTAGAAATCTGACATGGGTCTCATTGAGCTAAAATTGTGGTGTCAGAGGCTCTAGGGGTAAATCCATTTTCTTGCCTTTGCTAGCTTCTAGAGGCTGCCCACATTCCTTGGCTTGTGGCCCCTTCCTCCGTCTTTAAAGCCAGCAATGAGGGTTGAGTCTTTTTCACATTGCATCACTCTGACCTATTCCTCTATCTCCCTCTGCCACTTGTAAGGACCCTTGTAATTATATTGCACCCACCTGGATCATCCAGGATAATTTCTCTACACTAAGGTGAGCTGATTAGTGACATTAATTCCATCTGCAACCTTAATTCCCCTTTGTTGAACATATTCACAGGTTCTGGGAAATAAGACATCAATACCTTTAGGGGGTTATATTCTGCCTACCACACGTACCGCATTATGAAAATCAGAAACACTATTCTAAAACTCCCAGTATAGTGTCTTGTGCATAATAAAATCTCAATAAATGGCAGTGTTCTTTGTTGAAGCTCACTAGTGACCAAAGTCCTGTAAATCTTGGAACTTGTGTGATCTTAGCTAAATGTTTTGCTACTAGTTTTATGTTTTGATCATAAACAAGTAGGTTCCAAGTTCTGATCATATATCGATAAACATTTGTCTGTTAACAGCCAGAATATTATAATAGCATAATATCTGGTTCTCTGGTTAATCTGCCGGTAGCAATTTGAGGCAAGTTAAATCTTCTAGCATGATTATCACACTCCTAGGGGGATTTGCCTGGAAAACTCTGTCAAACACCTTGTGGAAATATCTTAACAATAGTGAATTGTTCACAATATTACTTATGAAGGTATAATGTTATATCTCCAAATATTAAACATACTTGCATTATTTTGCCAATTTTTCTCATGTGTATTTATTTATGCATGAATGCACACACAATGTAAGGGCTTAAAAGTTTCATTATACCTGAAAAAAAAAAAAAACTAAGTCAAATTATCAGGGTTCTACGGTTTCTCATGTAAGTATTGCTGATAAACAGAATCCAGTTCCACCTCATATAGATGCCTAACAATACTCTGTTAGGCATCCACTATGAGAAGACATACCCTATTGGTTTTATCTAATAGTCTTTATGAAACCAGAAAACATCTTGGTCAAGACAGTGTGTCCACGAGCAAGGCAGAAGGTAGAAGAAGCCACCTGGGATCTTATTAAATTCTGGATAGAGAGCTTTTATTATCTCACCCAAATCCAAGCAAATAAATTACTCTGGTAAGATTTGGGTTTGGTGGTCAGCACTAGGAATGAGGTCAGATTATATAATTACTCTTGTCATCAGTTTCACAGGAGAAATTGTGAAAGCCGGGATTCCAACTCGCATTTGGAAGGTCCATTCTCCTCTAGTTTGTGGATCTCAGGAGGACTGACTGGAACTTTGTGGACAATGGGCTCTTCCTTGATTCAGTCTACCTAACGTGTTTTCGCATGGTCATGTAAATTATTCAGTAGAATTGATTGAAAACTTAAAAGTGAGCACCCAGTGAGGACTTTTGCTACTGTAATCACATCTTAGTTCATTCTTTATTTTTATTTATTTATTTTTTTGTGAGGAAGATCAGCCCTGAGCTAACATCCATGCCAATCTTCCTCTTTTTGCTGAGGAAGACCGGCCCTGAGCTAACATCTATTGCCAATCCTCCTCCTTTTTTTCCCCAAAGCCCCAGTAGATAGTTGTATGTCATAGTTGCACATCCCTCTAGTTGCTGTATGTGGGACGCGGCCTCAGCATGGCTGGAGAAGCAGTGCGTCAGCAAGGCCAGTGAAGCAGTGCGTTAGGGCACACCCGGGATCCAAACCTGGGCAGCCAGTAGCAGAGCATGCGCATCTAACCGCTAAGCCCCAAGGCCCGCTAAGCCCCGAGGCCGAGACCCGCCCCATCACTCTTTACTTTAATCAAAGCTAGTTATGCACATAGATTAAGGAGTCAAGTAGTTTTTACAAGCTTTTTCACTAGGCCACTTTCAACTCTTTTTAGCTAATTTCTTTGGTTCTTCTCCCTGTATAGTTAAAGAACTTGCCTACTTTGCTACTTCTTGATTTTTCAGTTTTAGGTGTCTATTTGTTGCCCTCCCACTATGAAAGATGAGGATTTAACTCCGTCCGCATACGCACACTCTTCCCACTACTCTCTCACTGCAGTTGTCTCATAACTTTGGTTAGATCGATATTTTGTGTTTACGATATTATGACTAGATACATGCTACTGACATCTAAGGCCATGTAGTATTCCATATTTTTCCTCCTGCACAACAGGTTTGTTTTCTCTGGTGCTAATAACAGCCTTGTTATTTGTTTGCTTAGTTTTTTATGTACTTAGAGATCATTCAACCCCAAACACTTCCCTGACTGAACAATTCTCCTCTCAATAAATCCAAACACACTAAATATTCTATCACCATCATCTTCCTGAACAAACCTCTCCTGAGACCTTCTGAACTGCTCCTCTCTGGGCTAGTTACTTCCCATGCCTGTTGCAGAGCTGCTGTCTTGGTATCTCCTGCCATTATCATTCTGGGGTTCTTTCTCTCTCTGAGTTAGAATCTCCATTTCTTGTATACCATGCCTTCCTACTTTTATGTAAACTCTTTCAGTTTGCTAGATTCTGAGGGTGACTGCATGGAAAGTAAGTTTTTAAAGACCTTATATATCAGAAAACATCTTGATTCTTTCCTCACACTGAATTGGTGGTATGGTTAGGTATGTAATTCTAGGAAAATAATTTTTCTTAGTAGAAAACACGTTTCTAAATGGTATTTTTCTATTGTCTTCTAGCTTCCATTGTTACTTTTGAGAAGTCATTGCTTTTCTGCTTCTTGGTTCTTTCTATAAAATCTTTCTTTTTTTTTCCTGGACAGTTGTAAGATTTTTTTTTTTTATTCTGAGGGTTTTACAATTTTCTGATGATGGCCTTAGTGGGAATCTAGGTCTATTTTCATCCACTATGCTGGGCACTCTGGGCCCTTTCAATTTGAAAATTCATGTTTTTCATTTTGGGAAGTTCTCCTAATTTTTCTTTGATGACTCTCTCGCCTTTATTTCCCTCTTCTTTCTCTCTGTGGCCCTCTTATTCAGTTGTTGGACATACTGGACTACTCCATAGGGTCCTTCTTATTTCTATTTTTTTCCTATTTTCTATTTGTGTTTATGTTCTACTTTCTTAGATATTTCTTCAACTCTTCTAATCTTTCTTCTGAGATTTTTATTTTCACTTTCTTATTTTTTATTTCCAAGAGTTCTTTCTTGTTCTCTGAATGTTCCTTTCATATAGTATACTATTCTTGTTTCATGGATGTAATATCTTCTCTTACTTCTAGAGACATTAAGTATAGTTTTATTTACTTATTTATTTATTTTGGTGAGGAAGATTGGCCCGGAGCTAACGTCTATTGCCAATCTTCCTCTTTTTTTTTTGCTGAGGAAGATTGGCCCTGAGCTAACATCTGTGCCCATCCTCCTCTATTTTGTATATGGGATGCTGCCACAGCATGGCTTGATGAGCAGTGTGTAGATCCGCACCCAGGATCCAAACCCATGAACTCTGGGCTGCCAAAGTAGAGCGCACGAACTTAACCGCTATGCCACCGGGCCAGCCCCTAGTTTTTTTTTAAAGTGTTTTTTTCTTTCTGGAAAATCCTTGTTTTCTCTAGGTTACTTTTCCCGTTTATTTTGGTCTCTGTTTCATATTATATGGTCTCCTCAAATTTCTACTGTATTTGGCTGTCTGCTCATATTTAAGTGGGGCTGACTGTAGTTTTGTTTCTGTGGAGATGGAGCTTATGGACTGTGGTCATCATTGTTGGTGATCTAGTCTGTTTCACTGGGGATCCACTGATGTCAGTATCTTTTGTTTTTGTTTATTTTTTCACTTGGGCTGATCAGATTCCTCAGAGAAGACTTACTAGTCTCTTGTCTTAAGGTATATACCTGGCAGCCAGCTAATCAAGGAAAGAAGGGAGGTCTCAACAGTCAATAATGTGAATTTTGAATTATTTGCCCTCATTTCAGGATGGCGGCCCCATACTCAACCATGACATATGTCCCACAGTCCAAGGAATCTCTATTTTACCATCTTTAGAGAATAAACCTCCAGTGCTCTATTGTGACTTTGATAAGAGCAGTGGCACAGCTATGTGAAGTAGGGGAGAAAATCTGAGGGTAAATGTCTTATAAACAGACTTTCAACAAATGTTCCTCTTTTTAGCCCCATCTTCATTCTCTCTTTCAGAGGTAGTTAGCTGGGCTATTTTTTTTTCCTAATATAAGTTGGATAAACTCTTGGTGTTCCCACTACTGCTTCAGAAATTAGCTTTCCTGGGTTTTCTCTTCCCCTCTTTTCTTTGTTCCTATGTACTTAAATCTTAAAAAATCCTTTTTGTTTTGTTTCAGTGTAGCTAATGGAGGAAGCACAGATAAAATGTGCCTGTTCATCCATCATACATATATATTTTTCTCGGTGAGGCACTGAGCTAACATCCGTTGCCAATCTTCCTCTTTTTGCTGAGGAAGATTAGCCCTGAGCTAACACCCGTGCCCATCTTCCTCTATTTGTATATGGGACGCCACCACAGCATGGCTTGATGAGCAGTGTTTAGGTCTGCACCTGGGATCTGAACCTGTGAACCCCGGACCACTGGAGTGCATGAACTTAACCACTATGCCATCGGGCCGGCCCCTCATCTATCATATTTTTTACAATAATTATTTAAGGTTCACATTAAGTGCCAAATTGTTTTTCCTTATTAACTTTATGGTTGTATTACCATGTGGTTGGACTTTGAGTATTTTACTCAAAATGGCATTCCTGTACTTCCCCCATTCTATTGATCTATCAATTTACTGAATATCCCTCCTAAATTCGATGCCAGTGTCTTCCTTGGCAAATTGCATGCCTGGGTGTATCAAATCAATATTCTATGTAAGTAATAGGCAGGTGTCAGGCATCACAACTGATCACTGTTATCCCTCCTACCTCAATGTCTTGGGAAGAAATCTGCCAGGAACAACATAAAGATGGAGTTGGCAGCTTTTATTGATTTTTCACAGCTTCTGACTCTCAGGACGTGAACAACTCATAGCTAAGTCTATGAGTTGAGTTTAACACTACTCTCCAGTTACCGGCCTAAAATTCAAAAGGGGCTCTGATTAAAGTAGAAGGTGAAAAGCCTAGAACAACGCCTGCTCAGGACCCCTTTAAAGTCTCTGGAAACCATTGCTCTATGGCAAAAAAAACTGGGGTTCTAAATCAACAATTCATTAATCTACTAGAGTAAACCTAGAATTGTTTTTTGAGAAAGATTTTGACCCTATAGCTCTTCTTTTAGCCCAACTCCAGATAGGTTTTCTTAATTGGCTCTCAAAAATATTTACTGGACCTATGCCACAATTGCCTTAGTGAGAGAGGTTGTTCTTGTTTATATTATAGCATTGGTTATGGTCCACATCACATTATTTTAAGTGTAATCTCATAGTAAGTAAATGTGAGAGATCAAAACCAGGGGAGCTACTGGGATTTGTAGAGCTAGTAGGTAGGGAGAGAAAGTTCTGAGACTACAGCACAGAGGACTGTGTTCTTGAAGTCATTCATATAGAAATATATATTTCCCCACTGAAATAATATTATTAATGGAGGCTAAGGTCGATTAGCATGTCCATTTATTTGCAAATTGATACAATCCACATATTTCCATGTACTAGGTACCACATTAATTGGTGGTATAAAGAGAAAAGAGATGAAGTCTATACTTTCAAGGTGCTTAAAATCTGGTTGAAAAGGCAGATATAGAAATAGATAAATGGCATAATAGACTATGTAAAATCTAGAGACAGCTCTTGGGTGTTGTGAGAGCTCAGATAAAGATTACTTAATTCAGTCTGAGAGGGCTCAAAAAAGTTTCTTGAAGTGGTGTTGCTTAAGCTGAATTTTAAAGGAGGAACTGAAATTAACCAGGTGAAGGAGAATGGGAGAAGGTAGGAGGAAGGGCATTAGACACAGTTTGAATAAAGACAAAGAGGGGAGAAATGGCATGGCATAGCAGGGGAATGAAGGCCAGCTCAGTGCCCAAAAAACTAGAGATCTAGATTGTGAAGAATCTTCTATGTCATGTTAAGGATCTTGGACACTGCCCAGAGGATGATGAGAAGCCACTGTAGCAAGTTATCTGGTCACATTTGCATTTAGATAGATCACTTTGGTATGGTAGCTGCATCACAAGAGGATAAGGAAAATGGAAGCAGGCCAATCAGCAGGAGGCTATTGAGATAACTCAGGTGAGAAACAATGAATGTAAATTAGGGCAGTGACAGTAGGAAAGAAGAAGAAATGACAGATGTAGAAATATTTAGAAAGTAAAATTAGCTGATCCTCATAGCAACTATCAGAAATAGGAATATTATTATACTTAATTTATAGATGAGAAAATTGAGACTCATAGCGATAAAAATCATGTCCTACATCCCATAACCAGAAATAACAATGTTTCTACAGGGAAAATGCACTCAGAGCTTCTGGCAGTTAATTTTAAAAAGAACTTCTGGAACATACACATTCATTAGTCACTGAGTGAATATTTGTGCCAAAACAGGTACAGAAGGAAAGATTGTTAAGACAAGTCAAAGTCGAATATCAGAAAGAACAATTTCAGTAAATAAAATCCACACTTAGCAAGGGATAAAATAAGCATATAATTAACCATATTGCTTTAAATAAGGAAGTTAATGGCCAAAATACTGCGGAAATCCAAAGGTAATTGTACTGTTTAATCCTAGGAGAAATTCTTAAAGGAGATAAATGGATGACTTGGGAGGAACCTTCCTGTGCTTTATAAGATAACTGTTACTATCAGTGCTTGAAATGAGAGGGGGAAAAAGGGAATGGTAGTACCTGCAGAAATAAAAGGATTGGCTCATTTGTAGACACTGACTTACCAGCCAATTCAGCAAATGGAAGCAGGGTAGCAGATTTCAGGCCCTCACTGGAAGTACTTGTTAATTTAATTCAATTTAATGAAACATTTACTGAGTACCCACTATGTTCTAGGAGTTATGCTTTGAATTGGTTTTATTATTGATACTGTAATATTAGCCTTGTCAACATCTGTATCAACATGAAGTACTCACTAGGCCCTGAGTCGCTCACTCAGGTTGGCTATGATTCTACCTGGTGCTTTGGCTTACCGTCTAAGCCAATAGGGAGTATTGATGAGGAAAAGGAGTCTTAGTAGTTTTAGTGCAAGCCGATCTGGCAGTGGTGGCTGAGTTGTTAACTAATTCACATGACTAATTCAGAGTGGAAAGTAGAAAATTAAGTGAATTGCAACATGGGTAATTGACTTCTAATGAATTCAAGCTAAATAGCTATTTTCACTATTCTTGTTTCCCAGCCCTTCCAAGTATATTATGGGGATGCATTTCTCAACTGTTTAGATGTTTCAAATGGTTCTGCTGAAGCTAAAAGAAGCTCTGTGAAAATGAAGCCTTTTTGTTGTCTCATGATGTATGTGAAACCATAAGAAGTGATCCTTAGTAAAGGACTGGTATACAAAGGAAATCATGGAATAATCCATCAGCCAAATAGTGAACATAGAAAATACCATATTAGCACTTAAGACTCTTAACTTCTTAATCTAAAGACCAGAATGGTTTAAACTTCTTAGACCCTTATAAAGAAAATCCTACTTTAGGCTAAGTTATACTCTGCTACCAGGATTTTATTGAAGACGAAAGACTATAGTTAATAAAAATTAAGTACTGTAAAGTTACAGTAGATGTAAATTAATGCATATTTATTTCTTATTTTGAAAATTCCACTATATATGGCATTAACGAAGTGTCAGTATTCTGTTCACCTTCCTAGGAATATTCAGGGCTACTCAGACATTCAGCAGTCTATAATTAGTTTGCTTTTAGAAATAAAACAATTCATAAGAAGTCTCACTGAAAATAAAATCCATATGAACAATCAACTCGGAGACACATTAATTACAAATTAATTCCTAATGAAGAGAGAACGCAGCTGAATGCAGACAGAGTTCCTTGATGCCAAGGACCCACGAGCTCCAGAGCTATCATGGGCCTGTGCCTGAGTCTGAAGGCCACATAGATTTTGGAAGGCTGTTAAACAAAAGTGCTCAAAGTCTGATTTCAAATGCAATACACCAAAGATCCCTTGAGAGTGAATAAATGATCAAGCAGAATGGCCCAGCTTTCAGCAGGAAGAATAAGAGAAGAAGGAAAAAAACTGGAAGCAGACCTGGGCATTTCACATTGAGTACCATTATGGGCAAATGTTGGCAGTAAAATGAATGACTCAGGAATAAAATATTTTCAGGAGGGCTAAGAATGAGGAAACGAGCTTTAAAAAGGAGAAGAAACAGAAGGAAAAAACTACCATCTATTAAGAGATCACTGTTTGCCAGGCACTGTATCAGGTGTTGTGTATACGTTAGTTGACTTGATCCTCAAAGCAATCCTATGAGGGATTTATAATACAGACAACACCATTGGTGATGTTAAGTTCCTTGTTCAAGGCCAAGCCCATGCTCATCTACTGAATTATGCTGGTGCTGAGGAACTGAAGTAAGGCAGGAGTGTAATGTTAGATGTCGGTCTTGACTCAATCGTCCATGGATAGGGCTGGGTCAAGGGAATGAAAGTCTGGGCACAGTACTGAAGAAAAACACCTCTCCCTACTTGTTTGTAGGAGTGGGAGGTAGTGGGAGGAGTTTCTGGCCCCTAGTGGTGCTTGTGGCAGCCATCTGTCTGTCAGTGACCCATGCTCGCTTCCTGGAGCGAGGCAGATACAGCAGCATATGCAAAACTCTTTTGTGGGGGCGTTTCTCTAGCACATTTCCAAGATTTCTGTGAAAAGCCCAAAGGCTGCTGGCTTGAGCAAATGCATTAATTAGGCTGTGGTACCTTTAAACAAATAATACAAGGGAGGAGTTTCCATCACACTCCCTCTTTAGAAGCAGACACGACAGAAGTTCTGAACATCTCCTCTCTCTGGGTAAAGTTTGAGCAAATATTTTTCGTCATCAAGCCAATCCTAAAAGACGGCCTTTATAATTAGCGTATGAAGAAAGAATGATGTTATTTCTGTTTGGATACTCACAACAATAATCCATAAATCTTAAAATTAATATTTCGGTGAGAATTTCTATACAATCTTTCTCAGTATCTTGATATCACAATTTAAAGACTGTACTACAAAAGGTCAAAATCTTGTCATCACAGTTCTGAGGGAAATTCTTTATTTCCCTAAAAATTGTGCAAGAGACTCTCTTGGAGAAAATGGATAGGTCCTCAGGAAGAGAGAGTTTCCAATCTTCATGCAGGAGGATATGTGCCCACTTTACTCTGATCCTTTGTTCAGGCTGCCTCACCAAAATCCCCCAGAGATTCCTCACTATAAAGAAAAGAGACTAGGTCTTAAACAGAAAATAGCACTACTCCATGAGAGTGCCCAAGATAACACCTGGAACAAAAGGTAAACACCGAAAAGTCTGTGTTACAGATCAGGTTCAAAGTTTGGATAAAGCATACTCATCTTTTAAAAATAATTCACTTGGAACCATAGGTAGCTGAATTTTTTCAGACTTAAAATGTCAAGATTCTCAATAGTGAGCTATATATAGAAAGAGATATTGTTTGAACTAGCATTTCTCCCCCAGGTGTTAGGCTAATGACTTTATCAATTTCCTTTCAGGAAGTTTCTCATATAAAGACAATCTTTATATACAGAGACCCACTTACATAGCTTATCACCACCCTTACTGAGGTTCTACAATATAATCATTCTAATAATACTTTGTCTTGTCTTCTAATAACATCAGGCTTCATAATACCTCATCTTTGCCATAAACTGTGTGTTTTAGAAGAATGAGGTTCCAAAGAGATATAGAATACACAAATATTGGAAAATAAAAAGAATGAAAAAGAAAAAAGGAAAATCCCAATTGCAATTAAAATGCAATAGCCCTCCATTGCATGTCCCAATGCTAGTTAATACAGACACTTCCAATAACTTTAATCTTTAAGTGGTGATTGTTGAAAAAAAGAAATCAAGTTTGCGTTTCTTAAAAGACAAGAGGGAAGAAAATGACTTGTCATATCTGACTGGTTCGGAAATATAAAATCCAATTCTGAAGAAGTAGAGATAAGAAAAGTGCTGTGGAAGCGCCATCAGCTTAGCAAACACTAAATAATGAACAATGCAGAGACTGTCCAGCACGATAAAATACTCTATTTTAGAGGGACTGTTTTTAAATGAGTGATAATTGCGGCACATCCACAGTGAAAGGTTATTGAATTTTTATCTGTAGCAAGAAGCTTTTGACAGACTTGCTGAAAAGTCACCTACAAACAGTACCTTCTTTAGATGAATTTGACCAAAGTGGTTTTCCAGCATGTAACATCTTTCTGACATTTACAGGATTTTTGCTTCCTTGAAGAATCTGATCAGATATTCTTGGTTTCTAGAAAGACACTTAGGTTTCTCATCAGTCCTATAGAAAAGTCCTCATTATTCTTCCTTTCATAAAAATTGGATTAAATTGTTAGTCAAGAACCCCCGTCAAATTGACCCAGGGTTCAATGACCAGAGCTCAAAGATGTTAGTACACAGAATTAGCTGCTATTAATAAATAACACTGCTCCTTGGAGACCGACACCTGATATATACCTATATCTCATATGAAGAAGGAAGTCTTTTACATTTTTGTCATATAATTTATAATAATAGATATAAATTACAGTATTGAATTTAGGATGATAAAGTAAAAGAAAACCTTTTCCTAAATATATGACTACAAAATTTGGTTCCAAAATAGATCCTTGGCGGGGGGTGAGGGGGGTACAGCTTTTATGCTTCAGCTTCTTAGAGTGGGTGAAATGTCAAGATCAGTTCCCCCCACCCTGCCTTGTAAAGTACATTCAATGCCACTTGTACCAGGGACCAGCATCGCATTCATCTTGCTGCTGTAATTTGAGGAGACAGCTGAAGAACAGCATTATCTTTGTGGGGAAACAGAGGCACTCTGGTTTGGTGTTCTGAGGCACACTAGTAACAGGTGATGACGTTGTTTTTCTAGACACTCTGCTCTGCACTCTGAGAACAGTCAAGTTTAGTCTAGATTTTGTCACTGTCTCATTTTGACCTTGGGCAAATGGCCCAACTTATCTATTTCATGATAATGCTTTGCAAAACTGAGAGAATAAAGGCTGGCCTGTCAACTACAGCTCAAGGCAAGGATAAAGGATTAAGAATAAATGATTAGGGCCGGCCCGTGGCTTAGCGGTTAAGTGCGTGCGCTCTGCTGCTGGTGGCCTGGGTTCGGATCCCGGCGCGCACCACCGCACCGCTTCTCCAGCCATGCTGAGGCCACATCCCACATACAGCAACTAGGAGGATGTGCAACTATGACATACAACTATCTACTGGGGCTTTGAGGGAAAAAAATAAATAAATAAAATTAAAAAAAAAAAAAAGAAGGAATGATTATAAAGGTCCTTGAGAGTCTGAAACACAATCTAAACGTTGAGTTCCATTACTGTCATCAAGGCACCCTTTGGGACCCTTACATACACACACGTTCGCACATATCGCCCCTTTGCTACACTTTCCCGGGGCTGGCAGTCTGCAAAGGGTCTTGATGCACTGTTGATTAATAAGTAAGCTCTCTGAGAAGCAGATCTAGTTTACATTTAGAATATTTTTCTAAATTCGATCCCACAAAGTCATGGAGATTTCTTCCATTAAATCTAGGCCAGCCCTCTATCCTCTTTCTGTTTTCCCTGTCAGGATTCGTCTCTCCTACTCACCGCATTTTGTAGCATATCTAAACTTAGTTTCAAGAGTGAAGCACACTCTCTTCCTACTGAAGAGTTCATTAAGTCATGGTTTCACCTTGGTTAGTGGGCTTATTTCAAGTTTTAAAGCACCCAACTATCTGAGGGCTTTTGCAGACAAGAGCTTAGATTTAATAGTACAATCAATGCCTTCAGGTACAATCTTGCACTTGCTTCTCATTATAGGACGCTTTTCTGTTTGGCAGCCGAATCAGTCCTTTCCGATTTCTTGTTCAAGTCCTGCTGCCCTAGCAGCCACTCCTCCCACTGCCGCTGGGAGCGCTGGCTCTGGGCTGGGCTAATTCTGCATTTCCACCATCTCCTCAGTCTAGTTCTGCAATGTCAGCATCGCACTTTAGAGCACTCTCTTGCTTTCCAACTTCTTCTGCCTCTCCTTTTCCAGAGATTTTCATTTCTATTTCTTCTTCCTGGTTCCATTTTATAGTTTTGTTTGAAGATAGAATCACTCAGCTGGAAGCTCCCAGTCACCACACTTAAGCATCCATGATATTATCATATTTTAATAAAATATTTCCCTTATGGATACAAACGTTGGCATTTTCAAAGAAACAGCCACATAATTCTTTGCGGGCAGATACTTAGAACCCCATAATTACACTGAAACGCCCTCAGCACTAGCCTTCTGCAGCTTCGCAACTGATAATCACCTCCTTGCCGAGGGAGCAGGGCATGACTTTCTAATCAGTACTCAGCACAAGACAATGAACTCTACAGATGACCAGCTGATTGATAAGAAGTGAATTGCATTTGGTTCTGGGCATGTTTTTCAATAACAGCTAAGCCCTCTTTTCATAGTTTTGAAGAAGAAAAAGGTATCCTTTTGAGATTCAACTTTGGTTTCTCAGATGGGCACTTGTAGACAGAGGCAACTTTCAGATACAGGTCCATTTTCGGACACATTCCCATGATCTCAGATACATATGGGAACTCTGGTGGAGTGACAGTCATGATTTACTAGAAATAATTCAGGAGCACAGATGTTAATAGAGTTTTAAAAGCAACCATAGGACTTGAGATAAAAGAGAAGAGAGATGCCTGAAGGGGTAGGAGGAAGGTGAAGACCCAGTACTACGGGAGGAGTGCACTCAGTGAGGGCTCCAGTGATAAGATTCATAGTAGTAACCCCAGGAACCCCATACTGAGTCCCACTGGGTATCACACACTGCTAAGAACTCCAAGTTCATCACCTCATTTAATGGTTACAGCAACCGAACGAGTATGCATCATTATTTCTATTTAACAAGTAAGGAGACCTATTTAAGCTCAGAAAGGCTAAAGAATTTCCCTATCGTGATACAATAACTTGCCTGATTTGTCTCCAAGTGTGCCGGATTTCAAAGTCAAGTATGTGCTATCTGCCTCTTAGACTAAGGAAGAAGCATGGGAAAGATTCTACGAATTAAAAGAAGAACAAAAATGTTTAGGAAGAGGCAAAAATGACCATGATTTAGGAGCTCTGGGAGGGTACTCAATGAGAGGAAAGGGAAAACAATAGAACAGAAATGGTTAAAAAGGGGACTAACCCCTGTGTATCAGTATTTAAAATGTGCTAAAAACAAAGGAACAGGGGGACCCCATGGGTCAGCCTGAAGCTTGGATGATAATCAATAGTTACAGTGCATAGTACATCAATGTGGAGAAGGAGCTAGAGGGGTCCAGATGTTTTTCCTTATAAAATGAGAGAATTATCAGCATCTCCATTGTTAATAACAACAAAAGTTTCAAAAGAGTGCTAAGAACAATCAGGTGAACACCTCGAGCACAGGGACTTTCCATGCAATTCTTTCTTCATTAAGATGAATTTCAATCAGTTTGTAAACAACAGAGTACAATTAACACTGAAAATGAACACAACTGAATCATCATAAGATTATCACTTAGAGGTTTTATTCCTAGAAAACACGATTAAGTTGTGAAATTGGGTACAACATGGAAATATATATGGACATTTAAAAAAATGATAAAGGTTCATACAAAAGTAGACGTAGTCTCAATTAGGTAAGATCAAAACAAATTCAGGGTTAGACAGTGGGCGGGAAACTCATGAACAAGATATAATACCAATGGTAATTTAATTTTCTCAGTATACAGCATGATCATGAAATTAACGAATGACAGTGAATTTGGAAGGTATCACCAATAGAGGAAAGAGAATGATAAGAAGTGAAGCCACGACTGAGCGTCAGCTTAAGAAAATGACAACTAATAAGACCAAAAAATGATTATGGCATAGAAAACCTACCCTCATAAAGATGATTAGACAAGCGAAATATGTAGTTAGGCTAAGCAATGCCTGAGGAGGAGCTGTCTGATAACAGTCTACAAATATTTGAAACTTGTAAATACCGAAGCAGGAGAGGAACTACCACGCATGAAGTTTTAATTAAAAATAATCAGATGAAATCATGACAGGGAAAACTCAGGCTTAATGGTTTGACAGAAGCAAAGCTGAAACAGGACAATGTCCCATGAGATCTTGGCTAGGGACATTTTTATTCTCCTTTGTGTCAAGGCAGAAAAACAAACAGCAGAGGGGTCTGCATTTTATCTTTCATTTACCATTTAGGCAGAAAAAGCCCATAATAGTGAGGTCTAGTGTGGGAGAATTCATATTCCATCTTCTAGAAAATGTTAAATCATGTTAAATCACATATAGGCCTCCTAGTATGCCACACAACCATGTACTTGGCGGATGTACAGACACCTGGACCTTTTCCATCTTTATTTTCAATGATATAATTGACTTGTAAACATTTTCACATTCATTTAGTTGATTTGGCAATCACAGCCTTTTGTGTTAAGAGAGACACTGATTCCTTGAGCCCTTCTCATTTAGCTGGCTTGGAAAGGGTAAGAGGACTGTTATTATTTTTAATCAGATCTGGGGGACAGTTTGGCTAACTAAAAACCGCTAAGCAGAAGTGGGTTGTGCGGACTCCGGCACAGACACCAAGTGCAACATCTTGGTGCCTCGTGTTCTTGTCCACAGAATGGGAAGTCACGTTAATCCTGAGCCTTTGAGAATACAAGAACTGGCAAAATAACTACCAAGCATTTTCCAAATAGAAAGAGCTACAGAAATTAAAGAAGAAAGTTTGAGGGGCTCTAAATCAGTGGTTCTCAATCTTGGCTATTTGTTGAAATACCCTGAGAAGATGTTAAAAAGCACGGTGGTCTGAGCATCTCCCCCAGAGAGTGTGACCAAAAGCTCCATAGGAGATTCTAACATAAGCCAAGGTTGAGAACCATTCCTTTAGAACAGTGGTTCTAAACCATTTGATTGGTTTGGAGATGCCCAGCACACACCTGGGGACAATTTAATGAAAATCTTTGGGAGTGGGGCACAGCATCAGTATTTTTTTCCGGCCTCAGTATTTTTAAAGCCCCCCAACTGATTGCAGCTCATGTGCAGCCAAGTTTGAGAATTACTCCTCTAAAAGGACATTTCTCAGGAAGCAAGTTTCACTGGTAAATGGCTTTTGAGTCATCACTGCACATTAGATCCTAATGAAAATGTATCAAAATAAGACTATTTTTAGTAAATAAAATTCAGATAACTCTTTTCATCTCACCATGGCTATGTCTGAAATTAATATGGTTGCATACATTTATTAAGGATTGTTTAGCACATGTGGCAATGAACAAGTAGCTGCAGGACCTAATCAAGCAGCTCAGGGTAGAAAAACAGCTCCTCCCACACAGAGCCTTTCAAATCCACAAGATTATAATCCATATCAACTGCATAATTGTTTACGGTGGACAACTATTTTTTTTAAGCATCTATTCAACTTGTTGAAACATTGGGCATTTATCACGTTAAAAAACAGTCACTTAGAAAGATAAACAGACAAAAGCAATTTGTGGTAGGAAAGTGGAGGGTCGATCTAGAATTCAGAAGCAACTGTCTAGTGAGGACTATGTGAATTGGAGGCAGAAAAATCAATCCCAGAACATCATCAGTGATAAGTCATGTTGATAGGAGTTATACTTGATATGATGTGATGAGAATGGCACTTTATCTCTGTGGTTTTCCTTCTCCAAACCCATAAGCCCAGTCTAATCATAAAAGGACATCAGACAAACCCATATTGAAGGGCATTCTATAAAATACCCGACCAGTATTCCTCTAAACTATCAAGGTCAACAAAAACAAGGAAAGTCCAGGAAACTGTCACAGTCTAGATGAGCCTAAAGAGACATAAAGACTAAATGTATTATGCCATCCTATATGAGATCCTGGAACAGAAAAGATACTTTAGGTAAAAACCAAGAAAATTTGCATAAAGAATAGACTTTAGTTAATAATAATGTATCAGTATTGGTTCATGAGTTGCAATGAAAGTAAGATGTTAACAATAGAGGAAACTGGGTACGAGATACACAGGAACTCTGTACTATCTTTGCAACTTGACTCTAAATCTAAAACTACTGTAATATTAAAACTTTATTAAAAAAAATCAATCCCAGGAGCCCCACAATGAATATATTAGTATTCATTGACGAATTAAGGTATGAAATTATATCAGTGGCTAGAATCTTTGGGAATTGTGAGGAAAGTGCAATGACTGGAAAAGGTCATATAGCAGCCAAGTTTGAAAGAAGCAAAAAGGAAACCATGGTCATTTTATATTGGTCGACTTGAACATTTCTAAAAATAATTATAAACAAATCAAATAATCAAATAACCAATTGCAACAGAAGTCATTTGATGGTGTGCACATTTGCCAGTAATATAAAATTACATTCTTGCAACAGTGAAACATCTGTCCTGCCCTGTGCCTGACTGTGTTGGGAGAAATAAAACATTCCAACAAATTATATAGATATAGCATAGGACACTGTTTCCTAGAAGCTGTTCTAAGGCAGAAAATTGCTGTGAGATGCTCTAGGATGAGAGAATTCCACTGATAAGTTTGGGAAGCACTGCATTGCTGTAATTAATTACCCCATTAACACGGTAAAGACCTCAGAAGTTTTATTGTATGCAGGAATTATATTTAATGTTCTTTAATCTAACGTTTCTCAAGTGTATTTAACCACTAATCCCTTTTCCCTTTGGCATCAATAGAAAAATTTTGGATAGTGGTAGGCCTAAAATATACTTCTCTATCCAGGGGATTTGGAGGCTGGACAATTGAAGTTGTTATCCCTGTCTTGATATAACTAGGTGGACATTTCAACTATGTTACAAAAGGATAAGTATATGGATGGACATTATTTTAAACCTTTATCAGTGGCCTAGGTGATGATCTACAGCATTGTCCAACAGAACTTTCTGTGATGATGGAAATGTTCTGTAACTGTGCTGCCCAACACAGTAGCCACTGAGTATTCGCAATGTGGCTAGTGTGACTGAAGAACTGAATTTTTATTTTATTTAATTTTAATTAAATTTAATTACACAAGGCTAGAAGCTACTGTATAGCACAGTACAGTATCTAAAATATATTACATAACATGAGAACAAGACAGGTGGAATTCCTAATTTAGAAAATACTTGTAAAACAAAAATAGAGAGTGACAAATTAGAGAAATATTTTATCAAAACTAAGATAAAATTCAAAGGGGATATGTGCAATAATTCCACATATTTAAAGCATAGAAATTCTTGTTATATACAAGAAAATGATGATCAAAAATGATTACAAGTTAACTGTAAGCACTGAAGTACTTCCATTAAAAAAATACAATGACCCTCCTGGATGGTTTAATAGGAATATGGCATGAACGAACCTGCTAGTACTGAACCATGGTACTGGTCAAGACAAGGATGCAGTAGAGAGAAAATTAAACTGGGAATTTGAAGACTTGCTTCCATCCCAGTTCAGGCACAGACACGCAGTGTGATCACTCTGAGACCTGAATTTCCTCATGTACAAAGTAACTGTGTTGGACCAGATGATTTCTAAGATCCCTAGCAATAATTCTACTTTAAGAAAGAAGTATAATTTGCACACTCATGTTCATTGCAGCATTATTCACAATAGCTAAGAGGTGGAAGTAAACTAAATGTCCACTGCCGAATGGATAAAGAAAATGTGGTATATACATATAGTGGTATATACATATAACGGAATATTATTCAGCCTTAAAAAAGAAGGAAATCCTATTATATACTACAACATGGATGAACCTTGTGAAAATTATGCTAAGTAAAATACGTCAGCCACAAAAAGACAAACGCTGCATGATACCACTTATACGAGGGTATCTAAAGCAGTCAAACTTGCATAGAAACAGAAAGTAGAAAGTGGTTACCAGGGAGTGAAGGAAAGGGGGTAAAGGGAAGTTGTTCAATGGGTATAGAGTTTCAGTTGTGCACAAGACAAAGTTCTGAATATCTGTTGCACAATAATATAGTTAACACTACTGTACTGTACACTTAATAAGGGTTAGGATGGTATATTTTATGTTATGTATTTCTTATCACAATAAAAAAAAGAAATACAGTCCGACCTCTGTATCTGGAGGTTCTGCATTCAAAGATTCAGCCAACCTCGGATGGAAAGGCCTACAATGGTTGTGTCTATACTGAACACATACAGACTTTTTTTTCTTATTATTCTTCCTTGAACAATACAGTATAACAACTATTTACATAGCATTTACATTGTATTAGGCATTTTAAGTAACCTAGA
The DNA here is from genome assembly GCF_020826845.1 of Diceros bicornis minor. Lineage (NCBI taxonomy): Eukaryota > Metazoa > Chordata > Mammalia > Perissodactyla > Rhinocerotidae > Diceros > Diceros bicornis. Next base: position 81,942,687 of record NC_080742.1, on the reverse strand, counting down.
GATGATTTAAAGTATGCAGGGGGATGTGCATAGGTTATATGCAAATAACTACGCCATTTTATATAAGGGACTTGAGCATCCACGGATTTTGGTACCTGGGAGGAGGGGTCCTGGAACCAATCCCCCAAGGATACTGAGGGATGACTGTATATAAATAATGGTATAACTAATCCTGCAATTCCTGAACCAATTCCAGGAACCAGAATTATGAGATTTATGTGCCTTAGAAGTTAGACGGATGTTTAACCTTGTGATTTCTTAGACTGAAGAAAACTAGGGTATGACTTTTATTACTTTTTATTAATCATACATGTGGGCTCAACAAGAACTTCAGTAATAGGAACTGAGTGAGCCAGAGGTGGATAAGCCTGGTGTCAAAGGAACCTACAATAGGGCCCACCTTCACAAAGGCTAACAGCCAAATCACCATCCAAGAGAGTGTCAGTGAACTTGGGCCTAATCTGGGCTCCTAATTCTGCTAGATTTGGTTGCCCTTGATTGAGAGACTGGGGCCGTTAGGCCAAAAGTCTTTAATATCCAGAGATGGGCAGGTAAGGGCCAGGGAAATTTTTTCAGATACATTAAAGTACTTTATAGAGAAAATTTAACATTTAATTTCTGAAGAATAGGACAGAGGAAAGAAGTTTAGATTGAAGCAAAGGGACTTCAATAAAAAAAAGATGACCTCTGAGATTATAAGGTTGCTTAAAGAGTAGAATATATAATCAAGGAAGTTTCAGAATCTCTAATCCTGGAGATTTTTTACAGAATCCAAGACAGAGAGGACGGCTCCCCTGAGGAAGCAATGCAGGCAAAATAAACCCTTGAGCTCCCTTCCAGTTCTCTGTGGTCTATTTTTAAAAGCAACATATCCCCAAAATAAAAGGAAAAAATACAAAAGAAAATCATTAATATTCAAATTGAATACATCTCAACAATTTTTATGTAGGCCACACTTTGCTGAGAATTTTCTTAACTATAACAGTTAATCTCAGAATTTTTATTTAGGATTTTTACAAACAGCAGGTATTACAAAGGATGACATTATTTTTTGCCTCTACTGCAAGGCTGAAATTCTTATCGGGGGGAAATATGTATAAACCTAGATCTTGAATGCCCAATGCTAAATATGATCCCGCTCAACTTCCCTGCACTGAAAGCATGTTTGAACATAAAGGAATTCTAGAAGTGGGAGTGGGAGACAGAGACTGAGTTGCGGGTGGGGAGAAAGACCAAGTCAGGAAACAAAGCATATACAAAGAGAACCAGAGAGACCCATGAAAGAATGTCAAGCTGGGTTAATCTAAGTCCTCTCTGGGACTGTTTCTGGAGCTCTTGGCAAAAATGTTCTTTTTGTCTGGGATCAAATAATTCTGGGGCTGCTGGTGGCCAAGGTTGTTGCATATGGAAAGCGCTTACCTGAGATGGAAAGCAAGAAAGAGAAAATACCAAGGGATAGAGAAAGGGCGAGAGAGAGAGCAACTGTGCAAGCATGTCTGTGACGTGATGCTATCTTGTGAATCTCTGGATCCAGTCACACCTGAAGTCTTTTGATTTACCAGTTTTATGAATCAATGCATTCTTTTTCCTTCAATCAGTCTGTGACTTTCAATGGAAAGAAGCTCAAGTAGAATAGGTATAAGGAAGATAGAGGGCGGCAGTGCAGGGGGAATATCAGAAGAAATGGAGCAGGAATCATAGACTCTAGTAGGACGAAAGTAAAAGCAGTGCCTTTGCTGTAGTCGGGATCTATATAAGGTGAGGAGACTCTTTTAAGTGTAAAGAAGACAGAGCTACATTTAAGCAAATGCTAAAAGAGATGGAAAAATTATCTTTGAAAGAATGGTCAACCCTTATCTCCTGGACAAAAGGCCAACCATGCCCTGCCACTAAAATACAATACTCTCTTCAATATGACATGAAATGTTTCAGGTGGATGAATTCTGCTATAATATTTGAAGAGATATTCTACGACAATAATTTTCTGCAAACTTCTTCCACTCCATTACATTAATAGCTTCTTAATTATAATACAACATGACATTTACCATACTAAATAGTTAACAGGAGGTGGAACAAGAAATAAACCTAAAATCTTCTTTTCTTAATTACTTCCCATCCTGTTGAGTATCCACGAGTCCTAGATAAAAGGCTGGCATTTTCTTCACCCTATCTAAGCTGCAGACTTGGAAGCACTTTTGTTGAGGTAATCATTTGGTTCACTTTTCAAAAGAATAATGAAGAGCTGTCCCTTATTCCCTTTCTAGAGTCACACTGACATGGAACAATCAAAGTAACCCATTATCAGAGAATTCCCTGCTTTGTTCAAATTATAAACATCAATGGGCATCTCTCCTGGGAATTCAAAGCACAAGCGAGCGTGTGTGAGCTAGGCTTGTTGTTAGCAGAAGAAATCAGGTTCGCTTGATGCCTTGTTTTAGCAAAGACAACATAAGTAGTGATTATGGTTCCCTTGGGTTTTGCACTGATCGTCAAAATGCTGACAGTCACTTAAATCACTCACTGGGTGGAATAATCATCCTGAAAGGAACTGAGAGGGTACAACTTATATCATAAAATGGAACTGAGCACATGAGACAAAGTATTAACAGGCGTGGTAGAAGAGAAGTGAGAATAACAGAGATGATTAAAGACAAGAATTAGACATAAACTGTACTGGGTACTTTTAGTGACATGAACACAACAGCTAATTGTGCAATTACAAAGTTGAGCATAACTCAGAGAGCATCTTTCTCTTTTTGAAAACAGTCGATGCCAGGTTAACCTGTGTGAATCACTCAGTGGCTTGCTGTAGAGGTTACGCACTTTCTCGCTTTGTGAAGCCCTTTTAGAATGGACAAAATAGAAAACTGGAATGTTGTGCTGCTGGTAATGAGAGATTGCATTATTAAATATTAGACATTGATGGCCTACAAAACAAGGATGCCTTCCAATCATCACTAATAAACCTACTATAGCAGCCCTGCGTTTGCAAAAGTCAAAGGAAATCGGGAAAAGAGGCATCTGGTCCCTTTTCAGAGTTGTTTATTTTGCAATTAGCAAAAGGGAAATTTAACTCTGACTTTTTTTTTTTTTGGAGGAGTGGAGTGAGTCTGGGAGATAAAATGGGTAACGTACTTACCCATTTTGTGACAGACTGCCTGATATGACAGGATTATAAAGTTGAAGGCCTTTCCAGGATACCTACTATGCAGAGCCTGCTCAGATCCTATACTGTGCCCAAACTATCCTTAATAGGTGGATACACTTCTATTCTTATAGATTTCTGAGAATAAACACGTATGATTTTAACGTCAGACAAAAAGTCAAATTTTAAATAAAAGTATAAAAATAAAAGTATACACAAAAAGTAATATTTTAAGATTTCTAAAGCAGATCATATAATCTAGCTCAAAGGCCCCACTCCTACCATCCATTTTCCCCATCCCCTACTGACTCTCAGGATAGCCACATAATCAGCATGAGATCGTTAGTAGTGAGCACTCAGGGGACTCCTAGACTCTGCCTATGTGGCCTGTATTTCAGGGAGTAATTTACCCCTATGAATTTCATCCATACCTCTTCCATCTCTAGACTGGAAACCACGGTTAATCAAGTAATAATAACTTTACAAAGACAATGATAATCAGTAACTTACTCTGAAGTTCACAGTCCAAATAATACAAGCATTTTGTTTCTAATAATCTTCTAATAGTTGACTCTAATATTAAGTTCAGAGCTGACTTTTGCTTCTTTCATCTTCTTGCTGTCATTTTTCTTTTTTCCATCCTGTTTCTGTCTCTGCACTTATTCACTCAAGTCTACCACCTCCTTTCTTCCTTCTTCATATCATTTTTTCTTCGCCTCTATTTTAATTGCCTAACACATACTTCTGAACTAATGCTTTTTTTTTTTTTTTGTGAGGAAGATTAGCCCTGAGCTAACATCCGATGCCAATCCTCCTCTTTTGTTGCTGAGGAAGACTGGCCTTGGGCTAACATCCGTGCCCGTCTTCCTCCACTTTATATGTGATGCCGCCACAGCATGGCTTGACAAGTGGTGCGTTGGTGTGCACCCGGGATCTGAACCTGCGAACCCCGGGCTGCCAAAGCGGAGCGTGCGCACTTAACTGCTGCGCCACTGGGCTGGCCCCTCAACTAATGATTTTAAAAAAATATTTATTTTATAGTTATTGAATAAAGTTTATGTGTCCTAAAGTTTTCAAATTATTTTTCTCTGAGTCATTGGTCCTTGATAGAAAAAGGTTTCTCATTATTTCATATCCTATTCCTTAATTTCCTTGAAATCTATAATTAAGTTATCTCTCAGCAATCTCTTTTCCAGAATAATTGTTTTTCTCATTGTCTCTATTTTCTAGCACCTTAATCACTTCTATTATTCTCTTTTTAGACACTTTTTCATTAGCTTTATATCAGCTAAAATGAAAACGTCAGCCATGTGCTCAGCTCTGAGCTCTGAGATAGTTTCTACCCTTGCGAAGTTGTAAGGAGAAAAAATGTATTGTTTTCTGTTCTTGAGACACAGTGGTTCATTCCTACATGATTTTATGTTTCTAAGGCTTAATATCAAGCTATGTTAACATGGACCTTTCGTGGCTTCCCATGCCCCACACAGGGAAGCCGAGATTACTTCCTTTGCAGAATCAGAAAATACGGGAGGTGCAGCATAAGCAGAATTCTTGCAAGAATCTTCTGACACCTTGGACACATCCCCATATGGTGACATGTATACCCACACACATTTTAAATGACAGTACTCAGTCTAGTTCCTCAGCTGTCCCCACAACAGCTGGCCTACTAAATACTTACTCTGGGAGGTAGAAAGATTGGAGAAAGCTGACTTTGTTCGACTTGCTAACCATTCCAGGCTTTCATGCATGTTGGCCAAGGCTTTGAGGTCACTGACATCACGGAGGATGTCTTGCGGCGGGATTAATTTATCACCCAGGTTCCCAATAAGAACTTCTGACTCCTTGCCAAAGGCTGCCCTAAAAAACAAGATCAGAAACACACTTCACATATAGCCTGGAAAAGAGACGAGTGAGCATGTCTAGCACAGTGGTTGTTATAATCACTATATTACAGCATGTTATTTTTCCTAGGTTGAATTTCGTGAGAAAACTATCATACACCTGCTTAAAATTATTCTGGTATGAAAGAGTTCTTGGAAGAAGAATGAAGTGACCTTCATGCTTGTACCTTCAACAGCAACCAGTTTAGGTCTGACCTATACAGTGACGGTCCCTAGGGATGGCTTCGATGGCTGCTCTCTTATGGGTTTTTTCCCTGCCTCTTCTGCCATGGAAGTTGACAAATAGCTTAAGGTGTTAAATATATACATGGTTTAAAGGTTATCACAATAAATAAAACAACCAAGTTAATCTAGCAGCTAGAAAATGTTTTAAAATGTCCAAAAGCAAAGAGGGCCCAGGCTCTTTAAGAAAGTAGATTACAGTTGAAATGGATGACAGGCCTCATTCATTCATTCAGTTATTTACCCTAAAAATGATCTGAGGCAAATAAACTATAAAGCATTAAGGCATTCATTATTTGGAAAGAGAAATCAGTAAAAATCAATGCTAGGGTCCTTTTACTGACTGGAAAAATATAATCAGGTGGATTTCACACAGATCCCAGGGTCTTTATAAGGTTTTTGAGAGGTTGAAAAATCAAGTTACGTGGGGTTACAGAAGGATGAAGTTGGAAGGGACCCTAGAGACCATATGGCACAGCCACTGCACAGATGAAGAGATGGAATCTGAGAAGGTTAACTGTTTTACCTACATGACACATGAGTGGTAGAGCTGGGACTCAGGTCACCTAATTCCCATAGCTCTTTTTCTTTCAAAAAAGAGAAGGCTGAAATGATAAAAGATGACTGAGGATGTTAGGGAGAAAAATCATGTCTTTTCAGGAAAGTTACACACAGGTAGGCAAGCAGAGCTGATGCTGGTAGAGGTTGGAACAGGCACCGGGAGAATTTTCTGCAAGTCCCAAGGCTTTTAAAACTCAAAATACCTTAAGTGAACAGAAGCAAGGGCTTTATTTAAGTAGAACAAACCAAATTAAGTTTCAACAAAGCAGTGATTAATAACAGCTGACAGGGCCAGCCCTGTGGCTTGGCGGTTAAGTGCATGCGCTCCAGTACTGGCGGCCCGGGGTTCGGATCCCGGGAGCACACCGACGCACCACTTCTCCGGCCATGCTGAGGCCGCATCCCACGTACAGCAACTAGAAGGATGTGCAGCTATGACATACAACTATCTACTGGGGCTTTGGGGGAAAAATAAATAAATAAATGAAAATAAAAAAAAAATAACAGCTGACATATAGCGAGAATGATGCTTAACTGACACGTAGGCATTTAAAGCCCAACACTATAGCAGACACTCAGTGTTGGAAGAAACAACTGCTGTGAATTAAATGCTTACTAAAGAATGTTTATGCTACCAAGTGATTAGGCTTCTTATTTCAACAGAAGGTTACATTTTTAAGGAAAAGTCATAAGTGATTGACTGAGTTGGGTAAGTCACGGCTACAGCGGCAATGCGGTGCAGCGGACAGAGTACAGGAACCTTACCTGTACATACAAACCTTTCTTGGGGGGCTTGTAAAGGGTCTTAGGGTGGGACCAAAAGCCTGCATTTCTAACTAGTCTCAGGCTGCTTGTGTGGGAAGCATGCTTCCTTTGAGTAGAAAGGGTTAGAGCACAGGCTTCAAAGTCAGACAAGCCTGGGTGTGAATCCTGCATCTGCCACTTACTTGCTGTGTGATGCTGCTCAACTTCCCTGAGCTTTATCAGCGGCAGTAATAGTGCTGGCCTCATATAAAGTAATGTAAGAAGCAGATAAGATGACTTTTAACATCTGCACTGAGAAAATTTCAATAATTACAAAAGTAGAAGAGTATTATCAACCCCCGTGTAGCCATTGCTCAGCTTCAATTATTAGCAACTTGAGGCAAGTCTTATTTCATCTATCCTGATCCAGAGCCTCTCCCGGAGTATTTTAAAGCAAATAACTCAGATGATATTCTTAAGTGCATAACACAGTACACGGAACTTGGTGAAAGCTCATAAGTTGTAGCTATTATTATTCTTAGGTCTGTTGAGATGGCTAGTTTATTGAGTGTCAACTCAAGGTATGCTATGATGAATAAACCGAAATAGATAATAGTGATCAGAAGTAAATAAATTAGATCTCAAGGGCTAGTTTCACAAATGAAGCCTTGTAACATCACAGCAAATGTCACTGTGTTTCAGAGTCCAGACTTTCTCAGAATCTTCAAGAGGTAAATTATTGGGGCCGGCCCCGTGGCTTAGTGGTTAAGTGCGTGTGCTCTGCTGCTGGTGGCCCGGGTTCGGATCCCGGGCGCGCACTGACGCGCCGCTTCTCCGGCCATGCTGAGGCCGCGTCCCACAGGCAGCAGCTGGAGGGATGTGCAGCTATGACATACAGCTGTCTGCTGGGGCTTTGGGGGATAAATAAATAAATAAATAAAATTATAAAAAAAAAAAAAAAAGAGGTAAATTATTGTGACAGAAACTACTAGTTGCTTACCCAGTATCCATTATCTCATGCCTTCTTAGTAAAAGGACTCTGATATTGTTGAGGTCAGCAATGTGCCCAACTTAAAAACAAAATAAAATGCACAACAAACCCCACTCAATTTCCCAGCCCCTCCTGCAGATTTGATGGTCAGAGATATAAACTGAAATCAGTAGATGGGCTTCCAAGAAAGCTCTTTCAAGCAGTCTTAGTTGGCAAGGACCTCTTTTGCCTTGCCCCTTTCTGGAAGGCAGCCATGGCAAGTGAAGCTGCGGAAGCTCTTCTTCAAACATCAGGTGACCCTGAGCATGAAAATAACGCTGAGAATAATGGAGCCAAGACAGGAGGGCATGGGTGCACCGATGACATCACGGAGCTGCAATGCAGCCCCAGACAATACACTTCTGGGCTTCATGTTATGGGAGAGAAAATGAAACCCTATTTGTCTAAGCCCCTGCTATTCCAAGTTTCTGCTACTAGCAGCTAAATACAATTTCTGACACAATTATCTAATTAGCATAAGTGATGTCATCTTCAGAAAACTTTCTCTGAATTTAGACATCCCTAAAATCGAGTTACTGGGAAAAGCAAAACAATGTTTCCTCCATGATTTGAGCCCAGCAGACAGTTATAATATCTTCCCCTGGGCTGTCACTTAGTCAAGTTGTAAATATTTAGTTTTCTTAATCTGTCCTTATATATCAACTCTCCTAGCCCCTTAATCATTTTTGATAGATATAACATAAAAAATGCCTCTGAGCTGGGTGGTTAAAAAGCAACAGGGGAGGCAAACAGCTTTGAAAAACAGGCTTGGAGCCATTTTTATGCATGTAGGTGTAACCCTGGGTAGAATGTGACAATCAAGACAAATATATTTATGTAGAAGTCTAATCTGCTTGTGCAGGGATCGTTGGGCCCTAGGCATGTCTGCGGTGCGCTGCCAGCCCGGATGCCTATCCCAATTCCCTTTGGCTCACTGAGATTTGCTTAACCTCCTCCGACGGGAGAGCAACAGACTGAGAAAAATACAAACTGCCTCATGCTGAATACACAGCAGACATCTCATTTGACAGGAATCCATAATCACCCCCTAACAACCTGGAGAGAGCACAGAAACCATGACATCGAGAATAAATGATTGACAGCTATAACCATTTACACACAAAAACCATTCCTTCGAGGATTTGTGTGTGTCAAAGAGCTTGGTGGACGGTTTTTGTGTGTTACAATAACCTTAAGGGGATGGCTTTAGCTGCTTGACTACAGATTTTTTCTAAATTCTCTAATTTATTAAATAAATTATGGTATATCCACACTATAAAAATGATGCAGTCATTAGAAATTATATATTAGAAAATTCTTCATACCATAGAAAAATATTTGGTGTAGCTTATTTTTAGCCATGATATGCAGCTGAGTAAAATAAGCTGTCATAAAACTGTATGCACTGTATGATTTTAAAAAAGAAAATAATTATATATCTATATGAACCAAAAAAAAGACTAGATATCTATATGCCAAAATGTTAACTGTGTGACTGGATCATGCTTTGTGCTTCTCTGTATTTTCTACATTTTCTCCAAAGAACATCTTTACTTTTTAATGAAAAACAAAAATTGAAAACCCTACCTCAAATGAGAAAACCTTTCAAATGGACACATCAAGAATTACAGCGTGGAAAACTGGAGGACAAGGGTGTTACAGTTACTTGAGCCGAACAGGGAGGCCATGAGTGGTTGGTCCAAAGGCCGGTTTGGACTGCGGTTCCAGGCTTGCTCAAGAGGTCGTCAGTGTCCACTGCAGAGGGTCTCACTGCCAGAAGCACTGCCACCCAGCACATGGGCCAATACTGTTTCCTCTTTCTAGATCTGAATTTTTACTTACTCTTCATCTTTTGCTTATTATGAAAGCACATTATTTAATGAAGACATTACATATTTTGAGTGAAATGGGCAGCAGAATAATTATCTTAAGAAGGTGAAGTAACAGAAACTCAGAAGTAATAGGCATTCATTAATTGCCCAAAGATTATCTGACATAGCCAGGAACAGAAATCAGAACTCAAAACTTGTATGTTTTAGGTACTGAACCCCTCGTGAAGAGTCACCTTTATCATCAGTAAGCCAACATGCTCACGTGGAGGCCTAAGACACTGAAGAAGAGTGTTCAATCTGTTAAGCTTAATTTTACCACACAATTATAATATTTAAAGAGGTCTATCTGACAAGAATTCATTTAAGAGAATTTTGCCAAAGATGCTGAAAATTGTCTCCATTTAGTCTTTAAATAGTTCTGTTAGCTACTGAAATCTTAGGAAGGCAAAATAAATAAATAAATAAATAAATAAAAAATAAAAAGTTGCATTTTCAGCAGACTAAATGCACTTATGAAAGAAACACCACAAATAGTTTCAAAATGATTAAATTTGCAGATCTGGGCTATACTTGACACATGACATATACACTTGGACTCATTCCTCTCTCTCCCTGCCCCATTCTCCAAATCTTCCACTATTGCTTCCTACTGCTGAACCTCGCTGTGAGATAACTGCCCCAGGAGCCTAGGAAACCCGGCCTGCAGGGCGGTTCCCCTGTGATCCAGAACAGAGCAGGGGAAGGGCAAGGACTGGCTCAAATGGTGAACCAACTCACACATTCTTGCATCTTGGAGGGGGCGGTGCTGTAGCCACAGTGGAACAGCCACTCTAAGTATGGGACAGTACTGCTGTCCTTGTCTGAAATGTTTCTACCAGCACCACTGTCAGGAGATTTACTCAAGGTCTTATTCACAATCATGAGCTCTTATTCAACAATGTTTCTGGCCTAGAAACTATTTTATAGCAAAAGGAGTAAGGCAGTGCCCATGCTCCTGGAATTCCCCTCTCTTGCTGCATACCTAATCCTCTAGAAGGAGCTGGCCTGATGGAAGGATGAGATGGCCTATGCAAGATTCAGCTATGGTCCAGTTGGGAGACAACACTTACAAGGCTGGAGTGCTGGAGTAAGCCCAGAGACCAATAAATAGTGCTTTTAATTTTTTTTCCCAATAATAAGAAAATATGGGTCTGGGAACCAAGCATTAAAAATAGGAATGGCCCCTCCTCTCATGGAGGTTCTGCTCTTGCCCCAGCAACTTTGGGCTAAGCTGGTCTAGAGGTACTCAGGCAGGAACGCTTCCACTGGAAGATACAACAATGGCTGCATTAAATTGGTAGGAGAGATTGACATCTGGCTATTTTGGGCTTCTCATAATACTGAACTAACAGGCAGAGAAAGGGGTTACTTTGACGCCTGGAATGACTGACCTCAACTGCCAAGGAGGAAGCGTGTTGTTTCTATGCAATAAGGGCAGGCAGGACTACGTTGGAGTCAATGGGACCCCTCTTAGTATTTCCATGTCCATAGTAACAATAATGGAAACACCACAGCCGCCTAATAAAGGCAGAACTGCTAAGAATCAGTTCTTTCAGGAACAAAGGCTTAGTTCAACACAGACAGGTAGAGAACTCTGACCAGCTGAGGCGCTGGCAGAGGGCAGGGGCAACATGGGTGGGTGGTAGAAGAAGGAAGTGGTAAATATCACCTACTGCCTTGTGACCAGTTATAGAAATAGGCACTGCAACCAACAGCCTTGCATTTTTACGCAGATATTAATCCATGGTTTCTTTTTGTTTTCCACTTCCCCTAATATATTTTTATTGTAGTAAAATATACATAACATAAAATTGACCATTTTAACCATTTTTAAGTATACAGTTCAATGGCATTAAGTACATTCACAATGCTGTGCAACCAACATCACTATCCATTTCCAAAACTTTTCCATCATCCCAAACAGATACTCTGTAATCATTAAATAGTACTTTCCAGTCCTCTCCTCCACCCAGTCCCTGGTAACCGCTATTCTAGTTTGTGTCTATGAATTTGCCTATTTTAGATATCTCATATAAGTGCAATCATATAATATACGTCCTTTTGTGTCTGGCTTATTTTACTTAGCATAATATCTTCAAGGGTCATCCATGTTGTAGTATGTATCAGAATTTCATTCTTTTTTAAGGCTGAATAACATCTTATTGTATGTACATACACATATTGCTTATTCATTCATCTATTGATGGACATCCGGGTTGTTTCTACCTTTTGACTATTGTCAATAATGCTTCTATGAACGCTAGTGTAGAATTATTTGAGTCGCTGCTTTCAATTCTTTTGGGTATATACAGAGAAGTGGAATTGCTGGATCATATGGTCATTCTTTGTTTAACTTTTTGAGGAACTACCAAACTGTTTTCCACAACAGCTGTACCATTTTACATTCCCACTAGCAATGCACACGGATTTGAATTTCTCCACGTCCTTGCCAAAATTTGCTATTTTCTGGTTTTTAAATTTTTATTAAAATATTTTTTTTATAAGAGCAATCCTAAGGCATGTGAAGGGGTATTTCCCCCACTATTTTTTATGAGGAGCTGGTAGTGATTAACTTTCCAATTTAGTTCAGAGGTCACCAGATATGAGGAATCACATCTGACTTGCCATAGAGGACTGTGGAGATCCTAAACTTGAGATGAACACAGTGACTGATGAGACTGACTCTCCCCTGCTGGGGATGAGGGGAGAATGCCTTCACATGACGAATAGTACCTTACATTAAGCAGAAGTATGAAGTTTTAAAATTTGGGTATAAGGGTGAGAATGGATAGAGTAACAAATGGGGTGGACTCTAAAAGTCGTAGGCCTGTTTGCCCTAAGATCCAATCCTTATCTTTCCCCTGCTGGCAGGGAAGGGAGGGGGGTGTTGACCCCTGCAGGCTATTTTCCAGGATCCCAGCTGGGTACTGACAGTGGGAAACCTTGGAGGGACACTGAGGGGCAAAGAGAAAGGAGAAGCCAGGGCATTTATCCTCTTCCCTCCCTGCCTCAAGTGATGTCTCCAGCAACAGATGCATCTCTCCTTGGCTCTGGCTCCTACCATGCCCCAACTTACTTTGGGTGCCTTTTGCTCCAGTAAATGCCTCTTCCCTCTGGCATTCTAGCTACAGGGAGGTAGTGGCTTCTTGCTGTTGCTAATCTATGGATTACCTTTAATGTCCCCTGTCTGATGCTCAGATCCTCATTAACCTTTATTACCAATTCCCTACATTAAATTCTCTCTGACGTAAATACCTGAAGTGGTTTCTGTTTTCCATGTTAGACCTTGACTTATACAAGACCTAATAATGATGTTTCACTATAATCAATGCTACTGGGAATCCAGTAAATTATTTGGCTTGGGGATTAATTAGTTTTGTTGTATAGGTAGAGAAACTGAGACATGTTAAGGTGACCTGTAAAGATCACTTAGCCATTATCTGTCAGAGCCTAAATTGATGAAAATTATAAAAAGGTCAGGCCACCTACCTAGATTTCTAATAATACCAACTGATTCTTATGAGATGTGACAATGACACTTCCATTAATCACTTCTGCTTTCCACAACCGCTCAATCTCCAACCCTTTCAAAACCTTTCTAATTTGTGTCAAAAATAATGGGGGTAGTACCACTCTGATGGGCTCTTTAGTCAGGTTTTCAATAACTGTTTTTCTAAAATGATATTGGCTAAACCCTCACAAATAAGAAGTAATAAGATAGTCCAGTTATCTTGATTACGGTATTATTTTTTTCCTCCTAGAAACCACTAAAACTCATCACTAAGTCCATCCTTCAATGGTTTTCATGCATGTGCATTTCATCACACACCATCATGTGAATAGCTATTTTTCATATTTAATAATTGTTCCTCTTTAGAAATTTGTCTCCTCCTTCAATAATCACAATCAAGAATTTTTCATTTGCTTTCTTTGCCTACTGTTCTTCCACCATTTAAAAACCTGCAATGCTCCTGACTGGCTAGATGATGCTGAGTTGTCCACAATTCTGTGCAGAGGCAGAATTGGGAATGAGTTGGGGAGGGGCCTCAGGGTGTTCTTTGCAATCAAGGTGAATATGTGAACTATCAGCAACTCTCTTCTAGGTTCAATTTGGGACTTAGAACAATATTCATCTTTTTTTTTTCTGGTTGCAGGAAAATTGTGGTTTCTGGGTTTCTTCTCACTCAGAGATGACAGCCAGAGAAATTAATCAAGACTGTCATTAAGACGGGTGGAGGGTTTGACCACCAGCTCTTCCCCTTGTTCCTTTAAATCAGTTTGCTCACTGAGACAGGCACAAAACACTAGACTCACGGATTTATGGTGTTCTGAGATTGAGAGAGATCTTGTAGTTAGTCTAAACCAGTAGTTCTCATCCTGGCTATACATTAAAAGCTTAACTAGGGTAGCATAAACAAAATATACTATGCCAAACTCTACCTGTAGAAATTCTGATTTAATGGTCATGGTGGGGCTAAGGCCAGGACATTTTTGAAAAGAACAGCTTTATTGGGATATAATTCATATACCATAAAATTTACCCATTTAATACGAGCAGTTCAATGGTTTTTAGTACAGTCACAGAGTTACGCAATCATACCACAATTTAGAACATTTTTATCACCTCAAAAAGAAACCCTGTATCCATTAGACTTCACACTTATCCCCAACCCCCTCCACTAATCTACTTTCTGTCTCTATGGATTTTCCTATTTTGGATGTTTATATATGATTCCTGTTCATATAAATGGAATCATACATTATGTCATCTTTTGTGACTGGCTTCCTTTACTTAACATGTTTTCAAAGGTTCATCCATGTTTAAGCATGTAGTAGTACTTCATTTCTTTTATTACCAAATAATAATCCATTGTATGGATATACCACATTTTGTTTATCCATTCACCAGTTGATGGACATTTGGGTTGTTTCCATTTTTTGGCTATTATGAATATTACTACTATGAACATTCGTGTATAAATTTTTGTGTGGATGTATGTTTTCATTTCTCTTGGGCATATACACCTAGCAGTGGAATTGCTGGGTCATATGGTAACTCTGTCTTTAACCTTTCGAGGAAATGCCAGACTATTTTCCAAAACGACTGCACCATCTTACATTTCCACAAGCAGCATATGAAGGTTTCAATTTTTCACATCCTTGCCAACACTTGTTATTATCTGTCTTTTTCAAAATTACAGTCATTCTAATGGATGTGAAATAGTATATTTCATTGTAGTTTTGATTTGTATTCCTTGATGGCTAATCATATTGAGCATCTTTTCATGTGCTTACTGACCATCCGTATATCTTCTTTAAAGAAATATCAATTCTGATCCTTTGTTCATTTTTTAATTGCATTGTCTTCTTATTGTTGAGTCACTCATTCTTTAGCAGATATTTACTAGGAATCCACCACCACCCAGGCCGTGTCCTAGTTTCTGTGGTGGGTTCAAAGCCCACTAAAATGATTTCATAATCTGCTAATAGGCCATGACCCAGAGTTTGAAAAATACTGTGTTAAAAAGTCTGCCTGGCTCTGTGAATGTGTTTCTTGACTGAGTCTCCCCAAAATGGCAAACTTTTATCAGGCATTTTATAGAGAAACTGAAGCACAGAGGACTATGTGCTCATTTGCACACTGTAGCAAAGGCAGGAACAGAGCTCGTTTCTGTTCTTAGTTTACTAATCAAGGCCACAGGCCATGCTGCCTCTCATGACTTGCAGTAGCTTTAGCATTTCCCTTTATCCAGGGCTTCAAATAGCTCCTGCCCACAAAGACATACAAAAAATGCTTCTTATCATGGAATTCAACAAATTTCAATTTGTTGAAACTCGATTCTCAAGTAGTGCTAAAGGAGGGGAGGCATACACAGATCTGTCATATCTCAGAGTGGAGCCCCCTAATAATAACAGGCATCTTCCTACTTTTCAAGACCAGAATGCTTGATTGATGGCCATGTGCCCAGCAGTGAGGTAAATCAACAGCCTCCTTTGGGAAAACAATGTTCCAGCTCCTTGATATGTTCATAATCTACACATGATGCAAGAGTTCATGTGGGGGCAGAGAGGAGGACACCAAACTCTTAAATTCAGCATACATGGACTTGGAAAGGAGAAGAGAAAGACGGTGAATGAGCAAACATGAGGAATGGCTGGAGAGAAAGGGTGACTGACTGGATGTTACCTCCACAAAGGATGGACATGTTGCTTCTGCTGGGTCACAGTCATCCCTGCACAGCTGCTCAGCTGGGTCCATGGGCTGGGTTTAACAGTGACGAGGAGCCTTTCCACAAGCGGCCTGATCCTCTGACCATTTAATTAGCTGCCTTCTCAGTCTTCATTTTAAATTAATTTTTTAAATGGAGGGACAATGTGGGCAGTTTTGCTTTAAGTCTGTTCTTGAGTCACAGGGTGTGTCACATATGCTTGGCTCAGAAAAACATGCTGAGAGAGCTTTTATTAAGAGAAAGGAACCATGAGAGATGTGAGAGCACTCTTTACTAAAAGGAAAAAAATCACAATACCCATCTCTTCCAGTGATTCCACTATTTCAGTCATGCTCCTAAGTCGTGCTCCAGCAGGTGAGACGTTAATAATGATAACAACTAATTGTTAAATACATAGAATGTAGAAAACTGAATTGCTTAATGCAATCACATTTTAGAAATGCTGGAATTTCTTGCTGTTTCTGAGGCTTCCTGGAGAATGAAAGCAGCTACCTGCCTACAACTTTCCTATCCTGGCCCTTCATCTGAACATGTAACAGAAAGGAAAACATTCAGGTAGGTTAACGAAAGTATTTGTAATCAACCATGATTATCTTCAAACATTTAAATTACTTTGATGGGACAGCACAAAGACTGACCCACCACCAAGTGTTTACACTAATATTAGAGAGAGAAGGAATAAAGTCACCAATGCAAATACTTTCAATTCATTTACCACCATTCTTCCTTTTCACCAAAAAGCTTTCCTTCCAATTATGCCTAAAGCAATGACTAATTGAAAGCCATCAATGAGATGGGGAGAGAAAGAGACAGGGGGAGGAGGGAGGGAGAGAAAGAAGGAGATGGAGGAAAAGCTCTTTTTTACAGAAGAATGTCAGCTAATAAATATTTCAGAGAAAGTTCATCAACAGATGCTAAAACCACTAGTTGAAAGGTTGCCAGAGAATAGGAAAATCACATGGTCTCAAGGTATCATCACATAGATTACTAACTAATCACAAAAGGAAATAAATGCACCTTTACAATGGGAAGATCCGGCAGTCACTACCTTAACCAAATGGTCAAGCTTGGCACTGCCAAGCACAGCCAGACTTTACGTAAAGCGACGCAGTAGGAGGCATAAAATATCACCTATGTGGTGTTCTTGACAGAATGTTCAGTCTGGATGTAATCACAAAGAAACTGTTAGATAAATTCAGACCTCTATTTGATAACAGGGCTAGACTCTTTATCAAAGGATTCCATGTCACGAAAAATAGAGGGAGTTGATGAGACTGTGGCAGATTAGTGGAAATTAAAGAAACATAACATAATGTATAAACCATGATTGGAGCCTGGATTTAAAAAAATCTAGACGACACTTTTTTTGGGGGAGGTAATTGGGGAAATATGACTATGGACTGTATGTTGGATAAACTTTGAATGAAGGCTGATTTTGTCAGGTGTGGTGTGGTAGGCAGAATAACAGCCCTTCAAAGATGTCTATATCATAATCTTGGGAATCTGTGAGTATGTTACTTTACATGGCAAAAGGGATTTTGCAGATGTGATTAAGGTTAAGGACCTTGAGATAGGTAAATTATCCTAGACTATCTGGGTGGACCACATCTAATCACAATAGTCCTTAGAAATGGAGACGCTTTCCTAGCTGTGGTCAGGGAGAGAGACGTGATTATGGAAGAAGGATCAGAGAGATGCTATGTTGCTGGCTTTGAAGATGGAGGAGGAGACCACAGACCAAGGAATGAGGTTGGCCTCTAGAAGCTGGAAATGCATTCTCCTCTAGAACCTCCAAAAAGGAATGCAACTCTGCAGACACCTTGATTTTAGTCCAATGAGACCTGTGCTGAACTTCTGTATAAATATCTACAGAACTGTAAGAAAACGAATCTGTGTTGTTTTAAGCCACTACATTTGTGGTAATTTGTTATGGCTGTGACATAAAACTACTAATATGTGTAGTAATGATGTGGGTATGTAGGATAATGCCCTTGTTCTTGGGAAATGCATGCTCAAGTGTTTAAGAATAAAGGGTCATGATGTCCTTAGCCTGCTTCTGAATGGTTTGGCAAGAGGGAAGTGTATGTATATGTTTGAAGAGAGAATAGAGTGGGTATGGCAAGATGTTAACACTCAGTAAAGCTGTCAGGGTACATATGCATTCATTGGACTATCATTTCAGCTTTTCTATGGGTTTAAAAATTTCCAAATTAAAAAAAATTTTAAGTTCAGGGAAAAAAGAAGAAGTGAGAAATAGACAATTGCTGTGCTTTTCAAAATCAGTATCTCCCCACTACCCCTGCCCAAAATAGTTCCTAAGACAGCAATCTCCTAGGAATCACTTCCTAGATGGATCCCTTGACAGCGCTCTTTAAGTTTCTTCCCAATGGGCTGAGTTTCTGGAAATGAAGGCTTTGTACAAGGTATAACATAACATGTATGATTAGTATTTAATGCATCAAATTAAAAACTTAAACAATACTACTAAAGCAATCAGAACTCTTGCAAACAGTTTCTGCCATTCTCATTTCAGATCCAGAGAGAGAAAATTTAGAATGACAGAGAATTAAGTTTTGACATGTTTAATCCACATAGGCATAAATGCATAATTTCTTCTGTCAGTCCATCTTTCTATCCTTGTATAGGAATTTTGGAGTAGTTCATGTATTGTGTTCTTATGGGTAAGCACAGAGAAACTATTATGCTCAAGTAAGTTTCTTCTAGAAAAAAAGGCTAGAGCTACCAAGGTGATGGCAGGGCACAGGTTTAGAAACTAAATTGCAGGCAACAATTTGCTAAAGGCAGTTTCACCTCCATGCAGGTTCCTTGTCTAAAAGAAAGACAAAAGCATCACCCTTTTTTATCACAAAGCCTATAGAGGCTAGGCTGGTAGCAAAACACCAGGGTTCAAACAGTGAGTCTCCAATTAGGGGCCAAGATTTTTTTTTTTTTTTTTTTTTACAGGATAATACCTCTTAATAAGCCAAGAAAAGAAATAACATACTCCAAACCAATGATAGATTAATCACAGTATTGTTCTAGGCTAAGGGGAGATGAAAGAAAGAAAGTCCAAATTTAGTGAAAGTCCCTTGTTGCCAGAGCATGCTGCTAGGGAACGAAGATGCTGGTGTTGGCGGGCAAGATAATCTCCTTCATGGGGTTGGTGCATGGTTTCCACTATTGATGGTGAAGAGTCGCCTTACCATGGCAGGAGCTAATGCCCAAGGTCTTCAAAGAGCTATTTAGATCAGCCAAGAGTAGGGGCCAAGACTTTAATCCCAAGTCAACATAAGTGACTGTGAAATAAGTCCAAATATATTGTGGGAGAATCATTATGTAACCAAAAAAACAAAACAAAAAACCTGTTCCTATTTGACTCAGAACTGCATAAGTCATATGACAAGAAATTCTTTAAACTTTCTCTATAAGTATAGTTTTAATTTAAGCTGCCATTTTTCTCCTTGAGTGGCATAATTTTTGTTGTTCCGCCCATATTACTAACAATATATTCTATACATTAAACAGTTAGCTTTTTTATTTCCGACTAATTTCCAACTGCTAATGTAAAATTACAGCTCAGATTTTAGGTAGAAAGCCAAGTATTTGCACCCTGCTATGGACTGAAACGTATTCCCTCCCACCCCGCCACTCATATGTTGAGGCCCTAAATCTCAAAGTGATGGTATCTAGAGATGCGATCTTTGGAGGTAATTAGGTCACGAAAGTGGAGCCCTCATGATGAGATTAGTACCCTTATAAGAAGAGACATGAGAGACATCTCTCTTTCTCTCTCTGACATGTGAGGACACAGCAAGAAAATGGGTCTCTGCAAGCCAGGAAAAAAAAATACCCATAAATGTAAACATACTAGAAATAGAACTAAGCATACTAAAGCTAGTAGCTAAAAAACAGTAAAATTATATTCAAAATTCTACAAAATGGATAGAATGTACTAAGAATACTGATTATACAAAGGGCTCCAATCTAAAGTGTAAATACACAACATAAAAACACAATTTTACTGGACATTAAACATGACCTAATATACTAGTCAAAACACACACATGCATACACACACACACTAAAAAACCAGCCTCTAAGTTCTAGAATCAAAGGTTGTCATTTACAGATGAGGGATAGAGGTACAGAGGAGTGAAGGGACCTGGCTAAAAACACACAGAGAATGAGGGGCAGTTGGGGCAGGAACCCAAGGCTGAGCCTCAGGGCTTTCTCTACATTCTGTACCCCCTTTTTTGGTACCAAGTAGGTGAGTACACTGATGTATCAGTGGGTAAAGACAGTGAAAAATGCCATGAAAACTGATACTAGGTAATGACAGGCAAAGAGCTAATTGTGAAACAGCACATTATTTTCAGGCTGATGGCACCTGCTCAGGGTTCTGATATAGACTCAACTTGGAATCAAGTTGCATTGAAACGCTCTGTTAGCTTGGAGCATGAATGCATCTTTCTTTAGCCAAGCCACTCAAATAAGCCTGGCTACTAACTTTTCTTTGTAGGATGTTGTCAAGCAACACTGGATATAAATAATAAGGTACAAGTGTTTTTCCATAGGAGCTGGGACTTCCAGAGGTATGCAGGAAGGAGCCAGGAGCCAGGAGCCAGGAGCTTTCTGCCAGAAGCCACTATAAGTTATGCATTTATACAAATAGCAATAGTTTTCTATAAAGAACACCTCTTAAGCTTCAAAATAGATTATCAATATATAGGATTAAAATAACCAATAATTACTTAGAAGTTGAACATATACTTTAGTTTTTCAACTACCGAGAATGATTACTTATTTAAATGTCAAAATTCATGTAGCATTGAACTTCCTCGTCTGAGTACTCCAGCTTGTTGACCATTCTGATTATTTCTCAAATTGTCACACAATTTCCTTTCGAAGAATCTAAATCTGTTCAGAGGAGAGACACTAAACAATTGATCTCAAAACAAAGGCAATGATTCCAAAACTAAGCAACTATGTGTCATGTCTTCAAGGTAGTTCTTTTGGAACAGAGAGAGGGGAAGGATTGAGGAATAGGTGGGGAGATGGAGGTCTTAGGAGGAACATAAAGAAAGAGATGGGAACCTCTGGGGCAAAGTAAAATACTATAGAGAAGAGTAAATGCTTTGCATAAAATTGGCAGAAAAGTGAAGATGGCTTAAGATTTAAGACTTTTTTTCAGGGATAACATAATGTTAGAATCACAATGTATTTGTGGAGAATTATTGAACTGGCAGTGAACAGTAACAGAGTTTGAGGATGTGTGGAAATTTTTTTTAAGCAAATAAAAATTTAAAACCTAAGTAATAATAATTACCTATGGTTCAACCACCTATAATGATGAGCAGTGATTCCCTGTCCTACCCCTCCGCATCTTTAGACTTGTGCCCCAGAAAGAAGCACCTATAACTTTAAAAAAAAAACTATTTCTGTTTCTAATTCTTCCAGGGTTATATCCACGTCTCTACATAATCTGTGGAAACTGCTACTTGTTGATGTATTAATTGTCGACATTTTATTGTGACGTCCTGCGCGATGGATGGGTGAGGAATTAGCTTACATATGTCCCCTCTTCCCATCCCCAGTTATACCCATTTCTCCTTCCTAATGTAGTTATATTCTTATTTTTAGTTTTTCTATTGGTCTCTCTTTCTTTTTTTTTTGGTGAGGAAGATTGGCCCTGAGCTAACATCTGTGCCAATCTTCCTCTATGTTGTATGTGGGATGCTGCCACAGCATGGCTTGATGAGTGGTGTATAGGTCCGCGCCTGGAATCCGAACCTGTGAACCCCGGGCCGCTGAAGTGGAGCGCACAAACTTAACCACTAAGCCACCAGGCCGGCCCCTGGTCTCTTTTTTATATATTTACACATATCTTTCCCTCTAGCAGTAGCACTCACCACACTATAAACTGCTTATTTGTCTGACTTCCTCCCAGATGTGAGCTCCTAACCTAGGAGGGAAGCAGGGTAGGGTGCAGAAGGGGAGAGGGTTTCAGGGAGGAGAAGCTGGAAGAGTTGATGTCTGAGCTGTATCTTGAAAGCTGAACTGGGCAGGTACAGGAGGCAGGGGTGGAACGAGCAGAGGGCATTCCAAGAAGGAGAATGGGCACGGCAAAGACAGAGGTAGGAAAGAGCGTGGTGGATTGGGAACCTGAAGAAGCTCAATAGGGGAAGAAAGATTGGGTGAGAGGGCAAGTGGTCCTTCATCATTTGGCAGGGAATTTAAGCCTGCAGCAGAGAGCAGCCATTAGTAGAGACAGACTGGAGAAAGATGACAGCAGGCACAGGCCTCTTCAGCTGTGACTTTGGACTGTCGCACTGCTTGCCCCTGTCTTAGGAACACCTCTTCCTGCTGCTACCCAGGCTAGATAACAAGTATCCTACCTGCCACCACTATGGCACAGGCCATCATTCTCAGCCTCCCTTTCTGAAGGGCTGAGAGGGACTAAATTAGAGGAATTAAGACTTTTTAAATTAAGATTCCAAATGAGATAAAGAGGAATGGTATTAAATGTACAGCTAAATGAAAAAAATTAAATAATTCCATGATCTGAAATTAAAAAAATAAAATGTAGAAAACACTATATTAACAACTTTTTTATGATAGTAACAGAGAACTGTAATTCTCAAATAACTGTCTAAATAGACTAGCATTTGTGCAATGTATAGAGGAGATTTAGGAATTTTTTTCTTTTCACTTACTGCCAATCTTATGCTAACAAGAGTCATATCATTTTGATATAATAACAAAGTGCCTAATTCAATCATCTTGAACATTAATTGGTATGTTTGTAGCTGAGACTCCAGTTAATTACCTGTCTTTTTTGTTTAATTTTGAGATTTAAGTCTGCTTCGCATCCAGTCTTGCTTGGCAGTGTCCTACATCCATCTATGACCTTCATCTTATTTAATTGAGGGGGAAAATAACATTTCAGGAAAGCATTTTCTACTCTTGTACTTATTTAATATATTCATGTTTTCTGATTCATCTTTCCTTGTATAATTATATATTTAAAGTCATATTAAGCATGCAGAGATAGGGAAATAAACGTCTCCATTCTAACGAACGTTTTGTTCAAGCTAGCTAAAATCTATTTCCTGCATCAGGTCTTTTACTCGCTCCTTCAAATTTATCTAAAGATTCTCTAACAGCTGTAGTTATCTGGAACCTTTTAACAGCTATTACTTATATTATTTTGAGAATTTTTTAAATTTCCAAGTGAAATTTTTATGAAAATTATTTATGCTCTACTTTATCCATTCTATGTCCACATCTGAATACATTCCTAGGCCTAGTAGATTTCTGTTTCTCTTAAATGTCTAATCTGAGCTGGATGCAGAAACTGAAGAGATGTAAAGACCCACCAAAGGCAAAAACAAAACAAAATAAAACAGACTAGTCAATGGCAGTGCTGAGGACTAGGACTCAGGCCTGCGAGCTTCTAGAAGGAACAAGTTACTACACACATAACTTTTAGGGAGGCCACTGTAATTTCTTCCAATTACAGCTTTTGGCTCATCATTCTTTACATTTTATTCTTTTTATTTGAAGAGTGGCTGATCCTTCCAATTTTTTATTCAGTTTCATTCATTCAACATTGATTGAGGACCTATGATGTACTATTAGGGTTTCATGGAAGGTAAAATGCAAACCTGCTTTCTGCTTTTATTCTGACTCTTTTTTTCATTAAACATTTAATATAGAACTCATGCCAAAATCTTAGGAATCACCTTGCTCTTTGAAAATAATATTTTGCTGGTCTTTAATCACATTGAGTTCACAATTTCATAAAACAACAAAAGTCTTAATAAAGTCTTTAATAAACATATCACTCATTTGATTTGCCAGACAAAATTAAAAAGTTATCTTGTAAACAACTCAATAACTAAAATAGCTAAAAAAGTCCTTTAATATCTCTTTCCCACTCAGTATTGCATCATGCATTATCTGAAATCTAAGTAATTTGTTTTATATTATTTTAATATTTTCATCCCCTTTGTGTCTTCTTTCTTTTTACAACAATGGTTATTCTTCTTTTTTCTTTTCTTTGATTAGACAAACTCAGATGAAAGATAAGACAATCAGTTTTAAAGTACCTACATTCCTGGTTTCAATATATTGTCCCTGCCAATATAGCTGGATGTTTTGTTAACAACCTGTTATTGAAAGGGAAAGAATCTACAACGATATTATACATTAAATATAATACAATGAATATCAATAATAAGGAACAAAATCTAGAGTAAAAACACCTATATGATAAATGTTTGTGACATTAGCATAAAACGATTAGAATATCAGTCAAGATTATGATGATCAATGAAAACGAAGGAATAACTCAAGTGTCCCAAAATACAAAGCCCTGATCCATTTTTAGGCTGGTTGATCACAGTATGGTAGCTCTGGGAGCCAGACTACCTGGGCTCAAATTCTAGCTCTGTCACTTAGTGGCTCTGTGAATTTGGGGAAGTTACTTAACCTTTCTGCACCTCAGTTTCCTCAACTGTTGAACAATAGTACTTGAAAGCTCATAATGTTGCTGTACAGACCCAGCACTGTCAACTCTGATTGTTGTGATTGCTGAAATAGATTACATAATCTTTCCAGAAACTTAATTCTTTATCATTCATCTTTCTGCCTGCTAGAGTTGAAGACTAATTTGTGGGTTTTATAGATTCTTAGACTTTTATCACCTGAAAACTCTGGTCCTGGTCCCACCAATCACATTTATCCACTTAAAGATTTTCAAACCTGGTTCTAGAGAAATGATTCCTATTCTCTGAATTCTGGTGCATTGAGTGAAATGGGGGTAACAGATTTGGGGGTACAGTCTTTCTAATACATACGGCCTTCTCAACTCCTGGACAACCCCTCCCCACCCCCTTTACTTCTCCCAACAACTTACTCCTTCTGTTCATTATGCCTCCAGAAAGCAGGACAGCTTTTATCAGTGGATATTCACTGATCTCAAAAGGATGAATATATACATATATATGACAGGTGCAAAGACAATGGGCTAGAAAGCCTGCTTTCAACTTCTTTGGGAACGAAAGGATATTTGCTATTTTTCTTTTTTCTATTAAAGCTCTGGCTTGACCTATTCTTTTTCTCTATTCAGAGTTAAGCCTGGAAATAATACATTTTATTTTTTAGTTAAAAAACAAGGATAGGAAAGGGCCTCGTTCAGTAATGAAGGGACTATAACCTTTATTCAAGGCAAAGGGCACTGGATTCTATATTCATCTGTGAGCCAAATAGCCCTCCAAGCTTTAAAAACTAATTATAGGAGGAGAGTGTGACTTTTCAGTCTTTTTGGCTTATGCCATGCTCTATGGTACTCTAATGTGCTATATCAAGGCTCTCGGTCAACTCTACCACATTGGAATATCAATGAAGAGTGTTCTCTCCTACTTGCTGTGGCTTTCAACTTCTAATCAGGATAGAGAACATGACAGATTAAGAGGAAAGAATCACATACAGAACAAAACAGACCGAAAAATTATTTTTTTTCTGTTAAATCAAATCTAATTTGTTTTCAAACCCTGTCTACATCCAAAAATATGGACAAATCTCTTAAGCATAATGTTCAGCAAAAGCAACCAGACACTATGATTAAATTTATATAAAATTTGAGGACAGGGAAAACTAAACTGTGGTGATAAAAGTCAGAACAGTGGTTACCTTGAGGACAGGGCTTCTGAGTGCTAGAAAAGTTCTACATTTTGATCTGGGAAGCAGTTACATGGGTATAATCACATATAATACTTCACTGAGTTATACACCTAAGATTATACTTCACTTTATATATAACTCACAAAAAAATTTAAAAATCTATGTATAATTTCTTTTGCCTTCAAATTTAAGATAGAAGGCGATATAATTCAGTGAGCAAAACAAGAGTAAAGAAAGCCAGAACCTTAATTCTAGCTCTTCTAAATTGGAAGCATGAGGTGGTATACAGAGGTTCATCTCTTTGGATCAGCATTCTCTTTTCTGGAATACGGCTAGAAACTCTTTCTTTCAACTCTAAGATATTGAAGATAATTAATAAGACTAATTGAAAATCTCTTTGCAAGCATAAAATACAATTAAGGAGTTACATAATAAGCTGAGGAACGTAAGAAAAAAGACTTACATTCATTTAAAGTAACCTGAAAAGTAGGGGAAAAAATAATGTATCCTCCAGAAGTTGTTTCTAATACAACTATTAAGGTTATAGATATGATTAAAGGAGTACACTTAAAGAGGAGTAGGAATATGCTTACCGAGACCTCTTAAAGATCTGGAAGCAGGAAAATATGATGGTAATACTGAGAAAAAACAGATTCTTGTGGCCTGACCTGTCTTAAGGTCAATTTGATTATTAATAGTTGGGGCTCTAATTAATTGATGTCTCAATTATTCTTTACCTCTCTTGATAGAAAAAACTCATGAGGCTACTCTATGCTACTACTGTCATAACAACATGATCTAAATTAAGAGGAAGTATAGAAAACATGGATAGGAAATAAAAATTTAAGATTTTATAATTTATTTCAGATGCTGGGGAAAAATATATTCATCACAATAAAGGTTTTAGAGAAAAACATCTATGTGACTTTGGTATAAGCCAGAATTTCTAAATAGGATACAAAATGTCCCATCCATAAAAAACAATAAATTGGACTTATTAAAATTTAAATACTCTGTTTACTCAAAGACCCCAGTAAGAGAGTAAAAAGGCAACCTATAGAGTAGAAGAAGATGATATTATCAATCAATCAATAGATCTATAACAAAGGAGTTACCATCAGGTATATAAAGAATTCCTACAAATCAGTAAGGAAAAGACAGACAACTAAATTAAAAATAGATTTGAACAAATATGTTATGAAAAAATATTCAAATGGCCAATAAATACATAAAAATACATTAAAAGGTGCTCAACTTCATTAGTCGTGAGAGAAATACTTATTAAACCACAATAAGATACCTCTACAATCCTACTAGAAGGGTAAGATTAAAAAGATGAAAAAATATCAAGAGTTGATGAGACATGGAGCAACTAGAACTCTTATACACTGCTATGAGAGTGTAAATTCTTACTACTCCTTTTGAAAACTATTTGGCAGTGTGTACTAAAACTGAATATATGCATATCCTATGACGCAGCAATTCTACTCCTAGAATATAACCAATAGAAACATATACATATGGTTATCAGATATAGTAGAATATTCATAGCAGCACTCTTTGAAATAGTTCCAAACTAGAAATTACCCAGGTGCCCATCAGCAATAGAATGAATGAATATATGTGCATACATATATATATATACACACACATAAACAAACATAGACACACATACTAAAATATAAAAAAAAACTGTGGTGTCTTCATACAATGGAATATGATACAGATTATAGAGTAATGAGAACTTATACACAACAATATGAATGAATCTCACCAACAAAATGTGGAACAAATGAAGCTAGTCATAAAAGAAAAGATGACTGCATGATTTCACTTATAGAGAATCCAAAGACAAATTAAGCTAATCTATGTCCCTAGAAGTCAGATAAGGGTAACTTTTGGAGAGGCAAGTAGTGATTGGAAGGAAGCATACGAAGGCTCCTTTTTGCTATGTTCTGGTTCTTGTTGCTACTGTTTTGTTTCTTGATCTGGGTACTGATTACACAAGTGAAAAGTGTAAAAATTTACCAAGCTGTGCCTTTGATATATCCACTTCTCTGTAAATATATATAATACTTTATTAAAGAGTTGTATATATACATATATTTTCAATGAAAAGTAAACTGTAGGTAATGTAAGCAGAGAAATGGAAACTCTAAGAAAGAATCATGAGGAAATGCTAAAAATCAAAAACACTATAACAGAAATGAAGACCGCCTTTAATGGGCTTATCAATAGAC
The DNA here is from genome assembly GCF_020826845.1 of Diceros bicornis minor. Lineage (NCBI taxonomy): Eukaryota > Metazoa > Chordata > Mammalia > Perissodactyla > Rhinocerotidae > Diceros > Diceros bicornis. The sequence continues at coordinate 81,915,053 of NC_080742.1, read as the reverse complement.
TGGGCATAACCAAGGAAAGCATCACTGAGCTTGAAGAAATGTCAATAGAAATGTCCAAAATTGAAATCCAAAGACAAAAAGAATGAAAAGACAGAATAGAACACCCAAAAACTATAGAACAATTACAAAAGGTGTAACATAAGTGTAATGAGAATACCAGAAGGAGAAGGAAGAGAACAAAGAACAGAAGAAATATGTGAAGCAATAACGACTGAGAATTTCCCCAAACCAATGACAGACATCAAACCACAGATCCAGGAAGCTCAGAGAATACTAAGCATGAAAAACACCAAAAAAACCCTATGCCTAGGCATATAATGTTCAAACAGCACACAATCAAAAACAAAGGAAAAAATCTTGAAAGAAGCCAGAGGAAAAAATTACCTTATCTATAGAAGAATACAGATAAGAATTACATTGGACTTCTCTTCAAAAACTATGGAAGCAAGAATAGTGGAGTCAAATGTTTAAAGTGTTAAAAGAAAAGAATCACCAACCTAGAATTCTGTACTCTGTGAAATTATTCTTCAAAAGTGAAGGAAAAATAAAGACTTTCTCCAACAAACAAAAATTGAGGGAAGTTGTCATGAATAGACCTGTCTTACAAGCAATGTTAAAAGTTGTTGTTTAGGGAGAAAGAAAATGATATAGGTCAGAAACTTGGAGCAACATTAAGAAAGGAAGAGCATTCAAGAAGGAATTAACGAAGGAAAATAAAACCTTTTATTTCTCTTATTCTTATTTGATCTAACAAATAACACTTTGTTCAAAATAGCAACATTATACGCAGAGATTATAGCTTATGGATAAATGAAATGAATGATAGCAATGTTATAAGGATGGGAGGGAGGAATCAGGAATACTTTGTTACAAGGTACTTGCACAACCCGTGTAGTTGTATAGTGTTATTTGAAAGTAGACTTGCATTAGTTATGAACGTATACTGCAAACTCTAGGGCAATCACTAAAAAAAAGTAAAAAAAAAAAAAAGAAGTACAATTTATACGCTAAGAGAAGAGAAAAAGTGGAATCATACAAAAGAATTAAAACCAGAAGGCAGAAAAGCATGATCCATAAAAGAAAAAAAAATTGGTTCATTAAACTTTATTAAAATTAGACTTCATTAAAATTAAAAACGTCTGCTCTACAAAAGACACTGTGAAGAGGATGAAAGGACAAGGCACAGACTGGGAGAAAATCTTACGAAAACACGTATCAGATAAAGGACTGTATCCAAAGTACACAAAAGATATTGTTAAAACTCAGCAATAAGAAAACATACAACACAATTAAAAAATGGGCAAAAGATCTGAACAGATATTTCACCAAAAATATAGATAGAGATATCAAATAAGCACATGAAAAGATGCTCAACATCCTATGTCATTAGGGAAATACAAATTAAAACAATGAGATATCACTACACACCTATAAGAATGTGTCAAATCCAAAACACTGACAACACCAAATGCTAGTGAGGATGTGGAGCAACAGAAACTCTCCTTTATTGCTGGTGGGAATGCAAAATGGCACAGCCATCTTGGAAGACAGTTTGGCAATTTCTTACAAAACTAAACATACGCTTACCATATGATCTAGCAATCGCATTCCTTGGTATTTACTCAAATGAGTTGAAAACTTACATCTACACAAAAACCTGCACTTGAACATTTATAGCAGCTTTATTTATAATTGCTAAAACTTGGAAGCAACCAAGATGTCCTTCAAGAGGTGAAAGGATAAACAAACTGTGGTACACCAACACAATGGAATATTATTCAGAGATTAAAAAAAAAAAAAAAGAGCTATCAAGCCACACAAAGACATGGAGGAAACTTAAGTGCCTATTCCTAAGCAAAAGAAGCCAATCTGAAAAGGCTACATACTATGTGATTTCAACTACATGACATTCTGGAAAAGGTAAAACTATGAAGACAGTAAAAAAAAATCAGTGGTTTCCAGGGGTTCAGTGAGAGGAAGACAGGGATGAATAGGAGGAGCACAGAGGATTTTTAGGGCAGTGAAACTATTATTCTGAATGATACTGTAATGGTGTATACATTCATTGTATATTTGTCAAAACCCATAGAATGTACAACACAGAGAGTGAACCATAATGTAAACTATAGACTTTAGTTAATAATAATATCATTATTAGCTCACCAATTTTAACAAAGCTACCACATTAATACAAGATGTTAAAAATAGAGGGAATTGTGGGAGTGGGGGAGCAGATATATGGGAACTCTGTACTTTTCCCTCAATATTTTTTTTTTTTGGTGAGGAGATCAGCCTTGTGCTAACATCTGCCAATCCTCCTCCTTTTTTGCTGAAGAAGACTGGCCCTGGGCCAACATCCGTGCCCATCTTCCTCCACTTTATATGGGACTCCGCCACAGCATGGCCTGCCAAGCAGCGCATCAGTGCACGCCCAGGATCCTAACTGGCGGACCCCGGGCTGCCACAGCGGAGTGCGCACACCTAACTGCTTGTGCCACTGGGCCAGCCCCTCAATATTTTTTATAAACCTAAAACTGCTCCTCCCTAAAACAAAGTCTATTATTTTTTAAAAAAGTAAACTATATATACAGTTTTCTTATATCAATGTAACTAGTTGACAAGTTTTTCTGAGATAATGAAGAGAATAAATAGGAAGATTTTAGGTTAAATTACAGGTGAATTTTTGAGTCTCATAATTTTGAGAAAGTTTTAAATGGCACAATAGCAAATTTTCATAAAATGTTGGTAAAAATATGGCCCTATAGTGTATGAATACAGTTAACTTTGTGAGCAGTAAAGACCTATTTATCTACAGTTGTAACCTACATTCTGAGAAAGAGATGAGTCCACAGTTCTATGATGAATTAAAAGTAAAATATTGGCCATTACTTCTTTTATTCTTCTTCTGGTCTTTGCTTCTTTAAAGTGCTTTTATTTTATTTTATTTTTACTATGTATTCATTCCCTTGGATAGCCAAAAGACAGTAAGGATAAACCTAATTTTAATGTGACAAAGTATTACCTCCATTTTTTTCCTACTTTACACAGCTCTAAAATGACAGCGGTGAAAATATTTTACTGTGGCAAACCAGCCGTGTGAAAATGAGTCACTTGACCAAATTAGGCCATATTGTCACGGCTAAGTAAATCATTTAAATTATAGAAAGGTAAATGTTGAGTGATAAAGTTGAAAGAGAGACCTTACTTTGTCAAAACAAGTAGGAAACAATCAGTTGGACATTATGGAAATACAAATGTGCTTCCCATGTTTGTTCATATATATTGTACTATTTCTAACAGTTCGATGAACTGAAGAACATGCTAAGAACAATTGTAACATACTCTGTGTGGGCAGGAACTTTATCTTATTAACTGTCATGTTTCCAAGGTATGGCTCATAATAAGGTCAATACAGCTTTGCTGAATTAAATAAATGAATGAATAAACTATATTTTTCCCCTAAGAGGAGAAAATGACCTACAAATCAAAAGATACTTGAACTCAATTTAGCCATGCTCCAAATTCGATCCACATTAATTCCTTCCTTCTCAAGTTTTGAGCATAAGGCATACTTGCCTGGGAAATGAGGTGCAGCAGGATAACAACAGATTTTACTAAGTTCAGTTAATTGCTGCTTGATATTTAGAACTGGCCAAAATTTCATGTAAGAAAGAATTAGCTAAACAGATGTTTTTCCTCCCTATGTTTAGTACGACTTAGGAAATAGACCTTTTACCTTATGAAATCTTCTTCCTCTTCTCGCTTTGGCCTTAGCTGTTTGGGTTGAGCCATATTAATCCAGTTTGGTAGAGATTTCAAGAGCCTGCTGATATCATCGTCTTTTGCCCAAGATGCACTGATGACAAGTTTTTCTTCCGACTGGACAATGCCCCTAAACACAACCAACAGAAAAGAGACACTTCAGCACATCGCCTAGTATCCAGTTAGTATTTTCATCTACCTTTGCTGCAGAACAAAGATATCACACCCATCTCTCTTAACATAATCCGTTATCTGAGCTGGAGGCAGTGATATCCATTAATAGGTCATATTACTGGGAAACATCATTTCTAGATTTCATTCCTAGTTTCTTCATTGTTGAGTAATCATGAAAGCTGTTAATCTAATTCATCCCCGTTATCATAGTTAATCCCATAGGATCAATAAAAGTGTATGGTAGGTTTTTGAGGGATCTTTCAAGAAAGATGCTGAACAAATAAAAAGTGGGGTAACCATACAAAAGAATGCTATTAAACGACAACATAAATGGTACCTGAAAGGTGACAGAAGTGTTGCAAAATGTTGTTCTCTGACTTCTTTGTTTAAACTGCCAATTAGTTCTACTTGAAGGTATTTTTTGAACTATGGACACCCCTCTATTCAAAGCAAATCTATCATCACAGAGAAACCTTCTGCCCCTGATGTCAGGCAGGAAAAGTCTTTGATTATTGCTGTCTCCAGTGGGCTTTGACTAGTGACCTAGAGTGACAGGCTTCAAGTCCTTTAACAGGGCCCATGGGTTAGCTATTAACACTGCTCTTACCAGAATGTGCTTGTAAATTCATCTTAAACGTTCAATTTCAACTTAATTAAAAAGCTTCTCTTTCTGTTAAACATTTCTGTCACTATAACTAATTTCAATGGTCTAAAAATCCTCATCAGCAACTCTTGGTGATAGAAATGACCTTTATTTATGAAGGGAGAGTTAATTAGCTGGCTAATCCTCTGAAGTTGACCAAGACTCCAGGAGGTTTTCCCCTCCATCACAGGCAGGGATTCATTTTGGTGTTAAGGGTTATACTGGGGGACATTATGCACTTCTAAATATACAACATATGTGTGGTGTGTATGCATGTATGTACGATAAAAGCTCCTTTCCCCAAGAGACAATTTAACGTTAGTAGTCAAAAGAAGTGGAAGCCTAAAACTTTGACTCTTGACAACCTGACTCAAGGTAAGATGGTTTCATGTTGTAGGGAGGGATACTACCCTGGTTCTTTGAAAATATGCTAGAATAAATAAGAGAACCATAGTTGATTTCTAGAATTCTTCTAACTCACTGTAAGCAAAGTTTTCTAACAGTAACTGTGGTCAGCAATACAAAAATTAGACTATGAACCTTCTTCCCTTGGATTTCTCAAATTACTCTCACTGGTATCTTCTATTTCATTTTTTTCCCTGTTATTTTCTTGAATCTTTTCTGCAACATTTATGGATTAATCCTACAATCTAATTTTTATACTTTTATACTTGGGGTGCTGGGCGCGATCTTACAGAATGGTACTATCTCAAATTCCATGCCACATCAACCCTCAATGTTCTTTGGCATTCTTTTTACCTGGCTCTAATAACTTCCCTTCCCTTTCCTTCAATGGCTACTTTTTAAACCTTTGCTCTTTATCTCCTCATTGGTTATCCCCACATTCTTCCTATATGACAGAGAAAGGAGGGGACCTAATTACATATTTGCAACCATTCCACCTTCTATCCCCCACAGAAATATGTTCAAATCTATTTCATCCTCATTCACTTCCAATAATCCCTCTACCTAGGCTCGTGGGGATCGTTTCTCCCCTCAATTATCCCCTCTTTTTCCTATATTTCTAGTATCTCTATATATTTCCCAACCTAATTTACTTTTTTAAAAAATGAATGAATGAATGAATGAATGACTCTCTTCTTTGATCCAGCATTTCTCTCTAATAAAGCTCCTCTCCCTCCTTCACAGACACTATCATCAAATGAGTGGCCTTCACTCAGTGACTTCACTTTCTCATTCACTTTTTCAATTCATGAAATCCCTCTCTAGGGTCTACTCTATGATTTAACCCATATATTGCTTTTTGAAAATTTTTCAGTTACTGTATTTTTCATTTGGCTTTTTAAAAAATCTACTGGCTTTCTCTCTCCAAAATGTCCTGTTCTTGTATTATGGATTCTATTCCTTCACCTCTGAATATTTTAAAACCAGCAATTTTAAAGTTCCTTTTATGTGGCTCTATATTTTTTGGTAGTTCTTTCGATGTTGAATGTCCTGTTTGTTGCATTTTCCTTATTTTCTCACGATGGTGAGTTTTCCCATGCGGTTTGCTCTTTTGATCTGCAAGCTCTCCCTCGGTGAGACTTGTCCTCTGCAGGAGTCCCACATTAGTCCTGAATTTTGGAGATGTCACGTTTAGGTGGTTTGCTTCAGTCTCTTCCGGATCCTTGGGTTTCACTAATTCCAAACAAGTTTTAAAGGTTATTTTTTTGGCTTAAAACTTTCTATCCCTACGTGGGTAGTGCAAATTGAGGTCCTCACTTGCACATGTCACATGCATGGGATTCTGATTTCTTTTAGGGGCCCTTTTTCTACTTCAAGTTGAGTGGCTCATTTCCAAGCTCAGAGTTTTCCTGGTTCCATTCATGGATGGAACAGCCCCTTGCATAATTTCTGCACAGACAAAGGTCCTTGCCATGAGGTGTTAAAATGTTAGTCCCTATTTGGGTCTTGACCTCTGCTAGGATCTGAATGTTTGTGTCCCCCCAAAATTCACATGTTGGAAACCTAACACCAATGTGATAGTGTTAGGAAGTGGGGCCTTTGAGAAGTGGTTAGGTCATGAGGGTGAAGCCCTCATGAATGGGATTAGTGCCCTTATAAAAGAGACCCCACAGACTTCCCTAGTCCCTTCCATCATGGAATAATACATTGAGAAGTCTGTGACCTGGAAGAGGGTCTTCACCTGACCCTTCCAGCACCATGATCTGGGATTTCTAGCCTCCAGAACTGTGAGCAAAAAATTTCTGTTGTTTATAAGCTACTCAGTCTGTGGTATTTTATTATAGCAGCTTGAATGGATTCAGAAAACTCTATATGTGGTCCTGATACCTCTGTGAGACACTCAACTTCAACATTTGCTTGTTCCTATGGCTTTTAGTTTCTCCTTCATCTGAAGCATCTGGAGAATTCTCTTTTTTCCTTTTGAATTTGGCTACATATTTAAAATATTTTTAAACGTTATATATTTTTATCTGGACTTTCTATGTGTTAGGAGTAGGAAAAGGGCTTCCTAAATCTATCCACTTCATGCTTTTGACTGGAATTTAAAAATCAGTCTTAAGTCAACTGCAATCATGGTTCTAGAACCACCATTCCTGTGAAACTGCTCCACCAACCCATGGGCATGTTTTATTCTTCACACTCTTTGATTATTCTCAAGCATCTGATACTTCTGGTTATTCCCTTCTTGAAATATTACTCCTTTGGTTTCTACAACATCATCTTCTTCTGGCTCTACTCCTACTACCCTACCCTCTTCCTTAGCCAAACTGATGGCTCTCTTCCTCTGTCCGTACTTTTTTTTTTTTAATTTTTTGTTTATTGCAGTAACATTGGTTTATAACATTGTAAAAATTTCAGGTGTACATCATTGTACTTCTATTTCTGCATAGATTACATCATGTTCACCACCAAAATACTAATTACAACCCACTACCACACACATGTACCGAATTATCCCTTTCACCCTCCTCCCTCCCCCCTTCCCCTCTGCTAACCACCAATCCAATCTCTGTCCCTATGTGTTTGTTTATTGTTGTTATTATCTACTACTTAATGAAGGAAATCATACGGTATTTGACCTTCTCCCTCTTACTTATTTCACTTTGCATTATACCCTCAATGTCCATCCATGTTGTCACAAATGGCTGGATTTCATGGTTTCTTATGGCTGAGTAGTATTCCATTGTGTATATACACCACAGCTTCTTTATCCATTCGTCCCTTGATGGGCACTTAGGTTGCTTCCAAGTCTTGGCAATTGTGAATAATGCTGCAATGAACACAGGGGTGCATGTACCTTTGCAAATTGGTGTTTTCAAGTTCTTTGGATAAATACCCAACAGTGGAATAGCTGGATCATATGGTAGTTCTATCCTTGACTTTTTGAGGAATCTCCATACTGTTTTCCATAGTGGCTGGACCAGTTTGCACTCCCACCAGCAGTGTATGAGAGTTCCCTTCTCTCCACATCCTCTCCAACACATGTTGTTTCCTGTCGTGTTAATTATAGCCATTCTGACGGGCGTGAGGTGATATCTCATTGTAGTTTTGATTTGCATTTCCCTGATAGTTAGTGATTTTGAACATCTTTTCATGTGTCTGTTGGCCATCTGTATATCTTCGTTGGAGAAATGTCTGTTCAGGTCTTTCGCCCATTTTTTAATTGGGTTGGTAGTTTTTTTGTTGTTGAGATGCATGAGTTCTTTATATATTTTGGAGATTAAGCCCTTATCAGATGTATGGTTTGCAAATATCTTCTCCCAATTGTTAGGTTGTCTTTTCGTTTTGTTGATGGTTTCCTTTGCTGTGCAGAAGCTTTTTAGTTTGATGTAGTCCCATTTGTTTATTTTTTCTATTGTTTCTCTTGCCCGGTCAGATGTGGTGTTTGAAAAGATGTTGCTAAGACCGATGTCGAAGAGCGTACTGCCTATGTTTTCTTCTAGAATTTTCATAGTTTCAGGTCTTACATTCAAGTCTTTAATCCATTTGGAGTTAATTTTTGTGTATGGTGTAAGGTAAGGGTCTACTTTCATTTTTTTGCATGTGGCTATCCAGTTTTCCCAACACCATTTGTTGAAGAGACTTTCTTTTCGCCATTGTATGTTCTTGGCTCTTTTGTCAAAGATTAGCTGTCCATAGACGTGTGGGTTTATTTCTGGGCTTTCGATTCTATTCCATTGATCTGTGTGTCTGTTTTTGTGCCAGTACCATGCTGTTTTGGTTACTATAGCTTTGTAGTATATTTTGAAATCAGGGAGTGTGATATCTCCAGCTTTGTTCTTTTTTCTCAGGATTCCTTTAGCTATTCGGGGTCTTTTGTTGTTCCATATAAATTTTAGGATTCTTTGTTCTATTTCTGTGAAAAATGTTGTTGGAACTTTGATAGGGATTGCATTGAATCTATAGATGGCTTTAGGAAGCATGGACATCTTAACTATGTTAATTCTTCCAATCCAAGAGCACGGATTATCTTTCCATTTCTTTGTGTCTTCTTCAATTTCTTTCAGAAATGTTTTATAGTTTTCGGTGTACAGATCTTTCACCTCTTTGGTTAAGTTTATTCCTAGGTATTTTATTCTTTTTGTTGCAATTGTAAATGGGATGGTATTCTTAATTTTTCTTTCTGCTACTTCGTTGTTAGTGTACAGAAATGCAACTGATTGTTGTATGTTGATTTTGTATCCTGCAACTTTACCATATTCGTTTATTACTTCTAAAAGTTTTCTGGTGGATTCTTTAGGGTTTTCTATATATAAAATCATGTCATCTGCAAATAGTGACAGTTTCACTTCTTCCTTTCCAATTTGGATCCCTTTTATTTCTTTCTCTTGCCTGATTGCTCTGGCTAGGACTTCCAATACTATGTTAAATAGGAGTGGTGACAGTGGGCATCCTTGTCTGGTTCCTGTTCTTAGAGGGATAGCTTTCAGTTTTTCACCATTGAGGATGATATTAGCTGTGGGTTTCTCATATATGGTCTTTATTATGTTGAGGTACTTTCCTTCTATACCCATTTTATTCAGAGTTTTTATCATAAATGGATGCTGTATCTTGTCAAATGCTTTCTCTGCATCTATTGAGATGATCATGTGATTTTTGTTCTTCATTTTATTAATGTGGTGTATTACGTTGATTGATTTGCGAATGTTAAACTATCCCTGCATACCTGGAATAAATCCCACTTGATCATGGTGTATAATCTTTTTAACGTATTGTTGTATGCGATTTGCTAGTATTTTGTTGAGGATTTTCACATCGATGTTCATCAGTGATATTGGCCTGTAATTTTCTTTTTTGTGTTGTCCTTGTCTGGTTTTGGTATCAGGGTAATGTCAGCTTCGTAGAATGAGTTAGGGAGCTTCCCCCCCTCCTCAATTTTTTGGAAGAGTTTGAGAAGGATAGGTATTAAGTCTTCTTTGAATGTTTGGTAGAATTCACCAGGGAAGCCGTCTGGTCCTGGACTTTTATTTTTGGGGAGGTTTGTGATTACTGTGTCGATCTCCTTACTGGTGATTGGTCTATTCAAATTCTCTACTTCTTCTTGATCCAGTTTTGGAAGGTTGTATGATTCTAAGAATTTATCCATTTCTTCCAGA